>NC_090442.1:497282139-497585170 GCF_031143425.1 Pleurodeles waltl | reverse complement strand
AAGTGAAAAAAGTGCAAGAAGAGGGCTTGCCTTCCCGTTTATTTCTGGATTTGTTAAGGTAGCGTAGAAGAGATATTTCTCCTGGCCATATTGAATGGAGGTGTCGCCACTCAGTGGGATAACGAAGAGAGAGCTCCTGCATAGCAGCAACTAATCGTCCTTGGGAGGGGAGAATGAACACTGCTGTTCAGAAGCAGCGTCTCCCCTGGTGACTCCTCCTTGTCATGCCCTAAGGGGGTCCAAGGAGATGCAGCACATGCTGTGTCAGGTCAGGGTTGTCCGTTGTAATTAAGTGTGTGAGAGGAGCTGTCTGATAGTCGGCTAGGTTGGGGAGGGGCTGCTGCAGCGTGTGAAGATGAGAGAATTGGACATAACACAGAGCATTTTAAATAGAGGAGTTAACAAGCATTTCAAATGCAACGGGTCACGCATTTGCTCGAGTTAGAGCTATTACCGTTGTAAACTCCTAACTGGACTTTTCTTGCCACACAAATGAAAAGAAAAAAAAACGCAGCGCGATCGCGCTGGGGTTTACATACCGCGATTGCGCTGCATTTGTTTTTCATTTGTGTGGCAAGAAAAGTCCGGTTAGGAGTTTACAAAGCTGGGGGTGGGTGGGGGAATGCAATGCTCTCGTGTTTGCTCGAGTTAGAGTTCCTAGCATTGTAAATTACTGAGTGGACTTTTCTTGCCACACAGACTGAAAATAAAGAGAGCGAGGACGAGCTGGCCCTGGAAAAGGCCCCCTCTGCTGTTGGTTTATGTTTAAAGAGGGAGCTGGTGGGGAGGAGGGACTGAACAAGCACCCACACTGTTGAGCTGAAACAGGCAAATGCCCAAAAATAGTCCCTTACAGAAGAGATAAACAAGACATAGCGCAATTCCACAGTACTTTGTGCTGTTCCCAAAGTGAAAAAAGGCATGACAAAGAGGCAGAAGTGACCACTAGCAAGCAAGGATTTTTGAAGGACACTGCAACTAACAAATCAAAATGCTGGAACTCAAAATCTTGAGTACTTTAGTATACAGCAGGCCGAACGCTAAAACTCGACCTAAAAAGGAGGGGGAGAGACAAAGGAAACACTGGGTCAGTGGCTGCACCAACACCACCGTTGCCGTACACAGCACCCTCACACACTCATGCACCACCACTGATATTGCTAGCCACCAAGGCATGAGTAGGGGCACACACCGCCAACTGCAGCACACCTGGGACCCATGCAGCCCTGACCAGTAGTGGATGCTTACATGCTAGGTAGGCAGTATTTTCCCTTCAGAACCCTAGGCACAAGAGGACCTATGCTACTATGTCAAGCCTGGCCTAGGGGCACCCACTGACACAGATCCATCACCCAGATATCACCCCACCAGGTGTAATTTGTAATGATGGGCACTGTACTCACCCCCTTGTGGCTGCTGTGATGTCCTCAAGCACCCATCCAGCTCTGGATAGGCCACTGCCAATATGCAGGCCATCAGGGGGGGTCAGGGTTCGACGGGCACCCCTTCCTCTTTGGGAGGCCATCCCCAGCTGGGCCTCTGCCGTCTTCCATGCCCAGCGTCTCAGGTCCTCCTACCGTTTCCGACAGTGGGTGCTCCACCTGCCAGAGACCCCCAGGGTCCACACCTCCTTGGCGATGGCACACCATATACCCTTCTTTTGATCGGCACTGACCTGCAGAGGCAATACACACAGGAAAACACCATTAGACAAACAGTCCAGCCAGTTACACATATAGTCCACCATACCCGTTCCCAACACCATTGGCACACACATAGCCCAGCACACAAGCTGTATGCCGCAAAGAGGACATCCACCCACCCCCTTACTTAAGGCCTTCACACACACCGCTCCATGCATCCATGCCACATGCATTGTGCCCACAGTGTACTCACCTGTTGGTCTGGAGGCCCATACAGCAGTCTGTACTGGGTAGGACCCCATCCACCAGTCTCTCCAACTCCTCCGACGGGAAGGCTGGGGCCCTTTCCCCAGTCACACAAGCCATGGTAGGTTCCAGACACAGGTCACCGCTGCACATGCAGTGTAGGTCCTCTCTTGTGCAAGGTCAGGTAGCAAGTGAGGAATCAGATATAAAATGGCGATCACGTCTGTGACGGTGTATACCGTCACCGCTGGCATAGCTCACCATTGGACGCTGTACCCCATAGGGGCCAATTTTAACCATGAGGAGTTGCACGGCAGTTCCCAACCGCCTCCCACCACAGCACACACGGCAGCGAAATTACCTCACTTCCACCTGTCCCTCCACACAGGACAGGCGGACGCCATTTCAGGGGGGCAGCCCTACGGATTCATGCTGCGTCACAGGAGAAATAGGCACCTACTGGACAAATCACACTGAAACATTACAAGTTAACAGATTGTAAACTACTGTTGTGGCTCCAATGTTCAGTTTGTGACAACCTCCTCACTCTTGTGTCAAATAGATACCTACCACTGCAGATGAATAGGAGATGGAGACATACCCCGTGTACAGACCCCTGGTGGACTTTACAAGACTGGAGGATAGGCACATCATCCTCACCTATAGACTTGACAGGGCCACAATCACAGAGCTGTGTGCCCAATTGGAGCCTGACCTGATATCTGCTATCCTTCACCACACTGAGATCCCCCCTCTTGTGCAAGTGCTATCTGCACTCCATTTCCTGGCAACTGGTTCTTTCCAGGTGACAGTGGGCTTGGCAGCAGGAATGTCAAAGCCAATGATCTCAAACGTGCTGACAAGAGTGTTATCTGCCCTAATAAAACACATGTGCAGCTACATTGTTTTCCCCCAGGTTGAGTATTTGGCCACAGTGGAGGCTGAGTTTTATGCAATGAGACATATCCCCAACATTATTGGTGTGATTGATGGAACACATATTACATTTGTTCCCCCTGACCCTGCCAGAATGAATAGGTATTCAGGAATCGTAAGAGCTTCCATTCCATGAATGTGCAGATGGTGTGCTTGGTGGGCCAGTACATCTCCCATGTCAATGCTAAGTATCCAGGGTCAGTGCATGATGCCTTTGTCCTGAGGAATAGCAGCATCCCAAATGTGATGTCCCAACTACAGAGGCACATGGTGTGGTTAATAGGTGAGCCCTAGTTCCTGCCCATTAGATGTTGGTGTAGGGTATGGTGTTGGCCATATAGGATAGTGTGGGGCTGAATGTTGTCTCTCAATATTTGCAGGTGACTCTGGTTACCCAAACCTATCATGGCTGCTGACCCCTGGGAGGAATGCCAAGACAAGGCCAGAAGAACGTTATAATGAGGCACATGGGCGAACCAGAAGGATTATTGAAAGGACCTTTGGCATGGGTATGTGGCAGTATTCTATCGGACTGATGTGTGTGTGTCATTATATGGTGAACGGATATAAGTTGGCTGCCGCCAGTGTGGCGGTAAGTGGGATTTACCACCAATGTCATAATGAGGGCCTTAATGTTTGTGTTGAGCAGCATCTGGTACAGTTCAAGCCAATAAAGTTTCATGGAGGTGGTCTTCTGGAACACATGTATGAAGGCCCACTCACTGTGTTGAAGGGAATGACAAGCTTTCGTCGGGCACTCAGGAAAGCAGCATGAACCTGAGAACGCAAACAGTAGAGAGAACTTATAAGATTTCAGCAATATTTAAAGACTGAATCATCAGTCAGTTGTAGGCCAAAAACTGCAGCAGGGTTTGAAGGATCTGAAGGCAACATCATAACATGTCACATCACTATTTCATATGGGTGCAGCTTAGTTTTCTGTGTTGGTATAGACATAAGGAACTACAAAGCTAGGGGCAGAGCACAGGATCAGTTCAGTTGTGTGGTGGAACGTATCTTATTCTTTACCTTGTTCTTTCTTATTTTTGAGGGTGCAGTTGTTTCTTTCCACTTTGCCCCCTGACTTTGGATCATGGGTGCAGAGAAAGTGCTGATCTAACTCTAGTGCTTTGCAAATCACCTACACCACAGACAAACGTTCTTTAGTCATGTGAGAGGTGTCTCTGGATTTCTGAACTGTGGACCAAAGTTCCTACGAAAGTGTTTTACAACTGTGATTCCATCTCCTTTGCACAGAGGTAAGATTTCGCCCACCCCAAAAAACATACAATGACAAGAACATAAGACACATCTGGGCATCTGGACAAAGTCCATCTGCAGATACACAAGGGCGGCCCAAAGTACGAGTGTGAGCAGCAGGGGTGGTCTTGATCCCTTTTCCAGCATTATGGGGCTGGCAAGTGACACAGCAGTGGCAATGATTTTTGGGCATAGAGGAAAAGCAGAGCACATGCCAACGGACTGCTGAGGCCCATTACATGCTATCCCCACGGAGACGGGCAGCTCCGTGGTACAACCAGGCAAGGTTGGAGAGTAGAAATTTTGGTGCTACCACACATCCTGTGTTTTCTCTTCCCAACCTCTTATGGTCCCTTGAGTTTTTCCAGTTTATATAATACTGTTTCTCGCGCTAAGAGGCAACAGACAAATCTTTCAGCGTAAGTGCAGAAAACAAATCGCTTCACAGCTGCAGTGTGAGACAGAGCAGATTTTCTGGCAACTGAATTAGCATGCATTCCCCAGGGATATCTTATTATGAGGATATTGGTGGGCAGCACACTTGACTACATCAATTTGTTTGGTACCATTAAATCATTAAATAAGGTCTAAACAGCTTGTCCATTGTAATGAGGATTCCAGCAGATTTCAGAAACCCCATTTACATCCAAAGAAGCCTAAAGTTGTGCATTACTCTAACGGCATACCTTGAATTGATTGAAACATTGTTTTTGTGGCAAGGATACAAGCGTGAGTAAGTGTGGCAAGTTCAGCAATCTGAACAATTTTAACATTAGTCAATCTGCAACTTTCTACAATTTTATACACAGTACATACATCGTGACATGCGATCAAGACACCTTCATCTTTTCTGAGACTTGAACCACCAACAAAATGCACCACTTCATGACCTGAGATAAGAATATCAGTTAAGTCAATGCAGTGTTTGGTGACATGGGCAGTGACAAATAAGCATCTCCCTCCTCAAAGGGGCCATAAAAGATGTTGTTTTCAATGTGGGAGAATGTATAAATGCAGTATGAGAAGCAGACAATAACAACATCTCATATTCTAACAATCTGGCAGTAGAGAGGTGTTGGGTTTTGGTGGTGAGAAGAAGAGCAACAAAACTATGGTGCAAATTACATTTAGAGTGGCACTCAATGCAATGCTGTCAGAAGCTTGAGATGGCTCAAGATGGGCAGCAACGTCCACAGAATGAGACATGATGAGAGCTCAGCTTCAACTGGGCCCAGGGCAGCAGAATAATAGCCTACAGGCTTTTTCTAATCTAATGACCTTGAACCAGCCCCTAAGGTCAAACCCATTGCATTCATGACAATACAAAGTCAATTGTTTAGGGTAGTCAAGGAGTCCCAAAGTGAGCACAGAAGTCAGTGCTTGTTCTATTTGTGCACATGTACAAATGCTTCTTTATAACACTGCAAGGGTTCAGGACATAGGCCTTCATTATGACATTGATGATAAGTTCCGCTTACCGCCATGCTGACCGTACCAACATACCGGCGCCGCATCAGACTACCGCTACCCATATTATGACACACACATACCAATCTGTCACTATACAGACACACACACAATTCCACCAGCCCAATGGTCAGTGATAAATTGGCGGTACCAAAACCCACACCGTTACGCCAACAGAACTACGCCTACCGCATTATGACCCACGAATCACCGCAGCGGACATTGATCCGTGGTAAACCATTGGCGGTACATACCGCTGCACTCAAAATACACACACACACACATACAAAACTACACCACATTGGACAATTCAAAGTACACACACCTGACATACATACACACACCACACCCACAACACTATAAAACACACACACGCAATACCCACAACCCCTTACGATGAAAAAATACTGACAACTGAGAGAGACAGACCGAGAGCACCCACAGATTCTGAGCCACAAAACACCATCACCCATACACCATTCACGCACCTTACAGCGCACACACCAAAACATCACCCTACACACCCTCACCTACACAACTCACACAACGCCCATGACACCACAACAAACACACCCCAGGTTTTCAGAGTAGGAGCTAAGGGTCATGGTGGATGAAATCATCCGGGTAGAGCCACAGCTATTCGGATCACAGTTGCAGCAGACATCCATTGCTAGCAAGATGGAGCTATGGCGGAAGATCGTGTACAGGGTCAATGCCGTGGGACAGCACCCAAGAACAAGCAATGAAATCAGGAAGAGGTGAAACGACCTACAGGGGAAGGTGCGTACAGTGGCAGCAAGACACCACATAGCAGTATAGAGGACTGGCGGCAGACCCCCACCTCCTCCTCCACAACTAACAACATGGGAGGAGCAAGTCCTGGCAATCATGCATCCTGAGGGCCTGGCACGAGTAGCAGGAGGACTGGACTCTGGTAAGTCAACTCTCTATTACTATCACCCCCCTACCTGCATGTCATCACATACCCCCACCCCTGCCCTCACCCCATCACCCCACCACCTCACATACACCCCACCATCACAACCCACTCACCCAATGCCAAGCCCTGTACGTAACACCAATGCACAGACCCCCATCACAGACCTGATAGGACACACATCACTAAAGCTTGCACACTTGAGACTATCACCTAGCCCACCAAATCACTACTCACACAAGGCTAAGCTGCCAGGGCAATAACAACCATAGAGGGCAACACACCCATGGACAAGATGGCACACACAGAAGCAATAACACTGCATTTACACCCCCACAGGTCCCCCATCCAATGTCACCAGAGAGGAGGTGCCAGCAACATCCAGTCCCCCCCAAAAGAGGCCCACAGTGAAGACAGCAGTTCTGGACGCCTGGATCTGGATGATCAACCTGGCCCATCAGGGACCTCCGGACAGTCGGTTACCCAGGCACAGTCACACACCACCACAGTGCCTCCCCTTCAGGAAACACCACCACAGCACCCACCCAGCGGGCCCATAACACTGTCCCCAGGACACGTCAATCTGCAGTGTGTCCACCACTCCAGGGACCCAAGGCCACCCCACAAACACAGGATGATCAGGGACCTTGGGTCAATGGCAGTGGGCACACGGTTCAGGGGACAGAGGCAGAGGACAACAGGGAAGCTGGGAGGACTGCTGTGTGACAGAGAGAGGACAGGCCCAGGGAACCAACTCTCCAGGAGGCACTCACCAACACCCTGCAGAAGGAGAACTACCCTGCAAACGGTCCCTGTGATCCAGGCAGATGACAGAGAACATTGCCAAGATCCCCGCCAGGAAATAAGACTCTCCTTTGTGTACCACTCAGTCACCCTATCCACCTTCAACTGCCATTGCTCCACTTCTTATGCCACCTTGGACTATGCAGCTGTGATACCAATAGACTGGACTCTACCCTGGACTTTCCTCCATCAGCAAAACAGCCCCTTGCAATACCCCCTCCACTTATTAGCACCTAAATAAATACCCTTGGAACAAATACAGAAGCCATCCACTCACCCCATACTTGCCAGGATGAAGCACACTGGGCACAAGGCCCCCTCCAGAACCAGTGGAAGAAGCCATCCACTCACCCCATCCTTGCCAGGATGAAGCACTCTGGGCACCAGGCCCCCTCCAGAAACAGGGGAAGAAGCCATCCACTCACCCCATCCTTGTCAGGATGAAGCACGCTGGGTACAAGGCCCCCTCCAGAACCAGTGGAAGATGCCATCCACTCACCCCATCCTTGCCAGGACGAAGCACACTGGGCACAAGGCCCCCTACAGAACCAGTGAAAGAAGCGATCCACTCACTCCATTCTTGGCCCACTGGGCACAAAGCCCCCTACAGAACCAGTGGAAGAAGCCATCCACTCACCCCATCCTTGCCAGGATGAAGCACACTGGGCACAAGGCCCCCTCCTGAACCAGTGGCAGAAGCCATCCACTTGAGAGACTGTTGCTTTGCACTCCCCAGGACCAAGCAGTGGGCAGACCACCCACCAAAGAGACTGTGGCTTTGCACTCCCTAGGACCAAGCAATGGGCAGACCACCCACTAGAGAGACTGTGGCCTTGCACTCCCCAGTACCAAGCAGTGGGCAGACCACCCACTTGGGAGACTGTGGCTTTGCACTCCCCAGGACCAAGCAGTGGGCAGACCACCCACTAGAGAGACTGTGGCCTTGCATTCCCCAGGACCAAGCAGTGGGCAGACCACCCACTTGAGAGACTGTGGCCTTGCACTCCCAAGGACATCGCACAGGGCATGGAGCCCCTTCCAGGACCAGTGGTGTTGTACCATCTTCCAGCTGAGGTGCCCCCCATTCCCCGTTTCCACGAGGTGCCTGTGTATTTTGGACCTGATGCCCCTGCGGTGTTCTCTCCATGTTGTTGCAGGAGCCAAGTGGGGCCTTGGCTATGTGATGTGGCCATGTGGCCCACGGACATTGAGGAGTTGGCTGTGTCCATCCATTTGTATATACATATATACTGTTTTGATTTTGAAGCACGATTTTCTACAATTTTATATTATTACACTCACTTTAATCAATTCCTGTAGTCCTGGCATTATTCCTGAGGGGTATGGGGTAAATATTTTTTATTGCTGCATCAGTGTATGTGTATGGTGTGGGGGGTGGGGATGTTGCGTGCTGCGTGTGTGTGTCACTCTCTTTTTCCTCCCCCCTTCCCTGTGTGCTAGGTGGCAGGACTCACTGTGGTCGTCTTCGCTGGTGTTGGTGTTCATAGTGAAGAAGGAGATAGACGAACATAGGGAACACCTGCAACTCGGACTCCATGGCAGCGTGGTTCTTCCTTGTGTCTCCAGGGGTAATCCTTTGCCTTCTGTGTACTGTTTCTGCCGTGCTTTTGATGTTGTTAGTACTGCCCTGTAAAAGGTGGCGGATAAGCCTGTTGGAATACTGTGGCGGTGCATTGTCTTCTGCCTGGCTGCTGGCGGTTACCGCCGCGGTGCTTGTTGATACCGCCATGGTGGTCGGTGTGTTAAAGTGGCTGTCTGTGTGAGAGGTTTGCCCCGTGGTCATAATTCCATTTTTGTTACTGCCGGCCTGTTGACGGTGTTACCGCAGCTTTATCACCGACCGCCAGGGTTGTAATGAGGGCCGTAGTGTTGCAGGGGCCTTCCATTGTGGCATAGCCCAGGATCTGTTGTCTACAGTACCCAATACCCAGCCACATCCAAGAAAGTGGCAACTTCTGAAAGGCTTCAATGCAGTCAGGTGACAATTGGCTTTCGCAGACTGTGAACACATTTCCAAGGTACCGCATTCAGGGGATGCAAAACAGTAGTTTGTCCTTTCATTGAGGAGATAAGGTGTGTCCATTCTTTCAGTGATCTAAAGTAACAGATGTATAAAGCAAGGACCTTGGGGGAAAAACAAAGTGATCATGTCTTTCTTTAAAGCGTGTTAAAAAAAATTGACAGACTCCATAAATCCTTGTGCAAGCCTCCACCATGAAAATGAGAATGCGCAGAGGAACTGACTCTCTTTGTGTATGGGGATGGAGAAGAAGGTATGAACAGTGGTGTAGTATGATAAACTAATTGATGTTTGTAGGGAACCCTGATTGGTTAGGGACCACAGGGAAGCTAGCGATTATCACATTATTTATGACTCATAAATCTTGTGCAAACCTGGACATGTTGGTCTTGCCCAGCTTCTTGACAGGCAAAATCACAGTATTCCATATCAGCTAGAAAAGGGTGAAACCCTGCCTCTGCCTCAGGCTTCAGGGGATACCAAGGTATAGCTTCTGTTGTGGGTTGATCTTGAGTTTCGTGGTTTTCAACGAAGGTTATGATCACGCATAACTGCCCCCTGTGGGTCAGGATGTGGACAGTACATGGAAAATTTAATAATTTTAATCAGAGGACACAGAGAGAGGGGATGTGGCATTAGGGTTAGAGCTGTCAATTTTGGAACTGGGGAACAAGGTTCGAATCTTGTCATCAGCTGATTGTGCTGTGATTATGGGCAAATCACTTACTATCCTCGTGCCTAAAATGTTAATGTGCCATTATGTAATGTAACTAGTGTGCATGTATAGCGCTCCAGTGCCTTCAGGTCGAGTTTGCACTGTATAAAAAACCCTGTAAATAATGTTATCATTCACAGTAGGTTGACGAGTGCTATTTTCTCTAAGAAGTACCAGTGCTTCATTTCAGCTGTTCTGGGGTTTATTAAGGCAGGGCTGAGTGAAAAAGGAATGCTTATCAGTGAAGAGTCAGAGAGATAAAGACGGTGACAGAAATGTGATGGCGAAACACAATGATAGCAAATACCAACTGTGCTTATTGACAAGCCAGAGAGGAGTAATGAGGGAAACTGAGGAGGTTTTAGAGCAGAGCAGCAGCTCTGGTATCAATAAGGCAATTACCATTGATTATGCAGACTACAAGAGACCTTTCTGATATACCATGATCAGGGTTTTAATGACCCATTTGGAACCTCTTGGGCTATCCTAAAAAGCACAATACCAATTTTGCATACCTTGGTGAAATTCAGATGGATCCGCAAGACCTGGCACATTTGACACAGTATTTGAATGATTTATTTTCCAGTGTCCCAACTGACTGCAAGCAAAGACCTCTCCTCTGCCCCACCTGTTACCCTTTTTTGCTGTACCTCCCTCTTGTCCCCCGCCTCCTTTGATCCTCCTATGAGGAGCTCCCCACCCTCTTCCTCTCACTGTTTGCTGCATTTTATGCAATTTCAACATCAGTTTAAATAACATAATTTTTCTTTCTTTCTTGTGAAGCCACACAGAGGTTGGTGACAGTATCTAATTCCACTCGATTCGTGGTTTGCCATCCAATACATATTGTCATCAACTGACTACCCACATTTGGTAACAATTCCTGCATAGGCAGCACCTATACCTTCCTGCGCCATTTCTACTAAATGGCCAATTCCCGAGTACCTCTCAAACACATCTTTAAGTCTGTCTTGATAATCTGCAGGTGACTCACCCTTAGTCTGCTTGCAAGTATAGAACTGTATTTAACTCATTTTCACTGAGCACACCTCTGCAGCCGTATCCTCCAATGGATCCTTTGTCATGCTCAATGCCCTGTCGTTTCTGGGGACATGTGTCAGCCATGCCGAATTTTCTACTCACAAATCTCTCACTTCACTTAATGGCACCAAAACCAAGAAGTGCTTCACAGCCTCCTAATGCAGCCCGTACTCTTCGAACATGTTCTGTAAATTCTCACAGGTCTGGGTTGCATGCTCCCTGATGTTGAAGAACTGTTTCTTCATACTAATCAAGTCAGAAGGAGTACAGGGGACGTGGATGTTAACTCTACTCCTGCCCATAGGGTAGTCTCTCAATGAAAGGAGGGGACGGGGCGACGTGTTTATTGTCTGCATTGCTATAATTTGGGGTGGGGAAGCATCTCGTGGCCAGTCAGCCTCCGTCTTAAGCATTCTCTAGTAACCGAACCCCCAAGCCAATGACCACCAGTCCGAACCACCTCCGCTGCATACTCCTCAACACCCGCTCCGCACGCAAACACGCCGTAGAACTCTGGGACCTGCTCAACAGCACCGACCCGGACGTAGCCTTCCTGACTGAGACATGGTGGAACGAATCATCCGCGCCAGACATCGCCATCGCTATCCCAGACGGATATAAGATCTCCCGCAGGGACCGCATCAACGGCCACGGAGGAGGACTCGCCATCGTCCACAAATCCTCCCTCAAGATCACTAACCACACCAACGACCACTTCAACACCGCAGAGCTTCTACACTTCCGGATCAACACCGACCCCAACACCACCCTCAGAGGAACGCTCGTCTACAGACCCCCCAGACCACGAGCCCAGTTCTGCAACGCCATCGCTGACCTCGCAAGCACCCACGCACTCACCTCCACGGACTACATCCTCCTCGGGGACCTCAATTTTCACCTCGAGAACAACAACGACCACAACTCCACTTCGCTGATCAGCTACCTCACGAACCTCGGCCTCAGACAACTCGTCACGTCACCAACTCACGCCGCCGGACACACACTGGACGCAATCTTCTCCACCAGCGACCACGTTACCTTCAACGACACCACCGAACCCTACTGGACCGACCACCACTGCGTCCACTTCACCTACAACAAAAACACTGCACACCACCACAGCCGCCAACTCCCCCGCCGCAACTGGGGAAAAGTCACCAAAGAACAACTTCTCAGCACCGTCTCCCAGAACCCACCAAACAAGCCCACCGACCCAGACACCGCGGCCTGTAACTTCAGACAATGGATCAACAACTGCGCCAACATCCTCGTCCCACTGAAGAAACCCCCCAACAACCCCGCCAGCAAGAAAGCCTCCTGGTTCACCGACGAACTCCTGACCTCCAAACGCGCCTGCAGGAAACTGGAAAAGAAATGGCTCCAAGAACGCACACCGGACAACCACGCAGTCCTCAAAGACGCAACCCGCCGACACCACCACCTCATCAGGACCGCCAAGAGGTCCTCCTTCAAAGACCGCCTAGACAACAACGCACATGACAGCAAAGAGCTATTCCGCATCGTGAAGGAACTATCCACCCCCAACACCAACGTCAACGACATCCCGCCCTCTCAGGAACTTTGCGACTCCCTCGCCGCCTTTTTTCACAGCAAGATCGCCGACATCCACAGCAGCTTCAACACCCCGACCGCACCCACCTCCGTCACCACCTCGTACCCTAGCATCACCAACCCCATCACCGCCTGGTCCAACGTCGACGATGACACAACACGCAAAATCATGAACTCTATCCACTCCGGATCTCCGACCGACCCCTGCCCCCACCACATCTTCAACAAAGCCGACTCCATCATCGCGCCCCAACTCTGCAAGATCATCAACGCCTCCTTCGAAACAGGCACCTTCCCAGAAAGCTGGAAGCACGCAGACATCAACGCCCTCCTCAAGAAACCAAAAGCCGACCCCAAGGACCTCAAGAACTTCCGCCCAATCTCACTCCTCCCCTACCCAGCTAAAGTCGCAGAAAAATCGTCAACCTTCAACTGACACGCCACATCGAAGACAACAACGTCCTCGACCCCTCACAAACCGGATTTAGACGCAACCACAGCACCGAGACCGCCCTCATCGCCGCAACAGATGACATCAGACGCCAACTCGACCGCGGCGAGACCTCCGCCCTTATTCTCCTAGACCTCTCCGCGGCCTTCGACACAGTCTGCCACTGCACCCTACTGTCACGCCTCCAAGAAGCCGGCATCCAGGAAAAAGCCCTAGCCTGGACCTCATCCTTCCTCTCCGGCAGAACACAGACCGTCCGCCTCCCACCCTTCCGCTCAGAAGCCAACAACATCCTCTGCGGCGTCCCCCAGGGCTCCTCCCTGAGCCCAATGCTGTTCAACATTTACATGGCCCCCCTCGCACAAGTGGCCCGCCGGTTCGACCTCAACATCATCACCTACGCCGATGACACCCAGCTCATCTTCACCCTCACCAACGACCCTGCCACCGCCAAAGCCAACCTCCACGAGGGAATGAAAGCAGTCGCCGACTGGATGAGGAACAGCCGCCTGAAACTCAACACCGACAAGACAGAAATCCTCATCCTCGGGACATCTCCCTCTGCCTGGGACGACTCGTGGTGGCCCACCACTCTCGGAACTGCCCCGACGCCCACCGACCACGCCCGCAACTTGGGATTCATCCTCGACTCCGCACTCTCCATGGACAGACAAGTCAGCGCCGTCACCTCCTCCTGCTACAACACCCTACGCACCCTCTGCAGAATCTACAAGTGGATCCCGACCGACACCAGGAAGACAGTGACCCACGCCCTCATCAGCAGCAGACTGGACTACGGCAATGCACTCTATGCAGGAATCCCAGCAAAACACCTACAGCGACTCCAACGCATCCAAAACACCTCAGCCCGACTCATCACCAACACACCCCGCCACTGCCACCTCACCCCTCACCTCAAAGGACTCCACTGGCTCCCCGTCAACAAAAGGGTCACCTTCAAGCTCCTCACCCACGCACACAAAGCACTCCACAACGCCGGCCCCTCCTACCTCAACGACAGACTCAACTTCTACACCCCGACCCGCCAACTGCGATCCGCGAGCCTCGCCCACGCCACCGTCCCTCGCATCCAACGAGCCTCCTCCGGCGGCAGATCCTTCTCCTACCTCGCTGCGAAGACCTGGAACACACTCCCTACCTACCTCCGACAGACCCAAGACTTACTCGCCTTCAGAAGACTCCTCAAGACCTGGCTCTTCGAACAGTAGTGGTCCTCCACCCCCGTAAGCGCCTTGGAACCCTACCTGGTAAGTACCACGCTATACAAATATCTGTGATTGATTGATTGGTTGGTGTTGCAGTCTCGGAGATCTCTATGCCCAGCTGGGACATATAGCACTCTGACCAATGCACAGAGGTAGAATCACCATCTTGTCAAGCCACTTGTACACCTCTGCCAGGCACTATACTGTAATTCAGTTGCATCGCAATGCTTGCTTTCTTAATTCTTAATGTTCCATCCCCCATTGGGCCCCATTAGTCCCACAGGTGCTGCTCTGTGTCCAGGTACATCAACAGCTGCATACTCTAACTCTTCGGCCAGTGAAGGGGTCAGGGCTGCTATACTAGAGAGCCTCTTTCTCTCACATGTTCATCCTGCAATTGACTGTACTTCATGTCCTGGTACTCCTGCCTTTCTTCCCCACTTCCATACTATTTCTGTATACTATTTGCTTTGTTTAAGCTATGGATTTGCACAGACACAATCTCCATTTCCAGACTTCTCCCATTCCTGCCTATCTAACCAGTCTATTATCCTATATCAGTTTTACGCAATAGCAAGGGTTCAATCAGGTCCTTCTGGGGAAGCTACTCTTCTGTGACCGGTTTCTAATTTAACCCCTCTTCGATCAACCCCCCTTCTTTTGCATTCCACCCTGTAAAAAATCTAGAAGGAATCACATAACTTGTAATCCTTCTTGGCAGAATGCAGTCTGCATTTTATGGCTAGACCATAATACATTCAGTCCAATAAAGTTACATTTTCCTTCCTGTTATCCTACCTAACTAGGAAGACTCTGGTGTGGACGACCCACCTCATATTAAATCAGAATTCATGGTTTACACATTAAAATGTTTTCTTTGCACAGGTGTGTGCCATATTTAGGAGACTAAGGGCCATATGCATGAAAACAGTGGCTTGCAAATCGCAAATAGCGATTTTTAAGAAATTGCTATTTCCGAGTCGCAATTGGCCATGTAACAAAATTACGATTCGGAAATAGTGATTTCTTTAAAATCGCTATTTGTGATTTGCAAGGCCCATTTACCAAATCGCAATTTGCATTTTTGCAAATTGCAACTTTTTTGCAATTCGGTAAAAAATCGCAAATTGCGAGAAAGTTTGAGAAAGCACACCTGGAGGAGCCTGATGGCATCACCAGCAGGAAATGAGTCATCCCAGGCAGTTTCAGGTGCCACACCCAAACCAGCATCCTGAGAGAGAGCAGCCCAGCCACACAGAGCAGCACTCAGAATGAGCCAGCACACCTGAGCAAGGATGGATACCTCAGGCCAAGCACAGGAGAAGGGTGAAAGAAAGCGCAAGCTGAAATTCAGCGGGAAGGAGCTTGAGGTGCTGACTGAGGAGGTGGTCAGGAGCCATGACCGCCTTTTTGGAAAAAGCTCACTCCAGGTGCCTGAGAGTGAGAAGAGGAGACTTTGGTTGGACATACAGTCAAAAGTCTGCGCAATTGGAGTGGCACAGCGCTTCATCGAAGAGACCAAAAAAAAGGTGGTATGACCGGCGGTCCCATGCAAAGGAGAGGGTGGCAAGGAGACTTGCGGAGGCCAGGGGCACAGGAGGCGGTCCACCCACAGAGGCTCCATCCACACCATTGGAGGACCTAGTTGAGTCCACACTCCTCCCTGAAGCTGTGACTGAGGTCACAGAGATCGACACCTACGGCACACCAAGTACCAGCCAAGGTAAGTGCAATATAGATTTGTAACCCCATATGTGTATGCACAAAAGGCCCTTAGGAATTAGCAAGTAATGTTATACAGTGTGAGAAGTAGTCCAGTCCACATCTTAGTAGCAGCACAACAATGCATTATGGGAGTGGCAGTCCACAACCCAGAACTGAAAGTAGCACAAACAATGTATTTAAGTAGAGTGACACCCAGAGGAACACAACACACACAACACCACGTAGAGAAGTACCTGTACCTTTATTACCATTGTCTGACCGTAAATGTAACATACATAACTGACATGCTGCATATTGTTGTTGCAGGTGGGCCAGGCCCAGCAGCCACAGCATCAGCACGGGTAGGCGAGACAGACACCCATCTGGCCTCTGATTCTAACACCAGTGGGTCCCTCAACTTAGAGACTGTTCGACGCAGGCCCAGGGCACTGCCACTGCCAGAGCTCAGCAACGACTCCGATGAGCAGCAGGAAGGACAAAGTACCCCATCAGCAACAGGCAGGAGCAGCCAGATTCAGGAGGTCAGGTGTCATCAGACCACAGCACCACGCAGGATGGCGACAGATTCATGGGCACAGCAGCATGAGGCAGGTGAGGGTCCCTCCTTATTTGGTGGCCTGGAAGCTGCTATGTTGCAGCAGCAGTGTCTACAAAATAAGCGGATCCTCGCATTAGATAAGAACTTGCGCAAACATAACCGCAACATGATGGGCCTGCATCGCCAACTTGACTCCCTCAATAATAACATTGTACAGCTGCGTGAGGGACAGGTGCAGGCATCACAGGACACCAGGGACCTCACAAGTGCTGTCTGTGAACTCTGCCAGGAGCTGCACCATGAGAGGGTGAGCCAGCGCAGACAGGAGCGCAGATTTCGTACCATGTTTGGCAGCTTCTGTCGTTCCTCTAACAGGATGGCAAATTGAACAGCACTGATTGCCCGTCGTGCAGTGGCTGCGCAAGTGGAGGCAGCACACAGCAGCAGGGACGTTGTAAATGGACTTGTGCAGATCACCAATGTGATTGAACACATTATGGGACCAAGGTCAGCCACTCCGAGTGAGCTAGCACTGGGGGACACTGAGGACAGTTCCAGCCTCAGCAGTGTTGCTGTACCAGCAGCGGACACCAGACTGCGCAGTGCCAGGCACAGCACTGCCACCGAGGATGACAATAGAGGTGCCAGTGATGTAACTGGGCACCCGAGTGGTGTGCGTGGGCGCAACAAATTACTCTAGCTGCCAGTGGACTGCTGTTGACACTATGAAGTAATAGTGCATTACTTTGGTCCTTCATTGTTTTGCGTTTATCACATTACCTGTTTTTTGTTATTACTCACACGTACATTACCTGACTTAAGGTATTAAATTTATTTCACTAAAGGTACAGTTATCAGAGGATTTGTGTCATTAATACTCACGTCTGAAATGGTTGTGTGTGATGTCGGCACGTCTTTGCCTTCCCTCTGCTGCACTGGTCCTGTCTGTTGGCTGTAGGGGTGGTATGGGATCATCATCCTCATCAGATTCAGATTCACATATTTCTACAGGTATGCCCCTGGTGGTAGCTATATTGTGCAAGATTGCACAAGTAGCCACTATTCTACATGTGGTCTCTGGGCTGTACTGTAGTGCCCCTCCACTTTTGTGGAGGCACCGGAAGCGACTCTTCAGCAGTCCAAATGTGCCCTCCACCACGTTGCGGGTCACCTTGTGTGCTGCATTGTATCTCCGTTCAGCAGGTGTTGCAGGATTGAGGTAGGGCGTCATCATGTAGGTGCGCACTGCGTAGGCACTGTCTCCTGGAAGGGACAGTGGGTTTGATGAGTAACTGAGCCATCTGACATCAGCACGCCATCAATGCGCCAGTGTACAGAGGGACAATACCTAGTAGATAACCTTCACCAAACTCCCCAGCTAGCAGTCTTGTGTGAATCCCACTGTGGCGAAAGATGTAAGAATCATGTGTGCTCCCTGGGTACCTGGCCACGAGATCAGTAATGATGTGTGTGTCAGTAATGATGTAGGAGGCACTGCTTATCACCTGTATATTCATGGAATGTTGGTATTTCCTGTTGCCGTACACATACTCTGTGGCTGATGGTGGACAGATTGCCACATGTGTGCCATCTATGGCACCTAGGACGTGGGGGAACTGTGCTATCTGGTAAAACTCTATGTTTGTCTGCTGTAATTCCTGTGGGGTGTGGGGGAATCTGATGTACTGTTGTAGTTTGCTCAGCATGTCATTGATAAATGCATTGAAAAATCTAGAGAGTGTAATCTGTGATACCCCTCCAGCTGCTGCTATGACCCCTTGATAGCTCCCTGAGGTGAGTAGGTGGAGGGAGCATAATACCTGCACATGGGTGGGGATGCTGTGAGGCCTTAGTGTTCTGCGCTGCAGTATGGGTTGTAGCTCAGCTATCAGATCAAGTATCATGGCTGAGTTCAACCTATACCTCTCATATATTTCCTCCTCTGTCAGGTTAAAAAGTGTAATGCGCACTCTGAAAATGCGCTCCTGTCTCCTCCTCCCTCTCCTCAAACCTCCCAAGATCCTCATTCTCCTCACCATGACGTAGAGTGCAGCAATTGTTGAAAAGAGTTTGAGGCATTCTGGGCCTCTTTATATAGTTGCACCTGGTTACCACCTGGTTTCACTTAGTGGTATTTTGCATATGCAAAATGCCATTCTGCGAATAATCGCAATTTGCGATTTTTTGATGCATCTCTTTGCGACTTGGATTTTGCGAACGCATTTTGCGCCTTGCAATTTCCTACTGGAAATACCGAATCGCAAATTGCGAGTCACAAAGCAAGGTCGCAACGCAAAAAATCGAAATTTTTGCGATTTCTTATTTTTGGTCTGCGAATGCCTTTCATGCATCGCAGACCACTTTTTTGCACTCGCAAACGGACGATTTTTGCGATTCGCACCGTTTGCGAGTGCAAAAAAGTTTCATACATCTGGCCCTAAATGAATGCAGCCAACCCTACCAGTCTACTTACATTTCACCAAGTTTCACATGATGTTGGCCGCTCTATTAAGCATTTTCATGAACTGAATTAGGAAGAGACTTAGACAACTTTTATTAGGGTCTGAGAGAAACCCTAAAATACACTTATGCTTTCAGCTTTAACCAGGACTACTTCTATGATAGACGTTGTTGGACCTAATATCCTTGGTGTAGTTGTTGCCTTCCAGCCTTCTGTTTTTTTCTGACTTTGTTTTTCCTCACCTTAGGATTCTGTCCCCTTTACCACGGTTAATCAGTGCTAAAGGTCTTGTGCTCTCTCCGTAAACATGGCAACATTGGCTTGAATCCCAATTATAACATTTAATTTACTTGTAAGTCCCTAGTAAATTTGTTCTACGTGTACCCAAAGCCTGTAAATTAAATGCTACTCTTTGGCCTGAAGCATTGATTGTGCACACCCACTAAAGTAGCCTATTACACATGCCTCAGGCCTGCCACTGGAGCCTGTTTGCAAAAAGAACAGATGATGGACGGAATGCAGAGCAAATCAAACATTCACCCCCAGTCACAAAGATCTGGGTTTAATCCATTGTTTTTTTGCTCACCACGCCACCCCAGGTTGGACCCAGCCATATGCAAATCAGTCTTGACCCTGTTCCTCATGGGAACAGTCCAGCCGAAATGCAAAGCCAGGTCCTCCCTGGACCGGAAACAAGCATCCTAGGACGGGTTTCAGGGTATCACCCTTCATCAGCTAGGCTAGCTTGAATCCAGGCATGGCCTGGCAGTTTGTCGCCCCAAGTGGAAAGGGTATGCCCAGACGTGGGTCCGTGCTTGCTATGCCACCAGATTCAATCTAGCCTGGCTGATGAAGGGTGATACCCTGAAACCGGTCCCAGGATGCTTGTTTCTGGTCCAGAGAGGACCTGGCCTGGCAGTTCAGGCTGGACTGTTCCTGTGAGGGACAGGGTCAAGACTGATTTGCATATGGCTGGGTCTGAGCTGGAATAGCATGGCAAGCAAAGACAATTATGGATTAAACCCAGATCTGTGACTGGGGGTGAATGTTTGATTTGCTCTGCATTTGGTCCATCTTCTGTTGTTTTTGCAATTGGAGCCTGTCTGTGCAGTTTTTAAATGACCTGGCAAATTACACCTTTTTTCATGCCTAAACCTTCCCTTCTAATTTACGTAAGCCACCCCTAAGCTAGGTCATACACAGCTCAAAGAGCAAGGTGCAGTGTTTTTACAAGGTTGTACATGCACTTTTTAAATTTTAAGTGCCCTAGTAGTGAATCACTCTTAAATTCATGTTTCACTACTTTAAGACATATCTCTCCCAAAGGATAGCGTTGGGATACCTTATTATATTTAATAAGTGATAACTTTCAATTGGGAACAGGTAGACAGTATGAGTTTGGTGTCTAAATAATTGTGCTTAAATGGTAAAGCTGGGTTTTTAATCACATTTCTAAAAATACCAGTTTCAGAAAATTGCCATTTTCTAATCCTACAAATTTGGGCCCATATTTATACTTTTTGGTGCAAAACTGCGCAAACACAGTTTTGCGTCAAAAGGTTTACCATCGGCATGCGTCATTCCAAAGCACCAGCC
Organism: Pleurodeles waltl; assembly: GCF_031143425.1. NCBI lineage: Eukaryota > Metazoa > Chordata > Amphibia > Caudata > Salamandridae > Pleurodeles > Pleurodeles waltl. The sequence goes on along the minus strand of NC_090442.1, from coordinate 497,564,511 downwards.
GGGCAATGGAATGCTGTAACCCGGCGCTAAGCTTGGGCTAACGTCAGAAAAAATGATGTTAGCCGGGTGGGGGTAGAGGTACGGGTGAAGGGGGGTATGCCTCCAAAAAATAAATAAAAGGCTGGTTAGAGGCAAAAAACATGCTGTTATCCAGCCTAGCTTAATTTCCTGATGCACAAACATCCATAACACATGACTCCTTTCTTACAAAAGACAGGAGTCATACCCACTGCCCCATTGACCAGAACAGGAGACAAGTGTCCTCTGGGCATAGCCAACATGCCCAGTGCCATGCAGGGTGCCACATTTCAGGGCCCCCAAAGGCACTTAGAAATGTTTTAAAAAACACTTACCTATACTTACCCTACTTACCTGGGATGGGGTCCCCCATCCTCTGGTGTCCCTCTGGTGTGGGTGGGGGTGTTCCTGGGGCTTAGGGTGGGCACCTATGGGCCCTTTCCATGGTGTTTGACCATAGAAATGGGTCCACTGGTACCTGAACACCTGGTCCGACCCAGGTGTTAAATAATGGCACTAAGCAGGCTTAGCACCATTATTTAGGCCCACCATTTTTGCAGGAGACGATAAAAAAGGCGCTACAGGCTTGGAGTCATTCTTTGGACGGGAACACCTACGTTGCATCTCATTGACGCAAGGTGGGTTCACACATCGAAAAAATTACGTTAACTCCTATATTTTGACGGTAGACAGGTCTAGAGTAAAAATATAAATATGGAGTTAAGTTTGCGCTGAATTTGCGTCAAAAAAATTACTCAAATTCGTCACAAACAGAGTATTTTATGCCCCTTGGTGTCTGCAGCCTGTTCCTGGGTCACATGAGGGGAAGAAGGTGTCACCTACCACACTTGTACATCACAAAGGCTTTGCCTGAGCACTCTCACAAATGGTTTGCCACTAGTCTTTTGTATCCACAGACAAGCTGGCAAAGGGGATGCCCAACACCTCAGGGGGATGTTAGCCTTTATAAAATTCTCCTTCTTCAAAGGGGACACTAGGTGTAAATAGGGGACATCCGACCCACATTCCTGAACCTATGGAAGGCACAGAAGAAGGACTGCTGTATTGCTTTTGCTGCAAGAAAGACTGCCACTGTCTTGTCCTGCTGCCCTGCTGCCTGAGTCAGAGAGCCTGGACCTGTATTTGAACCCATGACCACCAGAGTCATGGGTTCAAATACAGGTCCTCATCCTGTATCAGAGGCCTCAGGGACAGAACAATCTTCCTCCATATTAAACCCAGCACCTAGACCCTGCCAGCTGTGAGTCCTGCCCTCCCAAGTGGTGCCATCCAAGTCCACATTGGAGCCAATAAGTGACACATCACCTCACAAAACTCTGTATTAGAACCTCTGCATGATGCATCCCTAATTCATTACTTTGAATTGTCACCCACAGCCTCCCAGGAACTGCATCTGCATGACACATCCTTGATGCAGGCCTTTGCTTCACAAGCTCCTTATCAACGGCATCTTAAAAAGCCACGCAGGACTCTGCGTTGCCATCCCCGCAGCTTCTTCTGAACCAGCTAGTGTGCAACACACCTTCAATGCAAGAATTCATATCACAAGCCCCTCATCAATGGCATCCTCAATGTAGATGCAGGTCTCTGCAGCGCAAGCCTGGCACCTCCTAGGAACCACTGCTGTGCGATGCATTGCTCCAAAACCAGGATTTCAGGTACTTTGTTCAGCGGGCAAAACTGAGCCCCTGTAGCTGGCCCACACTCCATCATGGTCAGCCTGAGCTGCTGACTTTGTCCTGGTCTGACTAGACCAGATAAACATAGTTGGTGCTTTTTGGTGATATTTTCATTGGAATCTTCAAAGTTGCATATCTCTGGGCATACTGATTGGATTTTTGTTGTTTTGGTGTTAAATGATTTATTAAATCTTACTCTAATTTCTATATTTGTGTAGGACATTTCTTGAGGTGTGTTTTTAGGTTAGTAGTACTTCGAGTGCTGCATAGATACTGTACATATTGCCTCTAAGTTGCCTCTAAGTTCAACCTGACTGCTTTTGTGCAAACTATCAGAGAGATAATCACAGGTTAATTTGGGGGTTGCTTCAGTTTCTCACAGACAGAAATTGTGGATGCTGCTTGAGCAGAGTTTCAACTACCCGCCCCCAACCGGGAAATAAATAAATAATTAACCCATTGCCTCCTGTTAAGCCTGACTGTTTTGTGCCGAGGTACAAGAGGGATGAGCACAGGTTAATTTTGAGGTTTAATTGTGATTTGCCCTGATGGAGATTGTGGTTGCTGCTTGAGTAGGGTTTCAAACCCCCTCCACCAGTAACCCAATTTCGAAAAGACTTGATAGTCTTAAAAATATATATCAATGCAGAGGAGATAAATAAGTGAAAATAAGGAAGATGGGCCGTATGGACATCAGTGATGAAGGTGTCACAAGAGACTTCTACAGCAGTAGCAAAAAGTGAAGAACAATGGATGCTGTCAATCTATGAAAACCTTTTACTCATAAAAACACAGAAAAATAGCAAAACCAGGAGACTGTCAATACTGTGGAAAGGTATGGCTTTATGTTTGTTCTTGTCCATTGTTGATGGGAAATGAAGAGGTGCAACGTGAGTTGGATGGGAGGATCTCCAGTATATCTAATTTCTGAGGGATGCTATCTACTTCTATTGGTCCCCTTTTCTATTTTGGCTCCTGTGAATTAATGAGCCTTGGAGTGGTTTCTACAACAGACATTTCAAATCAACTCTAAAAAGAGTACAGTGAAATTCATCAAGGAGCTAGACACTATCTAATTAGACACTAGGGAGTGTCCATTGGGAGACTAAGCCTGTTGTGTTTGTAATGTCAGATAATTAAAAAAAAAAACTTTAGTTTCAATTTATTGTCGCCTAATCGTTCTAAGTATATTGGGAACTACATGGCTGAGGAAACACAACCTATATATTGAATGGAAAAAAAATCAATTTCCTTCTGATTTGGCTTTCGAAATCAGTACTACTTTGCATACAATGCTGGCTCATCAACACCTGTTTAGCGTTGTATAAAAGTGCACATTTACCAGCACGTTTGGATTCCCGAGGAAATACAAATATATTTTCAGTCTATAATGGACAGATAGTTTTCTTTCACATGAAGGATATGATTGCTCCGTTAATCTGGTTCCAGAGTCAAATGTGTGAACCACTTGACAAGCAAGGAAGAAAATGTCTAACAGAAAAGAGAAAGAAAGGAACGTTGAGTAGGTCTTCCTGGTATTAAAACTAGGGACCAACTGATCACTGCTCTGCACTAATTATTCCTTCTGATATTTCTGATTGTTCCCTGTGGATCCTCACGAGTTTGGTGGTATTCTGCAGTGAAGTGCCATTTGTTCTAAGACTGCATCCTGAGATCTGTTACTCGCCTTTTCAGTATACTACCCATTCATTCTGTAGTACGGAAGAGATGTGATCTTTGCTTCTGCCTGTCACAGCAGCCCCCATATAGAACAAACATTGGCAAAACCAAAAGATCTTACCTTAGTAAGACAGTTTGATAGTTATTTTTTCTATTTTATTATGACCAACATATGCCACAAAAATGAAAAGGAGAAAAAAGAAAATATTCCAGCCTAAACATGGTAGCCATAAGCAAATAATAAAAACTTAAAGTGAAACAAAATAACCCACCTATATTGTTTTAATGGAACAGTTCAGATGCTTCCTACCAGGCAGATGTACATAAAATCAGAATAGAAACTATTTGAAGTTGTGATGTACATCACAAGAAAATATGATTCTTATTGGCACAAAGAACATATATTATTAGCTTTGAGTTATTGTACCCTAGAGGAATAGTTTAATCACCCAAGGTTGACTAAAAACAATAAGAAATGATGAAGAATGCAAAGAAAAAACAATTGTAAAATATTGGCCCGCCAAGCAGTGAAGTAAATTTCTTTTATGACAGATGTGCAAATGTAATCAGTCTGAAATGGTTTGACCCATTTCAATTGAAATTTTAATGAAGTGACTGAAATGAATGGACCCTTTGTCCCTGCTGTATACTGTGGTAGGCAGAAGTAAATTGTGATTAACAGTTTAACAGTCCATTTGATGAGCAGGGCTGACCAAAAGCCTCTGCAAGCATTTATATAGGCATGTGTTTATGTATTTTTAGATCACATGAGGTTAGCAGGCAAACAAAGCTATGTCTAGGCCACACCTAAAAACCTCTGTGTGCTGAGAGGCTTATGAAAATGATGAGTATTGCAACTTCTTTTCAACTGACAACCCTGAAAATCTACTCAGCGTTGCATTGATCCAGAACAGTTTTGTTGTTCACTGCAGATGCTTTCAATAATTATTTTACTCAGCTGATAATCACACAATGAGATGAAAAACCTTTATGCATGAAATCTAATGGATTGTTACAAATCACAAAATACATAGGCCATTGGATGATTACATTCTAGAAGAGGTGCTCAATTTAGGAGCATCCTTTACAAGAGTGAATACAACATTGCAGTTTGGTTTTGTGGAAAAATAATACCAGAACACCAATTACGGACCGTGAACTTGGCTGAACTACCAAAAGTAGAGTCAAGCTACCTTGCAGAGCCGTTGTTCAGGCACTTTGTGAATATTCTGTAGAAATCCGTTCCAAACGTGATGAAAGGTATTAGAAGCTATCTTTATTTCCAGCAGCACAGTACTCCTCTTGTACTACTATACACGAAAGATGTGCGTGAGTACCACAATAAGGCTTGCTAGCATCATTCAAGAGTTCTGCTGAGAAGGTAAAGCTTGCGCTTTGGCTTTCGCTCTCGCTCTTGGTGTAAAGTAACTCCTGCTACAGTTTACAAATGAACTGCAGCCTAAAGACCTTGTCACGGTATGCAAATAATTGTAAAAATTGTACATTGTCACACATCCTGTTGCTTTCACACTCCAAAAGATTTGAAAATTAGTCAGTGTCCTAACAGTGAAGAAATCGAAATCTGGAAACCACAGGATCTAAGGAGAAAACGCTGCCCCGGTGCTGCGTAATAACAAGTGTTTCTCCAGCTTGTCCCCACTTGGAGAAATCAGTTCCAAATTTGATGAAAGGTATTAGAAGCTATCTTTATTTCCAGCAGCAAAGTACTCCTCTTCTCAGCTTGTCTCAGTACTAGCCATCCTGGCTATCTCCCTTCAACCCTCTACATTCCATTCCAGAACATATAATATAAAGATTTCATAACTTAAAAGATAACAAGTGCAACATTGCCTAGAGCATGCAATACATACAAATAAAAAATAACACATTTCTCTCCTTTGAAACAAAAAACAAATAAACTGAAAAACTATGAACAAAAACATTATACAAAGTCTCCCAGTTTAGCTGGTATACATCTCCCACGAGTCCTTGATTTTACACGTTAAGCTATGGACTCATTATCTTTTGTCATGTTGTTTTCATTGCGAGTCATTCCTGCCACATTCTCATTACCTGCAGAACCACTCCCATATGTGGTATTGTCTTGATCACCATTTCATCTGTGCTGCTCTAATGATGGCATAAAACACGAATCACACTCATTTCCTATTCTCACAATTGATCTTTCCCCCTGAGCATCATGGGAGCATTCACTTCCTGCATTGCACTTAGCCAATCTTCTTACATTCCAAACTTTGTCATCCTGTGTAACCACACTTTTGTTGAACACTTTTATTACTCTCATGGCTTTTCAAAATGTGGATGTTTCTTTGCATACTAATCCCGGCTTACACACTCTGACCCAACCTCTACCACAAAAGATGGATCTTTAACCTTCCACTTGATGTCATAAACTTCTTTGACTCTCTCCTGCTTCCTTCTCACTCTCTCTTTTTTCTACTCTACACATATTTTCTCCTGGTCTTCAACTTGCTTCTTCTTAAACCACCATGGACAAAATTTTGACAAGGGATGTCTTCTTCTCAACAACCTGAAAGGACTAACCTCTGTGGTACACTGGGGAGTAATACGATAGTACCATAGTTTCTCCCTTAACTTTTCCTTCCATTGTCCCCAAATCCACATGCCCATCTAATGCTATCCTTAAGGATACGATTAAACCTCTCAACCTATCCATTGTCCTGTGGTTCATATAATGCTGTGGTAACATGTTTAATGCTACTGTATCTAAAGCAACTCTGCATTTCCTTTGCAGTCAGTTGAACTCCATTGTCAGTTATTAACATTTCTGGATATCCTTCCCTTACAAAACTTTCTTTGAAGAATTCAATAATAACACTGGAGGTAGCTTGAGAAACTAATTTCACCTCTGGCCATTTGGAATAATAATCCACCAAGACCAAAGTGTAACAGGCTTCACTGTGTAATGCATAAAATGGTCCTGAAATATCAAATCCCAATTTCTGCCATGCTGAATCTGCCGAAGATATAGGCTGGAGAGAAACAGGTACAGGTTTTAACATTTTTTCACTATTCACACATACTTCACATTTTCTTACTACTCTGCCTGCCGTACTATCCAGACCAGGCCACCAAAAACACATACATATTAAGCTCTTCATAGAAGACATTCCTGGATGCCCCTCATGTACTAATTTAAGAATTACCACCTGCATGCCCATCAGTGGAATACATTTTCCTTTCCTGAACACGAGGTCACCTTCCATTACCAACTCATCCATTACTTTATGAAACAATGCTACTTCTGCGGGCTTACTTCTTTTGTTGGGCCCTCTTTGCATAATGTATTTTCTAACTTCCTGTAAAACCAAATCTTTTCCATCACACTCCATCCATTCTTTTTCATTTATACATTTAAATTCTTCAGTCACATATTCAGATACTAACGACACAACATCAATTCCTGTCTCATACTGGTTCATATCAATATCCTTTACATTCTGTTGGGGAAGTTGTGATAGAAAATCAGCCATCATATTACTTCTTCCTGGTACATATTCCACAGTATAACAATATTCCTGTAATCTTGAAATTAATCTTGCTATTTGAGCTGTTGCATTCCACCCACCACCTGGGTAAAGAATTCCCACCAGATGCTTATGATCTGTTTTTAAGACAAAACACGAGTCCCATATATAATTCTGGAAATGTTCAATCGCCCAGATACATGCCAATAATTATTTTTCAATAACTGAATATCTCCTTTCAGTATCCATAAGAGTACAAGATGCAAATGTTAATTCCATATTTCACTTTCACATTTTTGAGATAGCACTGCCCCAGTTGAATACATGATGGCATCTAGGGTAACAATACATTGTACACCCACTCTGAAAGGCTTCAAAGTAGGTGCCTTAGCAATTTCTTTCTTTACCATCTCAAAAGCAGATTTTTGTTTATCCATCCACACTTATTCAACTTCTTTCTGTGTAAGCTCTCTAAGTGGTTCAATTTTAGTGGCAATGTTTGCTATAAACTCACTTTAGTATTCACTGAGCCCAGCGGAGAACAACAACTTTTCACGATTATCAGGAGCAGAAGCATTGATAATAGCAACCACTAATGATTTTTGTGGGTACTACTCCCTCTCCTGACAATGTGTGCCCCAAATACTCCACTGATTTAAAAAAAATGACATTTCTTCTCCTTTAGAGTCAAACCACTTTTCTTCAATATTTCACACACACTTTTAATATGCTCCATGTGTTCCCTTTCATTCCTCAAAAATATCAAACTATAGTTTTGGAAACATTTTACATAGTTTTCATGTCTTTGAATAAATAATACATTGCTCTTTGAATTACCGACGCTGCAGAAGTCAACCCAAAAGGCATTCTCTTGAATTGAAATAACCCCATTGGTGTGATGAATGCTGTGAGGTGGCATGAATCTTTTGTCAGTTCAATCTGGTGAGACACCGACCTCAAATCCAAAGTGGAAAATATCTTGGCTCCATCAAGCATGCTAACTACCTTATTTATATTAGGTAGGGGATGACAGTTCACTACTATATTTGCATTCAAGGCTCTAAGAGCTTCATATAATCTCAAAGATCTTTCTGCTTTTTGGGCCAAAACTATCAGAGAAACCTATTCTGAGGACTCTGTCTCCTGTATAACATATTCCTTAATCATCTCTGACAACGTATGCTTCAACTCTTCCCCCACTCTCCTGGGTACATTTCTGAGTTTTTGTACTACTGGTCTAGCGTTATTTTTCACCTTGATCTTGTGACTGTACCCTTCCAGTTTTCCCAGTTTATCAGTGAATACGTTTGAAAATGTAGATATTATCCATTATTTCTCCTCATCATTTTCCACGATCAACACTGGATCCTGACTTCTTGGATTCAATATTATTCCTAGTTTCTACTGGTCCTTCCAGCCTAGTACATTTACCCCTTTTACTGCAACATACAATTTTATGATTGCACTTCTCCCTTTAAATTTTATCTCAGTTTCTACATAACCTATAATATCAATTACCGTGCCATCAAAACTTTCTGCTGTAATGTCAGACATCTTTAAATTTTCTATGTTCCAAACTTTTCCACGTTTTTGAACAAAATAACTTTGGGTAACAATTGTCCAGGGTGATTCCGACTCAGCTGTAAGTTCTAGGTCTGTGTCCCTTATCCATACTTTGTATTTGGGAGGGCCTTTAATCACACCGTCTTCATCATTCCCATCATTGTTTTTAAGAGACAATACCATATCTATTTCACTGTCATCCTTACACCCACACTTGTATTCACACTCACTAGACCTTGCATTGCTCACATATGCCATTTTACCCTTCACAGTAGTATATATCTTTCTCAAATCCCCACACATTTCTTGCATTCTAATGCAGAACAATTAGCAGAGGATGCAATATGGCTTGTGCTACCACAACGATAGCATGCAAACTTCTCCATCTTATCATGTTTATCATACTTTTTTCCTAACATAGTGCCTCGTACATTGGCACTCCCTGTAGCACACACAACATCACTCTTGTTCCCTTTGACTTTCAAATTCTTGCACAGATTTCATCCACCTTTCAGATTATTCTAATGCCTTAGCTGTGGTAATTACATCTTGCAATTTCGAATCTCTTTTACCCACAATTGTTTTTGTATCTTTTTACTCTTGACGTGTACTGTTATTTGATCTGTAATCACCTCATCAGTTACTGCACAAAAGTTACAATTCAGAGATAATCCTCGTAATGCACTTAAAAATTCATCAAAAGTCTCTTCACTCCAATGTGTTCTAGTGTAAAATGTCAACCTATTAACTGCTATACTTGCAGTTGGTTTAAATCTCTTTTCTAATCTTAACAATGCCCCATGGAACATATCCACCTCCTCTTGTTGTTCTTGAGTCGTAACTGGTGGAATTGTTCTAAATATAATTTGCCCCTCTGATCCTAAACAATGTAACAAAAAGGTTTTTTTCTTTCTTGAGACATTTCTTCATCATCAAAGCCCTCATACATGTTAGAAACTCCTTCTTCCATCTCACCCAAAGAATAGGTGGATCACCTTTGTTTTGTAAGAATTTGGTTGGTAGTTCAAACTGCATAGTCCGAATGTGAAAATAGTGTGCAAATCACTGAGATACTGGAAATTTGCACCAGAAGTGTGCACATCACTGAATCTACTTAGTTGAAATAGTTGTTAACAAATATAATAAAATGACTTGTGTTTGCTGAATGAATTGTCATGAGCATGCAAATCACTGTAGTTAACAGTAGTAAACAATTGTACTTCAAATTACATGAGCATGCAAATTGCTGTAGAATAAATATAATATTGATCTGCACAATGACTGGAAGTAGTATGCAAATCGCTGACAGTGAAATGAAGAAAATACAAAGTCCTATTTCCATTGCTTTTTTTAAATCACATGACGCTAGAGATGCTGCATCATATTCCACAAAAGAGAGAGAGCTGCATCCCCACTGTGGAATTAGGTACATTCACTTTTAAATGTATATATACTGTGAAAGATCTGCATGAGTACCACAATAAGGCTTGCTAGCATTATTCAAGAGTTCTGCTGAGAAGGTAAAGCTTGTACATTATCACACATCCTGTTGCTTTCATACTCCAAAAAGATTTGAACATTACTCAGTGTCCTAACAGTGTAGAAATAGAAATCTGGAAACCACAGGTTCTAAGGAGAAAACACTGCCCCTGGGCTGCGTAATAACAAGTGTTGCTCCAGATCATCCCCACTTGGAGAAGTCAGTTTCAAATGTGATGAAAGGTATTAGAAGCTATCCTTATTTCCAGCAGCACAGTACTCCTCTTCTCAGCTCGTCTCAGTACTGGCCATCCTAGCTATCCCCCTTCAACCCTGTATGTTCCATTCCAGAACATACACTATAAAGGTTCCATAACTTAAAACATAACAGGTGTAACATTGCCTACAGCATGCAATACATAAAAATAAAACATAACATAGTCAATATCAGGAGTTGTTAAATCATGAATTTAGTACACTAAAAATGTTATTTAGACAAGACAAGTGAAAACCTCTAATCAGGTAACTATTTTGTTGAGTGATTGAGATATGTAAACAGGCAAATAGGTTTAGCTCTCTTTTTGCTCATTATTTAGCATGTTACACAGTTTTTGCTTGAGCACTTTTTACCTGTCAAGCTGCGGCTGAAAACATAAATCTGCTGAGAGACTCTGCTGTGCCCGGATCTCTCCGTAAGTATTAATAATGTTCATTCCTTACCAAAAGATAGAAGGATAAAATAGGGAAGGGAGAGAGAAAACACCGGATCATTTTCTATCGCAGGTTGATGTTGTCCAGACCGGAGGTAATGTTTGAGGATTAATGCATCAACTTATTCTCAGGGGGTGTAGAGACAAATTAGAAAACACCAGCTTCTCCTTGGTGGACTGCAGAATCGGACTTCTGGTCCCTGGACTGCGTGTCATGTTGGCCGTCAGGACTTCTGATTTCTCAAAATACCTGGTTCTTGTTTTTTAGTATTCTGGGCTGCAAAAGAATTACTTCATTAAAACATTGAATTTGCATAAACTTTTGCAAAATGTCAGTTATTATTCACACATTGTGCATACGTTTCTATGAGGCTTAACAAGTCTCTTCCTCTTTTTACAATACTTTCAGAGTCTCTGAAGCAATGTCCAAAATCAAAAACAATCAACTTGACTAAAGGGCTTCTTTGTGTTCTGAAGTAATCTCTTGCCAATAATAGTTTTGATAAACTTGCTCTATTTCCGATCTCCTAATTCTCAGGGGAGAGCTTGTTGCAGGAAATACATCATTCCTTAATGTCTTTTTAGCTGTATCTTGGATTCCCACCCAAATGATAAATCACGCTAGTTCTTATTGTCATAAATTATTTAAAAGACAAAGCCTTGTTTTGGTTCATTTAAGTGATTAATCTTTCTTTACCTTGAAATTAAGTTACTTACTTGAAAGTTTCAGAAGAACCCAAAGTGGGTTTTTTAACCTTTCTTATTTTTTCTCCTTTACAGGAAATACAGGACCATAAGCAGAAAACAGAAGAGGAGAGCCAGGACTCCAGAGGAAGCTGACTGGAGGGTGAGGATCGCCCAAACTCAACTGGAGTATGTCAGGAGGACGAGAAATGCTGGAACTTAACTGGAAGCTGGTCGGAGAACGAGGAATACTGGAACTCAACTGTATGCAGGCTGGAGGACAAGGAACTTGACTTGCACTGGAACTCTACTGGAAACAGACTGGAGGACAAGGACCTTAACTTGTCTGTAAACAGGTGAGCAGAGCAATAGGTACAAAACCAGGCAAGGTCTCAAACTCACAAGCCTCCTTAGAAAAGCAAATGTGCACATGTGCTTTTTGGCAGTTGATTGCTTGATAAGAAAGTGAGCAATTATACTCCTGATTGTGGCACATGTTCAATACAGATCACATTGTGAAGACGTGTTTTGGCAGTTGCAGTTGGAGCAGGTAGAAAGACAGTTGATTGCTTGTTAAGGAAATGAGCATTAGCCTCCAGATTGTGGCATATGTTCAATAAAGAACACATTGTGAAGAGCACATGTTTTTGCAGTTACAGTTGGCACAAGTTTAGCAGGTGGAATACAATGTGTATAATCAACAAGCATAGGTTATAATAAATGAGACATTTAACAAGCATTGATAATTGCAAACTTGATATTCAAGGATGCAATGAATATACCCAAATAAGTCTGAATGTTACAAGCAACAGTACCTTACTGTAATCAGCTCTTCGATGTGCTAGTGTACCCACAACAGGCAGGCACTGCATCCATAATGAACCCTGAGACAGAAGTCTGGTGGGACCAAAATATGGGTCCCTGCAGCCAGATAATGGATACATAGCATTTGTTTTTGCATCTTGTTTCACTTCTTTTTAAGTGCATCCCAAAGTGTTATGTGAAAACCCAAGAGAACTGTCAAGTGGGATTTGAAATGTAAGCAGAATTTGACACTGTAATGTCAAAATGGATACTCAAATACACCACCCTACATAATCTAAGAGGTCAGAAGAGTAATTTCTGTCCATTCAGGTCAGCCTTAGCCTGCTCCTAAGAGGCATTTCACAGCTTTCTCACACCTATCCACATGCTAATGAGTGAGTAGGAGAAGTTGCAAGCCCATTTAAATTACCTTCTAGGAAATTCAGGTAAGGAATAGGTAACTTTCTAAACGTTACTGTTCCTTAATGTGTATTAAAAATCTGACTTCAACATTGATGTGGATTTTTAATAACTACTAAAAAAATTGTTTAATTATTTTTCTAGCTAGCCCCATTCTCGATGTCTAATTGGCATTTATAATGTACTTATAAGTCCCTAGTATATGATACAAAAGTGTACCCTATTCCTATAGGTTACATGTCACTACTGGACTGCAGCACACATTGTGCTGCCACTAGAGTGACAGTGCAAAGCATGACTTCAGGCCTACCCCTTTATCCTGTCGGTGCAGTTTGAAAATTCCGAGCTTTTTTGACAGGCTTAAAACTTGTTTTAACATTTTTATAAGTCACCCCTAAGTAGACCCCGGGATTCCATAAGGCAGGTTGCATGATATTTAAACATAGGACATGCAAAAGTTTAATGTTCAACATATTCTTACAGTGACAAGGCCCTAAAAGCTGTTGTCACTGTACCAGGTTTAGCCGTTCCATAGGAAATCATCTGGATGCAATATTGCATTTAATAATATTAACACCACCTAGCAAACAGCTACAGAATTAACTCTTTGACTTTTTAAAATATGAATTACAAGCCCAATTGATTTGTAAAGTCAGATTTGTACTAAATATTTTACAAAATGTCCTTTTAAAAAGTCACCTTTTACCTGCTTACATTCTCTAGAAGCTCATTTGAATGAGGCTTCAGCTGTTACCAAGAAGCTGAAAAAACCTTTTCATAGGGTGGCTTCCAAAGGTAAGACAAGGGCCTTAGGTATGGGAGGTGGTCTGATCCTCTGACAGGGTGATCATCAGGGCACTGACCTGAAACTTACTAAACTTCAAAGAGGGTTACCCTGTCACAGGCAGCTATAGCTGACATCGGGGCCTGCCCCTCCTTTGCTCCACTAGTCAGCAAGGCACCAATCCCAGTGAGAGAGGAGCTGCCCACAGAGCTGGTTTTGAGTGCCCGCAGAGGAAGTTTTTGCTTATTCCCTGACCATGTGTATGGTGGGCATTGAAGGTCTGCAAGAGGAAGAAAGATTCTGCCATGTTGTATTTATGTATAGAGAGGCACAGTGGGATTAATTGCAGTAGGACATGGAAGAACTTCTGCACAAATGGATAGTATTACACCTGAGAACTTTTTGCCTGTTGGTTAGGGAGGGGCCAGAAGCCACCCCCACCCACAGGCTAGTTACAGGCATAAACCCCGGGGCACCCTCTTTAGAACAACACTGGACCTGTGAAAAAGAGACGAAGGCTTGCACGCGCTGTTGAGACCTTTGAGGAGACCTGAGGGCTGCATCAGCTCCCACCTGAACCTCAAAGAAGTGAATTTCAAAGTGTCATAGTTGGACTCCCGCTCCTAGGCGAGACTGCTGGTTTAGGAATGACAGCACTTTTGTTTGTGGGCAACTGAGTGACTCCTACAACAAGTCGCAACTGTCGGCCCAACCCTCCTGTGGCTCATAAGCAGTACCTCACCAAAACTCCAAACAGTAAAAGGTGATTTCTGGCATCCTTACTCGTGGACTCTAGAGTGCGATATCTTAGGGGAGTCGTGGTGGAACGGAAGTTACCCTTGTCTCACATTGTTAACAAGTCTCAGTCACACACAGGCAATAAAGAAGATGCAGGAGAGTTTTCAATATATTTATTGAAAAGACTGCATCTATGATGAATTGCATGAGCTGCAATGATTAGGATAATGCATAACAAAATAAGCATGATTGTAAAGATGAAAGTCATGAATGCAAAGAACCCCACAATCTTGCAATATACATGAAATGTAAAATTCCTAGCATAGAGAACCTAATCCCTAACCTAACGAGACAGTTGCGTGGGGACACAAAGGCTGAATTCTGCAACAGGGTGGTGAACAGCATAGATGGCATTTATGGCATCTAGTAGGAATACCTCTGATAACCCTGTCTGTGTGAGGTTTATATATACAGACCATGTAGGACCCCGGACGCAGGTATGTTCCAAAACAATAGATAAGGAGGCATACTTGTGGCGGCAATTGTGTAAACAATCCCTGAAAAAGTGTACATTATGTTCCTGTGACCCATAAGTAAGAAGGCGACATGATATGCCTACCTACATACATCACTTGATTATAACTCTGAGAATGACGCCTTCACATAGTGGCACTGATAACACAAAATCAAAACATTTCTGTAACTATAAATATGGCTGTCATTTTAAAAGAAATAATCAAATAATATGCTAAAACAGAGCAAACTAAGTAGGTTAAAAGTCACTTGGTGACTGGGCTTGCAAGCCAAAAGGCTAAGCTAACCTCCTGAGTCCCAATAAAACTAGCAGAATCCACTACAAAGGGTCAGTTGCTTATCTCCTGTTAAGCTACAGGGACACAACAAGTGTCTAGAAATCCCTTTCCTAAAGAGCCCAGCTGATCAGTTCAAAATGGACCGGCCCTGGACCTTACAGGTGGCTTCTGCTGGAGTGAGTCTTGATGTCCAAGTACCATTTCTGAGGTGCTGGATGTGTCAAACTGTACTCCTCCTAATATCCTAAAAAACCTATAATTAAAAACTTATCAGTTCCAAAGAACAATTTGCCAATTCAGTCCGATGAAGGTGAGTTACCACTGTGCCAAAGATTCAGATTGCTTTCATTTGGAGATCTTCTGCACTTGGAGCTCTTCTGTAGCTGCAAAGCCATTTTAGCGGACTTCTCTTAGAGGCTATCCAGCATTGCGGAGCCCTCTTCTGCCACAACTTGGCCCTGCTGGAGAAATCCAAGCTTGAATAAAATGTCTAAGGGCTTGATTTAGATATCAGCGGTGTTACCGCCAAGCCACCTCGGCGGCGTGCCCAAGGAGACCATCAAGCTAGTGGTTTTCCACCCGCTGTATTTAGAAGTTACAGTTCTACAGACAGTGTGCTGGCGGCGGTTCGCTAACGGAGGGAGACAGCAGCGGGACTCAATGGGCTTCATACAATGGCAGTGGCTATGGAATTGAAGTAAGTGACACACACACACACCGTCCCTTAGCCATAGGTGCACTCCCACACTGCACACTGCAACATCACAACACATACACATAATTACCCATTGCCAGTCCAAAACACAACCCGTACATGCCGAAAACACACATTGACACACATCCATGGCACAACATACACACACCATTGACACTGCACCCACACAGCACACAACCAAAAGAAACAACACAACTACACAGTCAGCTACACAAATGCACCCAGAGCACACCCACACCTCACCCAGCCAATTGCATCGCATACACACATACACGTACTGACTCACACACACAATTCACAGCACAACATGACAGGTACAGGTCCCCTGGCAATGTACACACATGGACACAGTTGACAGGTGTGAACGTACCATCAGTGTGGTGCCAGCATTCATTTGCAAATGAATACTGCCTCCATAATGATAGTTGTGTATGTGTGCAATAGGTGTTGTGTACCAGTATGTCGCCACCCGTGTCTGACCCACTCGTGTTCCCGTCATATGCTTTTCACAGTAATTAAAAAAATTACTGTGACATGTATATGTTTCCAGTGGTCCCCACCTCCTGTGCAGTGCCCACCCAACGTATCCTGGCAATGTGGCATCCCTACCTTGTAGTTCGTTGACATGGAGGGTTGTGTTTTCTCCATGGGTCGGTGGCAGCAGCAATGGCAGGTGTTGTCCAGTTGTGTCCAGTCAAAGATAGGGGGATGAGGGGGGTAGCAGAAATGTGTTTTCACCCCCCCTTCTCCCAAAACCTGACATCTAAGGAGTGGAGGTCAGACCTCCACTTTTTCCTTCGTGTTAAGGCACATCTAAGTCTGCATGGCGGAGAGGCTGGCTGCAGTCCTGCCAGCATCCCCTTTTCCTTTTCGATGGGGCTGGTGGGCCATATTTATACTTTTTGACGCAAAAATGCGCTAACGCAGTTTTGCGTCAAAAAAATTAGCGTTAGCCGCCGGCGCTGCCTGGTGTGCGTGAAAAAAAACGACGTACACCAGGCAGCGCTGGCGTAGGGGGATATGGAGCTTGGGCGCCAAAAAATGGGGCAAGTCAGGCTGAGGCAAATTTTTCGCCTCAACCCGATTTGCGCCATTTTTTCCGACTCCCAACCCCCATAGAAATTACTCCTGTCTTTGCAAAGATAGGAGTCATGCCCCCTTGCCCAATGGCCATGCCCAGGGGACTTCTGTCCCCTGGGCATGGTCATTGGGCATAGTGGCATGTAGGGGGGCACAAATCAGGCCCCCCTATGCCACAAAAAAATAAAAAAATAAACACTTACCTGAACTTACCTTAATGTCCCTGGGATGGGTCCCTCCATCCTTAGGCGTCCTCCTGGGGTGGGCAAGGGTGACAGGGGGGGTCCCTGGGGGCATGGGAGGGCACCTCTGGGCTCCTTCCGAGCCCACAGGTCCCTTAACGCCTGCCCTGACCAGGCGCTAACAAATGGCGCAAAAGCGGGCGTAATAATTTTTTTTGACCCGCCCACTCCCGGGCGTGAATTTTGCCCGGGAGTGTAAACATGGCGCACATGCCTCGGAGTCAATTTTTTAGACTACCTTGCATATCATTAACCCAAAGTAGGTGTCCACGCTAAAAAATGACGCAAACTCCATGGACTTTGGCGCTAGACGCGTCTAACGCCAAAGTATAAATATGGAGTTAGTTTTGCGTCGGAATTGCGTAAAAAAAAACGACGCAATTCCGGCGCAAACAGAGTATAAATATGCCCCGGTGTTTCTTGGTGTAGAAAGTGGATCAAATGCGGTCTTTCATCTATGGGACCACCAACATCTAAATATGGTGGGCAGACCATCATGGAGGCAGGCTTGTTTACAGTCAAAAAGTCAACAGCGGGACTGTTACCACCAACATCTAAATTAGGCTGTCTAGGTGAATGCAAAAAGTATCCAGCTGGCGAGCAACTTTTCTTGGACATGAAATTTGAATCTCTTCCACATTGAGCTTTCCTGACACGCCTAGGTCCCTATCATGCGCAACTAGTTAAGTTTGTGCTTAATGATTCTTGGCACTATTTTTAGTCATGTCATGTTATGTTGTGTGAACTTGTATATCACACATCTCATCCAGGAGGGTATTCGGGCACTGATGCAGGAGCTGTGTGGGCTGAGCCATGGTCAGGGCTAAGTACAGAGCCAGTTCTTCAGTGCCTTACAGAATTGAAGAACTGAGGAGGAGGCTCTAATGTGCAGGGGAAGGGCATTCCAGGATTTAGGAATGTGGTACAAGAAGGCAAGACTGTGTAATCTTTTTTTACATATGCAAATATTCTGGACTAATAGGAGTCCAGTTGGGAAAAGGTGTGTGGTAGATTTGTGGAAGTTTACGTGGTTGTTGAGGTACATCAAGCCATTATTGTGTAAGGCTTTGAAGAGTGCTTGTTTGTAGATTGGGAGCTAGTAAAGCTCTTTGAGGTGTGGGGTGTAAGGATTAGGCCGGGTCACTGTGTTTTGTATGGTATGGAGTTTTCTGGTCAGTTGAGGTATGATTCTACTGTGTTGCCATTGTCGAGCTTGCTGGTGATGATGGCTTGGGTGGCGATTCTGGGAGTGTTAATGGAGAGCTATTTGCAGATTTTCTTCAACAGCTTGAGTTTTTGGAAGCAGGAGATGGAGACTTTATTTACTTGGCCGGTCATTGTGATTTGGTTGTTGATTGCTATTCTGATGTTCTTTGCATGGGTTCGGAGGAGGGATTTGGGTCCGGGTTTGGCAGGCACCAGGTGAAATCCCAGAATGAGGCATCTTTGCCGAAGATTACTACTTCCATCTTATCTGTGTTAAGATTTAGCCAGTTGCATATCATCCATCTGACTACTTCAATCCTGGCATCCTCTCGAAGAGGGAAAATATGAGCTGGGTGTCGTCAGCATAAGATATGATGTTGATTCGATGGGCATGGATAATGCTGGAATGTGGGGTTGTGGGTGCCAAACCCCAATAAACAAGTAAACATAATATCTTCAGACACACCAAATATTACCTTGGCAGCTTGTCACCTTCATGACAGTTGATCTAGCAGCTGGAGACGCGACCCTCTTTTCGTGTCTCTATTCAATTAGCAGAGTAATACCAAATAAGATCAAATAGAGACTGAGATCACTTGATAATTAAGTTCTAGGTCAGGAATATATTTGAAAGATTAATTACAGGAAATCTCCTGAGACATTACAAAGAATAGACATGCCATAAAGACTACGATACATAAAATACAAAATCAGCATGAGAAACATTACTCCTAGTAAGTAACTATTCCCCTTAGTTTAAGCATCATACCCATAAAGAGTTCTGAGAGCACTCTATTTAAGAAAAATTCCAATAAAATTGGACAGATTTTTGGGGGAAAAATTAGAAGTCTCCCCCAGTCTCTAAAATCATTCGATGTATACACATTTAATGCATAAACAATTAGCAAAACTGTAGATTCAGTATGACATGATCACAGTTAGCTGATTTTAGGCAAATCAGAATAAACAGCCTCACAAGTATTAATTCTTAGTACCAACCGACTTCTTAAGGTTTGGTAAATCTGCCCTCACTCCCTCAGCAATATTAGTCCGGAGAGGTGGAAATACAATGTAAACTATTTTAAGAGCAAACATCTTTACAAATTATGGGCCTTATTACGACCTTGGCGGATGGGATACTCGTCACAAACTTGATGGATATCTTGCCCGCCATTTCACAAGTTTCATAGGACATAAAGGAACTTGTAATATGGCGGACGGGATATCCGTCATGTTTGTGATGGAGTATTCCGTCCTCCAAGGTTGTAATTAGGCCTTATATCTTCAGTAGGCCCACATTTGAACTTCCAGTGGAAGTTCTTCAAAAAGATACATAGAGCGCACAAACAAAGTTTCATTCACAATACATGCTTTCTAACCAGAGATGACATTGATGTCACCCCTGCCATGTCTGCGGAAACTGTGAAGAGAGAAAGACTGCAGTGGGTTTCTGATTGGGAGAGGGAAATAATCAGGATCATGGTAAACGAGAACACAGAAAACAGCATTCATTTCAAATAATATGGTGTCTCACTTGAAAATGTGACCTGGCTAAATTATGCCTTAAAAATACTTCTGAACTACTTTTGCTTGTCATTTAAAGTGTAATATCATCAGTGCACCTGATTTTACTATATGTAACCTAAAAACCAAAGATTCACACAAATAAGTTGTCATGCAGGTTAGCACTTAAGAAAACTTCTACAGGGTCATGTAGGCATTGAAAAAAGTGAGACAGAGTGAGAATCTTTGTGGAACTCCGCAGATGAGGTTGACGGCATCTGAGGTGAAGGGGGCAGGCCGACAGACTGGAAGCTGCCTCTTAGGAAGGAGTAAACCCAGCAAAATGCAGGACCTTGGATTATGGCTTTGTCCAGTTGTTGGGTAAGGATGGGGTGGGAGATGATATCAAATGCTGTGGAAAGATTTAGTAGGATAAGGGCCGGAGTGTCACCTCACCTTGGTCCATGATCATCTGAATGCCGCCCATTGTGGCGGTGAGGGCGGTCTCTGTACCATGGTTGGGCCTGAATCTGGATTAAGTGGTGTCAAGGAGGTGGCTGTCAGTGAGATGGGTGGCTAGGCATTTGTTAACCATGTTCTTTTGACAGATAGGGCAGTAGGGATATAGGCCAGTTGTCAGTTAACGTCTTTGGGTCTACTTAAGGTTTCTTGAGGAGTGGGAGTACTTTGGCATGTTTCCAGGCATCCTGAGAGGTGGCTGTAGTGATTGAGTCATTAAGGATCGGGATGTGAGCTGCGCTGATGGATTCCAGTCCTTTAATGAAGACATGGTGAGGGCAGGGATTTAAGAGTCATCTGGAAAGTGTGGACTGCATGATTGTTGCATTTTCTTGCGTGATAATGTTGAGCCAAGTGATCAGAGTGGTCCTCTGGTTGTTGGTAGAGATGGACAGGAGGGCTACAAGGGTTGAAGTGTCCGGTTTGAGCTAGGGGTTTTCATAGATGCTTGTGATCTTGTTGCTGAAGAATAGGGACAGTTGGGTGCAATGGTCCTGAGAGAGAGTTATGCTGGTGAAGCATGCTGCCAGAGCGGTGAAGTCTTTCACTTTGGCAAAGATTTCTCAGCACTGTTGGTGCTGCTGGTGCAGTCAGTAACCTCGGACCATTTGGTGGATCTGGTTTGCTGATGGTTGATGTGTGATTGCACCTTATTAATAATTATTGAATGCAGTAATTTGGAAGGCTTTTGGTGGACTTTACCCAACTTGACCTGTTTAATGATAATATCGACCACAACATAACGGATCACATGACTACTGTATTTTTTTTACCCAAGTTAGTTTTGCTCCTTTAACAACTCTGCAGGATAAAGTTAGACTCGTTCCTCTGCGGTTTAAACCTGTCATTTGTATATCACACGATCAGCTCTGCAGTTGGGCCTAAACCACGGAGCTGTCTTTTCACCTAAGCATGCCCAGTGCCCTTCACTATCCTCCACCTGCCTTACCATGCACACGCCACAGTGGAACACTAGCCCATAGTCAGAGGCTGTTTTTTCTGCAATTGTTTCAACTTCTGAAGCATCTGTTGTGAATTCTTCAAGGACCGATTCACTCCGTCTGCTGTGTTCAGCCTATTCCTCTGAGTGACAAGCAAAGCACACTGAATGCCTTATTGTGATAAATTGACAGTCTGAAATTGCCGACACCCGGTGCAGCTTTCCAACACACAGTGACGCCGCTGCTGCCATTTGTTGCAAGCCCTTGGGGCCGGTGTCCTTTATACCTCGGCTCACTACTCACCTTTTGTTTACGTTCCTGCCCGCAGACTGTAGGGCCGCCGTCCTTCCCCGCTGCCTTATCTCCTTTCCTTCTCCCTGCAAAAACACAAACAGCAATATCCAGAAACTATAAACGCAATTTTTCTTTCAATCTTTTCTTTATCATTGCTGACACATGATAAGAATACATCGTGAATTGGTATTTCATTCGACATTTCCAAGCCTCAGCGGCATATCTTTCCTCAGAAAGCATTTCCTTTTCTTATATGTGGGGCAGCCATTTTAGCAAGTCTAACCTTTCAACATTTATCGGAAAGAACATTCAGAATTAGCATGCTAATCTAGGAGAGAGATGCATGTGTGAGACATTTAACTTTTCAATGGTCTTTGTTTCAGAGGGCTTCGGTGAATGTCTTTAGCTCACAGGGGGCCACAGACGCATTCTTCTGATCCGAGATAAAACACCTTTGATTAGGCCGCTCCCGGAACAGTTTGAATTAAAGCAGAGGCCATCATCGTTCCCTGCATATTCACCAGGCAGGTGAAATCTTCACCGCAGGAACCCCCCCAAGTGATTGCGTCGTGTACTTTTTAAGCGGGAGATTTTCATATATATTTCTTTTTCGTTCTTTTTAAACATCCCCTTCCATGCAAGTGAACATGAAAATACATTTCCATCTGTTCTTGCAGAAAATCCGTCTGTGACTCTCAAGTGGTGGCATGCATGATAATGTTTTCAGGGGAATGTGAAACAGGTTTGTACCTAAACATTTCGTCTCCACTAAGGACTATGGTGGCGGAAGTGGGTGACTCTCAAAGCTATTTGCTCCATGCTTAATTCACATTTAAAAATAGAATTTTTTAAAGTGAAACCCTGGTTTCTTATTCGCAAAAGATATTTAATAGCTCTAAAACCCAATAAAATTAAGAAAATAATCAAGTTTTGTTAGGCCACTGTCTGGTTATTCACAAACACTACCCATTTCTTCACAAGGAAACATTTTCTGTATCGGAACAAAAGTTAGAAAGCACATGGGATTTGCGCAAGATTTTTGCTTGAGTAAATGCACTCGTCGAGCCAAAATACAATTCACCCACATATTTCACGGTGTACTTTTAGAAACTGGTGCAAGAGAACTACTGGAACTATATGGACTCAAGACTAGCAGAAATGCACTTCAAAGGCAAGAGGCAACATACAGGTGTAAACCTGTGACACCTGAACCGCTGATGTTGAATATTCCTCGGACCAATTCAGAAATCTAATCGCCGTCGTGCAAAGCACAAAAACCGTGCTGTGGCTCTGTTCCAGATGTTTGCCACGTGTGCACCATTGAACTAGTCGGTAGCCAAGATTATGAAAAGCCTAACCAGTGGCTTAAAAATGGTTCTAAGTCTAAAAGAGAGAACACCCTAGGTATATTGAAACCTTTCAGTGGCGACTGTTCCATGAGACATTACTAAACGCAGGATTTTTTTTTATTCACGCAGAATGCCATGTAGTACTGGTTATGGGGTTTTCCCTATTTTGCATGAGTTGTTTTTCTTCTGCTTAAACATTTACATGTATTTTTTACTCTGGGGAGACTTATTCAGGCAGAAAAAGGTTTTCAGGCATTGGAATGCTAGTTGTTCACCATGATCGTATGTGATGTGCTAGCAATGTTCACCGCGTGACTTTAGAAACTTTGTAGACAATACAACGAGCCGGTATCTTGAGTTTTAAACCACAGAGCATTCTTTGCATACAATCTTCACACAGACCTTCCAAGTATATTTTTAATTATGTGCATAAGTTTTGTGAAAATCGTGCTTGGTATGCATGGAAATATCTTATTTTTTCGCCAATTCCTCCTCAGGACCACTTTGTCTGTTCTCCTTTGAAATAAGCGTTGACAAAGTCAATAGATTCTGTTATAACAGATGACTAACAAAGTAGGGGCTTTGCAAATGGTTTTTTTTTTCAGTGACCTCACAGCTGTTAAGTGCTAATGGGTTGCTTACTTCCCTTCTTGCAGTTCCGTGCACTTTATTTTTGTAGTTTTATTTTACACTTCTGAAATGGCCATTGTTCTTGCAACTGGAACTGTAATGCAAATATACAAGTCAAAATGCCCGCCAATGAGTGGCAACGCATGCATTGTAACACTCGTTGGCAATCTTGAAATCTATTAAAAAGCATTCCAAGATGGACTCTGTGCTTCCCTGTGTGCAAAGGCATCAAAACACATATGTATGACACCCATGTCATGATGCGGCAGTAGCAAGTTGTAACTTTTTTTTACTTTGCTTTTCTTTAATGGCTAACAGCTGTTTCAGTATGCTAAATTAAAAGAATTAGGGGCGTGACCTCAGCAGCCAGGGTGGTGGTCAAGCCCAGAGATGGCACTCCCCGCCTGATGAACATCAGCAGTAATCCTGCCCGACAAGTAATTCCAGAAGCCCCCTTGGGACCTGTCTGTGTTTGCCAATGTGTGGGCCCTCGTTTCTGACTGCTTTTGGCTGTGTTGTGAGTGCGATGCCCTTGTGGCCCACCAGGGCAATGCCTGCTGCAAGAGGAACCCAAGATAGCAGCTGCAGGACCTTCCGGAAGTAGAGGGGGATGGTGCACTGCTAGGGAGTACCCCCATGGTAAGGGGGTATGTTGGATCAGATCCCCGGACCTTCTCTGCCAACCTGGTGAACCAGGGAGACTCACAATGCTGCAGTGACCCACAACAATGACTTTGTAACATTGCTACGGTGGCTCCCAGCATGACAACAGCCCTGAGTGGCACATGATCCATCAGGTGCCCACATAGACAACCATGGTGTAACCCGCAATGAGGGGCCCAAGATAGAGCCCCCGTGTGACCAAGGAGGACAGCGTAGTGTGGAGATGGGCCCCATAACTGTAAGGGCACGTCTCACCACACCTCAGACTTTTGCCGCAAATCCCAATGCGCCACAGAAACTCATACCTCAGTGGCAGCTCTCCACCCGGGGTGGCGCCTGGCCTGACAGCGACCTCTGAGCAGCGAGTTACTCATCGGAGGGGAAGATCATCTCCACCACGTCACACCGAGCTTGGGACTCATGACAACCCTCCTGGGAGGTGGGTGTACTGGTGCTACCTATATCTGGGCTCAACAACCCCTGCTGTGGCTGCTGAGATCCGTTCTGCCTTCTCAGGACCCTATAACATTGCTGCCCTGTACACCAACCTCTCCCACATGCATGCAGTGAAACAGACAGATTCCTTCTCTGTAACCCGCTCTGGGGCCATTTGCAGAAGATAATCAGTTAAACAGGCCACAGGGCAAGGGAGACTGACACGCCATCTCTAGCTCCCCCTCACCCGCCAGCAACAATTTCATTGCCGGGGCCCTTCGTCTGCTGGATTGGTGTTCTCCTTTACGTCCTACTACCCATGTAGCCTAAACGTACCTGGGACACCTTACCTGCCCTTCTGCCTTGAGGCCCTAATTAGGTGGTGGGGGCACTAATGTAACTTGTTGGACCCTCCAACTCTACAGATGGTTCCATTCTGTGGGAAGACCACAATGGTGCATCATGCAGGCATGGGCGCCCTCCACCTTGGGGTCCTGTATAGGAGAGGCCTGCAGTGGTGGCAGACATTGGAATGACTGGGCCTAATCTAGATACATCTCAGTGAGAGTGGCTGCTCATGTTGTCTAAGAAGGCAAGTGGGCCTTCAGATCACAGACGCTGATATCTGGTGACTACCCTGAGTGACCACCCGCGATGGGGAGAGACAAGTCACCCTCTGTCACTAGCGCAAACCAAAATGTACAACAACACCAGACCAACAACGGAGATGCATGGAGCAACCAATACATCCCTCCCGGGACACTCCCTCCCCCATGGTGCAGGCTGATCTGGATGCTATTCTCAAGGCAATCCAAGACTTCCCGAAGGCAGTGGAGGCCAAGGTGGGTGAAGTCCAGGTGGACATTTCCCTTTTATGCCAACATCTCTGCAATGTGGCTGGCAGAGTGACAGAAGCCAAAATTAGGGTCTCAACAGTAGATGACAATGTGGTGACCCAAGTTGCCAAACTGCTAACCACGACAGTGGCATTGGAGAATCGAGCTGAAGATGCTGAGAATCACTTGAGAAGGAACAATTTAAGCTTGATTGGCTTCCTAGAGAGTGTTGAGACATCTGAAGCCAGTGACCTGCTGGAAAATTGGCTCTGATCATGGGTACCTGCTAATAGGCTCTCCCGCTGCTTCATAGTAGAATGGGTGCACTGATAACTGTCAAGGCACCCTCTGCCAGGGGCCCCTCCTTGTCCTCTAATAGCCCATTACCTTAACCTTTAGGACAGAGATGCCATACTACGTGAAGCCAAACAATGCAAGGACCTCCACTTCCAGAACAACAAGATCTTGATCTTCCCGGACTTTACATGTGCAGTTCAACAGCGCAGCCCTTCTTTTGAACAGGTCATACAGAAACTCAGGGCTCTTAATCTCCGCTACATGCTCCTCTCCCCAGTCCACCTTAAAGTGATTTACAATGATTCAACGTACTTTTTTGATACCCCGGAACAAGCCTGGGAGGGGCCAAAGGAGCAATAAATATTGTGTCAGTCAGACACTTCTCAACATATTGGCATGCAAGTGAGGGGAGCTAACCCTGGCCCAGTGGCTAAGCCCCAGTGGAGGAAGACAGCCCACACCCAAAGAGCTAAATTGCCCCTCAGTGAACGTGCTGCAGGGGAGCAGGGGGTCGGATGAGTGGACTGGGACCCCCTGGGGGCCTCATTTGCAGTTGGGAGTACTCAGATTCTTGTCATTCATTTGCAGCTGGGAGTACTCAGACTCTTGTCAGGCACTGTTATATGTGAAGGGGCAAATGGGGATCTTGAATTAATTTTAGGCCCCTCTTGACTAATGACATGTTGGGGGTTGTAGAGAGAGATAATTCAGGGTGGAAGTAAGGGTGGGGGAGTTAGAGGGTAGGGCCATTGTTAAGGTTCTTTGTTTTGTTTTGTCTATTCACACAGCTGTCAGCTATGGTACACCAAATGCACACACCTTCCAATATCCAGCTCACTTAAGTTCCACAGCGTTTAGTCCACTTTTGATAAGTGGGGCACCTTTTGTGAAAGGGCTGACCTAATTTCCTCCCCCTTCATCCACTATGGTAAATTTTTTATTATGGAATATCAATAGTCTTCTGGACTGTATCAAAGGATCCACACTACTATGTTACATGAAGGGCCTCCACCCAGATGTGGCACTGCTCCAAGAAACTCATCTAGCTCCTTCCTAAGTCATTTCGGCTATGATCAAGTATTCCTCCAAGGGTTCTTTCGGGGCTCCCGCAGGATAGCCATCCTACTGCATAAGGGATTCCCCCTAGTGGTCTCAGCCACTCACACTGACACCCAGAGATGATATGTGGGAATTGAAGGAAGGCTGGGGGGGCACCATTATAACCTGATCTCGACATATGTTCCCCAACAAGAACTCCAACCAACCCTAAGGAAGCTCCAAGATCTCCCTGTCCCTCCAGTTGAGTACCACAGTAATAGGGGGTGCTTTTAATGCTGACCCCCCAACTTGGTACTAGAAATTTCTAACCCCCCTAAACTGGGTTGTAGTGCCCGTTAATCCCAGCACTCTCTCTAGCAGATGCTCTGAGTCTCTGCGATGCGTGAAGAACCTGGCACCCTACCCTGTGAGCGTATACCCATGCATCAGCAGCTTATAAAATGCTGTACCACATTGATCAATTTGGCTACTGGACTTTGACATTATCCACCTGACGGGTGTACAGCTTCTCCTCTGGAGCAGTTCAGATCTTGCTCCCCTCATTGTGATGGGACCCCTCAGGGGTGTTTAAGGTCCATATTGAGTCACAATGCCTGGTATCTTATGGACCCAGAGTGCGCTGCCTTTGTGGAAGAGGAGATTAAGGCCTTCTTTTAACTAAATTGCAACACAGTGACCTCCACTGCAACCCTATAGGCATCAAGCAAGCCCTCCCTCTGGGGCATGATCAAAAGTTACATTAGGGGTAAGGAAAGAAAGAAGTTGAAGCATGTGACCAACCTGGAGTCCCAGATCCTTTACCTGTAGTGGCAATTATGCTGCCGGGAGTCGGCCACCCTGTTCCGCCAATTAGCCATGGCAAGAGACCAACTGAAACACATTTCCTTAGAAGGAGCCAGACAGTGCAGGAAGGCATTGACCCAATGTGTGAAGGAGCACAGCGATAAAGCTGGCAAACTCCTCTACTAGCTGGCTTCCAGGGATAGAATATCTAAAACTGTGGCATCCATCTGGGATGTAGCCTGTCATAGCCAGGAACGTACCACAGAAGTGGTGCAGATCTTCGTGGACTACAATCAGACATTACACGCGGTGAACCCCGCCTTGGCATGATAACTTGAGGCACCAATACTGGTGGAGATCCCCTGCCATCGATCTCCTCTTCTTTGGCCCACGACTTAGACCAACCAATCACAGCTGAAGAAACTGACATGGCCCTATGGGATTTGGTCTCGGGTAGGACCCAGGACCAGATGGGTTCCCGGTTGAGTTCCTTAAATGTTTTTGGTCCTTGATGGTCCCCCATCTCCTGGTGCTCTACTGCGAGGCAGCAGGTCGAGGAGCATTTCCCCCAGACTTAAACAATGCCACTGTTGTAGTAATTCCCAAAGCAGGTCAACTGCCTGACGAATGCTGCTCGTAGAGGCCCATCTCCTTTATCAATGCTGATAGTAAAGTATATCCAAAGGTCTTGGCAGTTCGACTGGGTCTTGCCCTTCCGCACTTGATTCATCCAGACCAATGTGGCTTTATGCTCCATAGGAGCACCTGTCACTGCATCCACAGTGTCCAAATTACTTTATCCCAGGCCTATCGCATTAAAGGCCTTACAAACTTACTCCCGGTTGACTTTGAGAAAGCTTTTAAAACTGTGGCATGAGCATTTTTGGAAGCAGCGTTACAGAGCTTTGGATTCCGACCCCTTTTTCGTTAGCTTGTAGGCCTCCTGTATGCCAGACCAATGGTCCAGGTCTGGGTCAATGGCACCTTCTTGCCTCCCTTTCCGATCTGCAGAGGTACTTGTCAGGACTGCCCCCTTTCCCACTCTTGTTTGCACTGGCAATTGAGCCTCTGGCCTGTCTCATTGGAAGCGATGCTCACATATGGAGATGGCTAAGGGATGGAGGACAAGAGAAACGAAGAGCTCTATATGCAGATGACCTCCTGCTGTTTCTGGGAGATCTGAGCTTGCCAGGTACATGGTGTCTGTAGATCCTTTGCCTATATGAGGGAGCTTCTGGCCTTCAAATCAGCAAAGTTAAATCCCTGTTGGTACTGGTGTCAGGCAATGCAGATGGGAATTCCTGGTGCTCCGGGATCCTGCTGCACCTGATGCTGGCATGGAATCTCACCCCACAGCCTCCCTTAAACAGGGTTGAATGGAGATCTGCAGAGATGGAATCAACTACCCTTAAAACCTCCAGGACACACCACATTGTTTAAAAAGATGTGTCTCCCACGTTCACTGTACAGTATATCTTTGCAAACTTCCACCATCCAGTTCTCAGATGATAGTTCAAAACACTGACATCAAAATTACTTCCTTTCTTTGGGCGAGGGATGTCATCAGGTTGTCTTTGACAGCAGCCAGCATTCACCATATGACGAGGGATGGCGGATATTTATGTCTACTATCTGGATGGCCAGACAGTAACAGTAAATAACTGGTTCAAAGGGGTATTGAATGACCCTACCTATCGGGCAGAATTGACTCTCTTGGGCCTGGATGGCATGTTGGATATGCTATATGAGACTCCCTTTCTAGGTCTTTCCCAGATTGTACGGAAGCGACCCTACTCTGTTGGAGGGCAGCACTCCACCCCATAAAATGAGATTGTAAAATTACTGGACTGACTCCACTGTGGTGAGGTAAATGGCTGAGCTAGATGACAAAACTACAAGGCTTTGTGCAATGGGACAGGATAGGGATCACCTACCGGAGGGATGAATGGTGAGGGGATACCTTACTATCATTTCTGGAGCTGTGAGGACAATATTAGCTCTCCCATACACAATTCGTCCATTGTCTGGAAATGAGACATGCCTTACCGGAACACATACCCACCGGGACTTCCATACCTGAATACAGCCTCCTTGAAGCAAAAATACTAATGTGAAGATTAGGCAAAGGGGCCATCTCCCTAATACATCATTCTTTGATTCTCAATGAGCCAAATCGTTTTATGCATCTGCAGCTGAGATGGGAACAATGGGTGGGAGAACTTGATGATGATGACTGGTGAGCTGCCTACATGGCTTCTAGAGAACTGGTCATCCTGGGCCAGCTCCGCATGATTCAAATTAACTATTTACACCTCATCTACTTGACCTCTATCCGACTAGTCCGAGCAGTAAAGGACCCTTAAGCTCACTGTGCTCAATGCTTCTTGCCACAAGCAGATTTTTCCACATGGTTTGCACATGCCTGGTCTTGGTTCATTATTGGGAAGGATTTGGAAGAGAGCTATCCATGGTCCTAGATAGCCCACTGGAACCCACTCTAAGGATTGCACTGCTGGACCTCCTGGAGGAAGGTGGGAGGGAAGGTTGGGGCAAATGTTTTTTGGGGTGACTCCCCTGGTAACCAAAAAGGACATTGCCCGCAGATGGAAGTCTCCGGAGTCCCCCTCACTGGACGAGTCGGGGAGGGGAGTGGATTGATCTGCTTGCCAGGAGAGGCCAATTTACGAGACAAGAGGATTCTCACAGAAGCATGACAAGGGTTGAGGGAGCATTGGGAGGAGTCTTGCAGGGTAAAATAGGAGCAATATAAAATATAAAAATTAATTAATGGCAATGTGTGTGGGCTACATTTTTAGTTTTTTATGGTGTTCACATCAGCGAAATGCAATGAGCTGATACCAATACTGTTGAACAACTTTGCCAGTGCCTAAAGTCAATGATTGTGAGGGCTGTAAAATACCCCTTTCTATATTCGTATACATTCTATGTTACGTAAATGTGTGTGTGTGTAGGTGTGTGTGTGTAGGTGTGTGTATGTGCTGTGTGATCACAATAGCTCGGGCCATACAGCTAAATCTGTCTGTGGATAACACCTAAAAATCATCACTGGCACTCCAGTGACATTGAGGCTAAAAACAGTTTTTAGAGAAAGACCAGAGTTTTTTTTTTTTGCAGGCCACATACTTTTAAAGGCTAGCCACTTGACGCTGGTCTGAAAAAGTGTTTAATATAAAAATACATGTTTTTTGACATTTCTAGACCTGCCAACTCAGGCAGTGCGAAGTGACACATGATATCAGCACTTTTCACATGATCACATAGTGAAGAGCTGATATTACAAGGTAAGCTCATGATGAGTGGAAAGCCCTTATGCAGAGTAGGCTTACAACTTAAGAGAAGGCTCTGCACAGTTCCAACTTAGAAATGAATTTACAGCTTCCCTGCAACATGGGTGTGGCTATGTAAACTGTTAGTGTGTTTAGGTAGCATGGAAGTGGCTTCTGAAGCTTAAACATCACCTCCTTCTCCAGAACCCCCCTTATCCCATTGTCCCTCTGTGGCTGCTCAGGCTGTGACAACCTGAATGTTTTATCCCTCCTTTTGGAACTGGCCTATCTTTCTCTCTCACACAGTGAAAAATGTTTCAAACTGATCAGGCCTGCCCTGTCCTCTTGGCCACAACAGCCCACAAACAATACTACATTTAAGACTAAATGATATAACTTTGTGGGTTCCTCCTAGCACCTAGGTTTGATATCCTTGTTATAACGTTAGACCCATAGACTGTGTATTTAACTACAAATACACATTTTGTTTATTTTAATTCTTTTAATATTTTTATAACAGCCAGCTTTTCAGCTTGTTGTTTTTATATTTTAATCAGCTGCCTTTTCTGAGAAGGCATAGTTGCTCTTGTTGTACATTTTATCAGCACCTCTGCATGCATTTCACTCTGTGCCCTGTTCAAGGATGTCAGATTCCTTACATGATATTCTAACAATGATTGCTTCTCCAGGAGTTGGGAGCCAGCTCTCAACCACAGACACATTAGCACTTCAGGTCTGTTCCTAGAACACTGTCTTATTTTATTATATAAGCACTACGCAGGTCTAAGGAGGGCAGACAGTATTCCAGTCATGTCCGTCAGAGGACGTACACCATCCATTGACAGCTTTGCTGACCTTGGCCATTACTTTTCAGAAAACTAGGAGGATTGTCAGCAGACAACAGGCAGACCCTTGCCTGTGCTAAAGCGGATATGATAGTAAAAATTATTAATGAATGTTTATGTATGTTGAATAATGAAAAAAAAAAGTAGAAATAAATAAAAATAATGTACACGTTTGAAACTGTGCCCTTGGAGAGCGATCACCAAGATTCACAAATGTACTAATAAAATGAATAACCTATGAAATATAGAAAAACGATAATGTAGTAGTATGTCATATTGAGATATATAATGTATGTTTTGCATTATATTGTAGAGTTAACTTAGACAAAGTTGTTTATTAACGCAATGTAGAGAAGCTAATGTGCTGGACTGACCATGAACTGCTTATTGCTTAATAAAATCTGCTCAGCAAAAATCCTATGCGTGAACCAATGAACAGGAGATGACGGAATAAACGTGTGTATCCAAGTTGGTGTAAAGGAGATGGGATGTACTTTTTCAGGATTCGAACAATGGAGACACTGATTGGAGAAGAAGATGCAACATTTTTTATACCTGACCAGCCGAATGATGAGAACATCGCAAGGTGAACTAATCAGCAATCTGAGAACTGTACAATATTAAAATTCACAGATTTGGAGTAAATATACAATTGGATAGAGTCATAACTGGTGATTAATTGACGAATTAGGAATTGGGGGATAGGCTGGGCGACTTTGATATAATGACGTGACAGAAGGGGAGAGTTCAGATATTAGGTGCAGATGTCCAGAGAGAGACCTTATTCCGAAATTGATGAGATATTGGGGGAGAAGAGATTCGCGATTCTGTCATTGGGCTCTAGCTCTTGAGAGCCTGATGTGATCCTGATCGATTGATGACCTGAAGACGAAGACTGACTTTGTTGCTGATCCATACCGTTGATAGGTAGCTATGACATTGTGACTAAATTACCTTGTGCCTTTCTTTCTAGGTAACAACTTCGCTGTCTAAATAGTTTTTCTCCTAAGCTAGATGTTTTTCCAAGTTCATGTCCTAAACTGTTTTTGCATGAAGTCCCACATGCTAATGCTAATCTGGGTTAGGTAGTTTCCTATTCTGAGATGTTGACATATACAGTGACAAATGATTGACGGACTGATTTGCTGAACGCTGCTACTCATGTTAACATATTCATCATTATTGGCTTACGTTGAAGCATTAGAATGCATGTTTCTCAAGTTCTGATTAGATTATGTTATTGGTGGTCAACTGCTGATTAATTTCTTGCTTAATGATTATTGATTTGTGTACTGATTATTGATGAACATTGGTTACACCTTAGCTAGGATACTCTATGCAAATCAAAAGGTTCATCAAACTATACGCATCCTCTTATAAGTTTACTTATTAAGGACCAGGCACACTAACAGTTTTTGGTAGCAGCTTGATGGTTTTGTTTCCTTGGAGAACTAGTTATGTGGTGACCAAAGGTTATGGTGGTAGTCTTAATTAGGGTTAGTTGTTCATTATTATTGTGATTTGGATTTTGTTTTTTTGTAATGGCAATTGTAGCAAGAATGATGTCCCCTTAAGCCCAGAAATGACTTTCCCGGATCCTGGATCCTGCAAGTAGAGTTGGGTATGTTCTTGGCATTTTAGTGATAGTATGAAAGTGGTAGATTGCGCTTTCAGAGGCTTATACAAATCACAGGTGAATTGTTATGTATGTGAGGAAAGTAGGGAGTCTGCGTACTCCAGTTGAAGTTTAGTAATAGTGTGCGTACTCCACAGTATGAGAGTAAGGAAGTCGTCAAACTTCACATGTGTGTGGCACTTTGTGCTAAAAAATTGTCCACATGGTTGTTGGTGATGTACAGATCCTGCGTGGTCCAAGACTCCAGAGTATATTGACAAGGGTAGGAGACACTTGGTTTTATGGTGTAATCTGTCTGGTTTAGTAGGCTGATCGGGCGTTGTCATCAAGTCGGTGTGTGAGTTAAGTGAATAAGAGAACATTTCGACTGCGATTTGGCAAGTCCTATGTGCACCAGGACATACCCATTGATCAGTTGAGAGTAAAATTTCCGGGTCGAATTTTGCTTGCGAATGTGGGAAACTGAGAAAGAGGACTAGCTGTATGAGCGAAAAGGGCCATCAGTGAAAATCCGTAAGGTCTCTGAAGCGATTGTGTACCTCCCTGTAGTAAATCAGCTGATTTGTTTTGGTTATTGGTTTTTGGTTAGTGCTTGCAATAATTAGCATTAGTTTTGTGTGAGTCGGAGAGTAGGAGGATGAGCTGCAAGAGTTTGTCAGCCACAGTGTGTGGGTGTGACATCAGAGTGAGAAGCGCTGGGATAGGTTGGTTAGTAAGAAAAGTTGCGAGCGGATTGGCAGCCGTCCATGAGAGACAATTGATTGAGAAAGCGGGTGAAGGGAATCCTGGCAGTAAAGGTAATTTCCTTATTGAATCGAATTAATACAACAGAGAAAGATGACGTTTTTCAAAGCATTTAGGAGTGCCATGAAGGGTGATACTTACATTAAGGCGACAATAGGGGAGCCTTCCCCACCAGAAAATTCTTCGTCTTACATTGTAATGGAGGAGCGAGGTTTCGTGCCATGTCTTTGGTTAAAGCAGTGGTACAAATTGACAGAGAAACAGGGAGCTTTAGCGTTTCCAGAGCATGGAACGTTTAATTTGAGAATTTTGGATCAATTACGGATGACATTGTATGAGACAAAGCCTCTCCCGAGACCAGCACAGTCTGAGGCATTAGCAGTTTGGGAGCTCATAGCAAGACAGCAACAAGACATCAAATTCCAGAGAAGTATAAGAAAGGTAGATAAGTCTTTAGCAGAGGCAAGATGGGATTGGGAACAGAAGAGGTGGAGAACAGCGACATTGCAGGATGTTAAGTTGTTTCCTGCTATCACAGAGGAAGATGAGTCGGAAGGGAAAGAGGAAATTAGCAAGAGTGATAAGAGTTCGCCAGGGAGTAAGAAGAAGAAAAAGACCTATGTAGAAGAGGAAGATTCAGATGTTGAGGATCTTATTACTCAGGTGTTGAGAGACCGTTTCCACCATATGCAGTGCATGAAAAGGGTCCAAGTACTAGTTCTGCTCCAACTGCCCCAGCCCAGGTGTCGGGGACAGCTGGACCAGTGCAAGCAGATAATGGACAGGTACAAGGGGTAGTGAAGAGTAATCCTAATGCAGTGACTACTTCGGTAGTTCAAGCACAGATGCACCCACCACTGGTACAGAGAATTTACCCAGAGATACCGATTCTTGAGACAACCTTGAACCTAGTGGTACCTACGGAGCAAGTGGTTCCGAGGCTAAAGCTAGTTCAGACCGAGCCGACTCCAATGTTGATGCCTCTGGCACAGCCACATGGTTTGCCGAAGTTCACACCAATCACAGGGACACAGTCAGATGTGACACCAGTAATGAATCAGAATATGAAAGTAGCCCTTTCACAAGATGCGGGTGTCAGAGCAGCACCAGATGCAATATCACTGCTGATTACTGTTGGTCCAGCGGTACCTTTGTTTGTGCAAAAGAAAACGATTACAGGAGAACAGGGTGAAATGTCACAGAGCCTCATGAGGAGGGGGGTGAGAGACCATGTGCAGGTAATATTATCTATGGGGCAGACCTTTGATTGATCTAGGCCATTAATGAATCTTAGTCCACTTGTTGCACTTCCAGATGTCGTAAATGGCCGGAGTGTAAGTCAGAGCTTGAAGCTTTTGACACCATAAACTCCAGGTGCAGTGGTACAACAGGTGCCATTGCTGAACTCAAGTACTGTTCCACTACAGGGACTGACAGCACTGTAGTTAAATGAGTGGTTAGACAGTCTGAATACCCACTAAATACGTCCAAGGGTTAAGAGCAAATTGATCGCGTAAGGCTGGCTACGGAAATGACTGAACTGGTTGAGGGATAGATGGGAGAGAAGAGGTTAGAATCCTATACCGAAGAAGAGCTTAGATATCTGTGTCTGAGAATCATGAGAGAAGTGGGCACAATACATAAAAAATTGGCAGATTTGACAGAGAAGCATGACATAGAAATTGAGAAAACTAAGCATTTGAAAAGGAGTTACAGGTTAGATTTTGAGGCAAAGGATTTTGAACATATGAGATCAGCTGGGATGAAAGTGCATCTTTGAGAACTATTGCAGAGTGCTCAGATCTGGGGAGCATTAGAAAAGTGGGAAGGCAGATGGGCCAAGAAGAAGCATAAATGCAAACGAGATTCACAAGAAGGGTCTGAAAGTGTTCAGAAAGAAAAAGATTCTGTAAAAATTTTGCCAATGAGGGAGCTTCCAGGAGGGCAGTATGTTCACTTTCCGTGGCACAGAAGTGATATTTTGTCATTCACAAATGATTATCCAAAGCTGAGGGAGAAACCGGTTGAATGGTACCAGCAGAAAGATAGCTTTTTGAAGCTTTCTAAATGTCTGTGGGAAGATCTGAATACTCTGTTGGAGATAGTAGTGCCAGCTGATTTGTGGGTTGAGTGCAAGAGAGCAGTGGATTGTCCGACGAGTGAACTGGAAAGAGAGTCACAGGTGCACCATCACTCGAAGTGATGAAACATTATTATAAGGTGATTGAGTTCCTGAAGACAAGAATCTCTCCTAAAAATATTGACTGGCAGAGAATTGACAGGACATTGCAGGAGGTAAAAGAGTCGATACATGCGTACTATGAGAGGTTGTTGAAGGCATTCAAGGAGTACAGTGGCAAGGAAGCGATTGAGCCGAAAGACATGCTACACTTTGTGTTCAGGTTCGTGAAAGGATTGAGACCTGAAATAGGGCAGATGATTGAGAGTTATTTGATTTGTTGGCAAGCAAAACTGATTGATGAGGTGTTGCAGTATGTGAAATACTGAAGGAAAAAGTGATGGTGATGCAAATTAAGGCAGCTCAGACAGGAGTGCAGGGAGATTTAGTGCAGCAGATGCCGCAGCAGCAGGGAACTGGTATGTTCCAACCTCAGGTGAGAGGTAGAGGTTGTGGCGCTAATATGAATCGTGGTCTAGATTTGATTACGGTAGTGGTTCAAAATGATGTGCAGGGGATGAAAAAGATGTTACTGAGTCATCTTTGTGAAAACGTTGGACAGTGGAAGCGTGAGCGTCTGATGATTGTGCAGGATGGTGTTGTTAAGCAAAGTGGTGATGCCAATGTATTTCAAAGTGTAAAAGTTCCAAGAATAAGAGGACTTAATCCGAATTTCCAGAATAATATGAATCAAGTGCAGAATGTTCAGCCCATGCAGCAGGTGCAAATGCCTCATGCACAAATAACACAATTGCAACCAATGCAGCAGCAGGTTCCTATGGTACCTAGACAGCAAATGCAGATACCTGAAGCCCCGATGGAACAGCAACAGATGATGCTTACTCAGCAGGTCACAGGTCAGAGACAAGACAGAAGTGGTGACACAGTGCACCAATTCCCATTACACAGTGAGAATGAAATAAACAACAAATGGATGTGTGATAGTTTGGATGAGGAGCCATGCTTGCTTGCAGCGTCCCTAGAGGTAGATCAGAGAGGACCTTTTGTGAAAGGAAGGGTGATGGGTCATAGGGTCTCATTTCTGGTGGACACAGGAGCTATGCACTCTACAGTAAGAAGTGCAGAAGTTCCGAACTTACCTCTTTCAGGCAGGACAGCTCAGGTTGTAGGGGTAGCGAATAGACAGTTGATAAATCCGATCACAGAACAGTACAGGTTGGGATTGGCAATTTTCAGGGACTGCATAAGTTTGTAGTCTGTGATTCAAGTCCAGTATCCCTACTGGGAAGGGACTTGTTTTGCAAGACCAGATGTTCAATTAATTTTTTGAAATGCTGGAATAGAGGTTCAAACGAATAGTGATGATGAGGATGAACAAACTCCTGAAACTGAGAATGAAACCACTAATGAAGAGTACCGTTGATTGAACTGTTCCTGATGTTTACTGTGAAAGAATTACATGCAGACTTGCAGGGAAAAGTGCAGGAAAATGTGTGGGACCTGACAGATAAATAAGTGGGAAAGTACGAATTATGCAAGACTTGCGAAAAGTGAATGACATGGTGGTCAAGTGTTGCCCTGTGGTGCAAAACCCAGCGGTAATATTGTTTCAGATTCCATGCGATGCAGAATGGTTCACAGTAGTTGATTTGTCATAAGCTTTCATTTCTGTGCCTCCTTATAAGGATAGTCAGTTTCTTTTTAGTTTCAAATTCCTAGGCCGAGTCTACAGCTGGTGCAGGCTTCCTCAAGGGTACACGGAGTTACCGTCCTTGTTCAATCAGATCTTGAAAAAGAATCTGGAGTCATTGGAGCTGCCATACCAATCAACTCTGGTGCAGTACATTGATGACTTACTGTTTGCATCCAAAACAAGGGACGAGTGTAAGTACGACTCGATTGCCCTGTTAAATCATTTGGAAAATTCGGACATAAAGTGTCACCTTTGAAACTGTAGTATTGTCAGAAGTCAGTGAAATACCTGGGACACAGAATTGAGAAAGGGTCAAGAAGAATTTCCAGAGAAAGCATTACAATAATACTACTGAGAAGTCCCCCGACTTCAGAGAGAGATGTCAGGATGTTTCTGGGAATGGTAGGTTATTGTCGTCAATGGATTCCAAATTTTGCTGAGATTGCCAAACCATTGCAGCAGTTGACACATAAGGATGTTATAGATCCCATTACCTTAGATCAAGATCAGATGAAGGCATTCACTGAGTTGAGAGAGAGTTTGTGCAGGGCTCCAGCATTGGGAATGCCTGGTTACACAAAGCCATTCATATTGTTTTGTCATGAACGTGATGCTTGTTCTTTGT
Source organism: Pleurodeles waltl (assembly GCF_031143425.1). Taxonomy (NCBI): domain Eukaryota; kingdom Metazoa; phylum Chordata; class Amphibia; order Caudata; family Salamandridae; genus Pleurodeles; species Pleurodeles waltl. The sequence goes on along the minus strand of NC_090442.1, from coordinate 497,526,088 downwards.
CTGTCTTGACACAGGCCCATGGAGGTGCTTATCACCCAGTAGCCTATTTTTCAGCTACCTTGGACCCAGTTGCAGCAGCCTTATTGGGTTGTTTGCGTGCAGTTGCCACAGTTGGTCAAAGCCTTTCACAGTGTGAGGGAGTAGTGATGGGATACCCTCTGACAGGAAGACAGGATTGTGGCTCAGCGAGATCTTCATGGGCAGAGCAATGAGATTACCAGCAGTTTCCGCCAATGCATTTGTAAACATTACAGATGATATGGTGTTGGACTACTACAAGGGTCTGGCTGATGTGGTTTGCTCTTTCTCTCAGCAAGTGGAGGCCACTACTCTGCCACCCATCCACAATCCAGGGCACAATCTGAGAGCCGGCAACTGGGTCGTTGTCTGAAAACATGTTCGCAAGACATGTTTAGAGCCATGCTGGAGAGGGCCTTCCCAGGTAGTCCTAACAACTATGACAGCTGTGAAGTGTGCAGGACTCCCGAACTGGATTCACGTGAGTCATACGAAGAAAATGGCATGTCCACTGGATCATGAAGAAGCGTTGTTGAGAGCACCAACAACAGTGAAACAGGTTGTCGCACCTGAGCCAGAAAAAGGACCAAGAGAGCCTGAAATTGAACAAGAGCTTGTGGAAGATGATTTTATTACCTCCTGTAAGAGACGAAGGTGAAGAATTACGGGAGGGTGCAGAAGAAACAATCTCCACGGATACAGCAGGAGAAGCTAGCTCAGCAGGGGTTCTCCCAGAAGCAGATGGTGCTGAGAAGCAAACAGAGCAAGTGCCAGACCAAGAAGGGGAAGGAGTTGAGTCGAATCAAACTCAAGGAGATCTGACTCCTCATGAGCCTGTTGTAGGTCCATCAAGAGAAAACACCATAGAAAAAGAGAAGAAGAGTCTAATCTTGAAAAGAATATTAACAGAAGGATTGAGAAACTGAGATAATTGGCTGGAATCGCAAGTTGAGAAAAGGAAGGAAGTGGTTACAAATAAAACAATAGAAGAAGAAGTAGATACTACGAGAAAAGAAGAATTGAGTGAAGGAGAAATGAGTGGTGATCGAAAGTTGAAAAGAAAGAGAATAGCAAGTCGGCATAACGCAGGTCCTGTATGGGCGTATGCAACTACTAATGAATGGCAACACAAGTTTATGTCCTTTTGCTTTGATAGAGAAGTTCAGAGTCAGTACTTTGGTGTAACCTGAAGGTGAACAAGAAGCTGAATTGTTGAACCATTCTGAAATACCTTAGAGAGACTGTTGAAAATAAACCAAAAGAGACATTGATAACCTGATTTGACATTAAAAACCCAGATGTAACAAGCTGCTAATCGACTTTGACAAAGGAAAAGGGTTCCTGAATGTGAGACTGAACTGTGAGAGAAGATTTTATTTCCTTATTTTTGGTTTTTACTTCACTTATATAAGAGTTGCTTCTGCTTTCTGATTCTTTACAGATCATGGCTGAGTTAAATAACAAAGTTAGGATTGCTAGGCGCTGTAAATATATGAGTTTTGGATTGGCAATTATGTGTGGAATTATGTTTATTCTTTAATTGTGGGTATGTCTGTTCTTGATGCAAAAGGAGCCATCCATACTACTGCTTTTGATACTACTACACTAACAGCTTTAGAGAGGTTTAAGTTAGATGAGGAAATATTTGCATGACTATACTAATGCTCAAGGAGAACTTTCTTCTAACGTCTTCTATCGCTTGTTGAGTGAATATGTTGAGACGATGGATGCAAGGGATTGCCTTGTGTGTACGCAACTTCCTTTGTCAGTAGAGGGAGGAGTTACGTACCACAGTCTTCCATTAACCTATGGAATAAGCTGTAGTCTGCTACTAACAAGTTTCTATAATCAAAAGTATATACAGTATTTTTATTCTAACTACAACTTGGTGTTTTTGTTTGTTCCTATTATTAGGTATTTGAGTAGAGTAGCTAAGGATCATGATATAGTATTAGTTAGAGGATTCTTTGAGCCTACACTAACATTTGGAACTGCTTACGTGCATAAAAATAACCTTACATGCTTGCTTACACCTTTAGAGAAGAGCTTTATAGAGCATACTGATGACAGGAGAAAGGCACTAAAGGAGAAATTGGAAAAAGGCTTAGAGAAAAGAACTTACAATAATGATTATGATTCCACTGCAATTAAGACACAACAGAAATTAGCTTTAGATGCATTACATGTAGGGAAGTTTATAAACATATATAGGCCAAAATCACGCACTGACACTTTATTTGTGGGAACGAGTGAATGTAGGCATGGGTTTTTGCTTCAGAGTAAATGGACTTTTATGTTGAATGGTCAGGACCCTGCGACTCCTGGTATCTATTATATTTGTGGACTTAATGCTTATTACCATCTTCCAAGAGAATGGTATGGGACATGTTATTTGGGGCTAGTTTTCCTAGAGATTTATCAGATAGACGACTTAAAGTTTCCAAAATTGACTGAATTACATCATAAGTGACAAAGGAGGGAATCCTCTTCTACAGTTGTGGGAGATATATTTGGTGTGGTGATTCCTTCACTGGGAGTCATCCTGGACTCGACCAAGATACGGAAATCATCTACTATTGTGGATAACATGTTGATAAATTTTACAGGGGCAATACTCCTGAAAGATACAGAATTAGCTACGGATAGAGCTAAGATGCTTCAAAATCGCCTTGCTTTAGACATCCTTCTAGCGAAGGACGGCGGAGTCTGTAAAATGATCAACTCTAGGCATTGCTGCTCTTACATAACAGATAACAGTAAGGAGATAAGAGACTTACTCACTAACCTGACTAACGCAAGTAAGGATTTGAAGGAAATGAAGGAACCAGGTGTTTGGGAAAAAGTTGGACAGGGATTTGCTTCAGTGTGAAATTGGCTTAGTAACATTTGGAATGGGGTATTATTAAAAATTATGCAGGTAATGTTAAATGTGATTGCTTGTATATTAGGATTATGTGGTTCATGTAAATTGTGTCAAAATATTAAGTTGAAAACGTCTAAAAATAATCAGAGGAAGGAAGAACGAAACAGGGAAAGAATTCATACAGAAGACTTGAGAAGGAGACAAAATACTGAAGAAATTGAGTTATGAAAATCTTAATGATACAAATAGTGTGATGACATATTCAGTCATCAGGGGAGGGATTGCTAAAGCAGATATGATAATTAAAATTATTAATTAATGTTTATGTATGATGAATAATGAACAAAAAAGTAGAAATCAATAAAAATAATGTACACGTTTGAAAATGTGCCCTCAGAGAGCGATCACCAAGATTCACAAATGTCCTAATAAAATGAATAACATGTATGAAATATAGAAAAACGCATTGAATAATGTAGTAGTATGTCATAGGGAGATATATACTGTGTGTATTGCATTATATTGTAGAGTTAACTTAGCCGGAGTTGTGGCCTAGTCTTGCCAGGCCTCATGCAGAAGTTGAATTATTAACACAATGTAGAGAAGCAAGCTAATGTGCTTGACTGACTATGAACCGCTTATTGTTTAATAGAATCTGCTCAGCAAAAATCGTATGCGTGAACCGATGAACAGGAGATGATGGAATAAAAGTTTGTATTCAAGTTGGTGTAAAGCAGATGGGATGTACTTTCCCAGGCCTCGAACAATGGAGACACTGACTGGTGAAGAAGATGCAACATTTTTGATACCTGAAGAGCCGGATGATGAGAACATCGCAAGGTGAACAAATCAGAAATCTGAGAACTGTACAATATTGGAATTCCTAGATTTGGAGTAAATATACAATTGGATAGAGTCATAACTGGCGACTTTGATATAATGACGTGACAGAAGGGGAGAGTTCAGATGTTAGGTGCAGATGTCCAGCAAGAGACCTATTTCCGAAATTGATGTGATACTGGGGAAGAAGAGATTTGGGATTCTGTTATTGGGCTCATGCTCTTGAGACCCTGATGTGATTCTGATCGATTAATGACCTGAAGACGAAGACTGACTTTGTTGCTGATCCATACCGTGGATAGGTAGCTATGACATTGTGACTAAATTACCTTGTGCCTTTCTATCTAGGTACCAAATGCGCTGTCTAAATAGTTTTCTCCTAAGCTAGATGTTTTTCCAAAATTCATGTCCTAAACTGTTTTTGCATGAAGTCCCACATGCTAATGCTAATCTGGGTTAGGTAGGTTCCTATTCTAAGACGTTGACACATACTGTGAGAAATGATTGACGGACTGATTTGCTGAACTCTGCTACTCATGTTAACATATTCATCATTATTGGCTTACGTTGAAGCATTAGAATGCATGTTTCTCAAGTTCTGATTAGATTATGTTATTGGTGGTCACTAATGAATTAATCTTGAGTTGATTTGAATAAAGTTTGAATTCACCTCATAATTTAGTATTGTAACTAACAGGGAAATAAAATTGATAAAAAGTATATTGAGTTATGGTTATTCATGACCGAATGTCATGGTGTGATGTTATTAACTGCTGATTATTGTCTTGCTTAATGATTACTGATTTGGGTATTGATTATTGATGAACATTGGTTACACCGTAGCTCGGATACTCCATGCGAATCAAAAGGTTCATCGACCTATACGAGTCCCCTTATAAGTTTACTTATTAAGGACCAGGCGCGCTAACTCCTGCTTGCCAGGTATAGGGTTGGGGCTCTTTCCATGATCTGGGTCAGGCAGAGGGGCTACCATCACTATGCTCTCAGGGTTTAGACATTGGAGCTTTGGGTAGGAATCATAAGATTTCATCATCATACCAGGATGGTGGGATTGTTTATCTTCTTTACTTTACTGGTAACTATAATCATTGTATTATGTTTCATCTGCCTAATCATCACAGCAAGCACTTTTTTATAAGCAAATGCAATCATTCCAATAAATACATTGAAACCTATCTTGCATTTCTTCATTTGCCCTGGCATGTGTGAGACTCTGTGCAACTTCGAGCAAGGGTACAATCTTTGCAACATGACTTCCCTGAAGAGTCTGAGTGTCATGTTTTTAGGCTGCCACAAATCACCTTTACTTTCTAGGTGTGGGTGAGGTGCTGTAAGCTAGTTGACGAGGTCAGGCCAACAACTTCCAGATGGTGTGGGACTGACTCAATCACCCACACTTGGTGGTGCTGCCACCCTAACTCAACACAGTCTCACCCACAAGGTAATAATCCTTAGACAACTGTTTGCGTGAAGTCCTCCGACTTTCAACTTTGATACTTGTTTTTTTAATTTCTCCAGTGTGAAGCTTGAAAAACATTAAAGAACAGCCTCAGCTGCATGACATTCTGTAAGATGCCCAAATCTTCATGGGTGGAACATCCTACATACTGCAAAAAAATGTTTGTGAGCTGTTGGTTGTGCAATTCGCACTTTGATGAAAACAGGGGAAAATTGGCTGTTTGTCACAAAGGCGGCACTTCACTGGCTAAGGTTTTCCTTTGCATGCCCCTATATGTAAATCCTAATGTTCCCTCAAACACTAGCACAGTTATTGGCAATTTTTGGCCCTGGTTGACTCTTTTTGTTTTTGTTCTACCAGCCCTAATCTCTTTTGACAAAGATCATCAGCTAGAAGGGCTATTAGATTGACCATTTAGTCCTTTGCCTCTCCTGTCAAGCCCAATTTCTTTCACCATGTTCAACCAAACCATGATGGTTCAGATCTTTCTCAAAACACTTAGAAAGCCTGGCCACACAAAAACCGGGCTAGCATTTTAGTATCCAAATAGTATCCTGTTTAACAAATCTATCCCAATGACATCTACTTCCTGGCAACATGCTCACCACACAGTAGCAAGCTCTTCTCAATATTTCTCCCTTCAGTTCCATAAACAACTTTCTCTTGAAGCTGGTTGCTTTCCACTACATCTATGCATGTATAATTTACAGGTCTCTTCTCACAGATTGTAGCTGTAAAGCATCCTGCCTAAATATGATCATTTCTTTCAATGTTAATTCACTTTTTTCACTATACAAATCTCACCTATCCCTCTTCCCTTTTCTTCTTGCTTTATTTCATCCATCAAACCTATCCAAATCACTTTTTTCTCATCTGTGCAGTAGGACTATCCCCAATTACATGCTTAATTACTCATTCAGCAGCATGACGTCTGTTTTCATCTTTATTTTCTTTACCCACATTTTATCATGATACAGTGCTGCCAGAAAATGATAAGTGGACAACAAGGCAAACTGAAGTAATCCAAACATCTAGAGTTAATATACTACATGTGCAGCAGTGGCCTTGCACGTCATGCTGCCCTCCTCCATCAGCTTTAGATGGACCTATTCCAAAAGGTTCACATTAGAGGCCAATGTAATTATTGTTACTGACAGCTCCCATTGTGGATAAGGTATAGTTTCCTTCTGCCAACACAAATATGGCTTAAGAGGGGCTACCATGTTTTTATACAGAAATGAATGTCCACTTTCCTTCGCCACCAATCTGGCCAACACCTGAATTGGTAAAAAAGTTATGAAAGTACTGAAAAATCTATGATTTTCTAAGACTCCAACGATGCATTTCTTATATTTGTATTTAGACTAAGCACTTGCATACTGTTATATTCTGATTCTTAATTTTATACTATGGTTTCTTTCAAAGATTGGAACATGGAGAATTCCAGAATGTAAAGGTGGTTGGCAGACTGGGGCTGTGCCTGTCAGGGTCAGATGCTTAGGACTATGGTCCCAATAAACTCCAATCCTAATATTTTTTGGTGAACTCATCCTTACACAATATGCACCCAGGCAGGATTAGTACAACATTTACACCTAGGAGACCCTTTTAAAGTAGGGAGGAGGCACTGCTATAGCTGCACCTCTTCCTCATTTATTAGGTGGCCACCCCTCGATCTAATAGTGGATGTCGTCTGATGGTAGAAGTATGAGCATGATGTTCAATAATCTCATGCAGCCCTGAAAGAGAAGTTTCCTGATGGGACTTAGGTGGCAACCTGCCACCACACACCTGCATTTTATTTTAGCAATCAAATGCATTCGAGTTATAATAGTTTTGAACCCTATCTCCGAAAGCAGCTGGGATTTCTGGTAGGTTTGACCTAAAAACTACTACATTTGAATGGCTTGTACAAACCTGTCAAGTTGACTTATGTATGTCATGTGGCACCTTCAGCCATTCGTAGCTTTTTAGCCAGCCTCATATTATCATTGTTGTATATTTAAGACATAGCTATACTTGCAAAAGTAAATTATAACTCCCAGAATGCAAAGCGCTGATGGTTAGTGTCAAACATGACAAGGGGCCACTCGGCAGCCTTGTTTGCAAATGGAATTCAAACACTGCAAGACTGCATCCTTGGTTGCATTGGGTCATATTGTAACTGTATGTTAATAGAGATACTGTTCAGTCTTTAAGATCCAATGCGCACATGCTTCGTAACGACGTCGTTGCATGCATGCCAGTCAGTGACTACTCTGTACAAGGTAGTAATTTACCAGACAGATTAATGACAGATTGAGGATGTCAGCAATTCAACATGAGAAACCTGTACTTTATACTGCCAACACATTATATCTGAGGCAATATTGGAAGTGAGGCTTATCGACTGTGTCTGGCAGCCCCGAGAATAAAATCAAGATTTTTAGGCCCCATTGTGTGAAACAAATGTGAAGGGTAGGACACTTTGAATTACTCTTTGTATTTGAACATAATGGAGCTAGTATTGTGAAAGAGAAGCGCAGTCTAGTGAGAATGCAAAGACCCGCCTCTCCTTCAGCCCTTAGAAGTGTCGAGGGCTCTGACACGGGTGGGGTTGAGTAAATTTTGCATGCCACACCCCCTCTTTTGTTTAATAATGCCTTTAAACAAAGTGTTTAGTTTAGGATTATCCACTGCAGGAAAACAAGGCGGGCCGCTGCAAATGAATGCTTAGATGCAAGCAACCTCAGTGAAAAGCACTCCTAAACTTGATTGGCCTGCACGATCTCTCTTATCCCCGTGTATTTATTCACGCTGGATGCCGGCGCAGGCCTGCCGAAAACAGACACCCACCTATTCTACATTCTTAGGGTTCAAGATAATTTGATCTGGCGACTGGCGTACACATACAACCCAGTATTGTCTTTCATTGAATCCGAACATTTAACCGTTTAGCAACGCCTCTTGGCGTCATAGCTACGAGTTTAAACTGTAGAGTTTTCTTTAGAGATGAGCATATTGATTTTTAGGATTATAAACTTTCCTCGCGCTTAACCTTATTCCATACCGTGCCCATTCCCACTAAAGCGAAACCCTCTTAATTAATATCTAACTATAATAGTACCGGCGGACACTGCAACAATAAAATATCGTGGGATGCACCGATTGAAAATAATTGTGTTTTCATCATATTTTCAATTTAAACTTCTCGTTAGTTGGATGTCTCTGTGGCGTTGTATGCTTCTATTTTTTCGACACTGTGTCACCATAAAGCAAAGGGCACCGAGTGTAACTGCTAAGCGCTGCTGTTATAGGTCTGGCTGTTGATTACTTTAGGAGCTGATGTCCTCCTGTCATCAATTTAAAAAAAGCGCAGTCATAAATTAGAGATAAAACGGGCTTGGGTCAGCTCCTTACAGCCATCGTGTTTCATAAATTTGTCATGGTTTGCCGAGGCTTCAATATTATTTCCGAAAAGGGATACGCTGTCCCACTTTTATTCCTTTGAGTTTTGAGGAGGGGCATCAAGCTAGGTGTTTTATAGATTTCTAATGAAGCGTGGCATGTAGCATTTAACTGTTGTTGTTGATTGGTTTCCTTGACAGGCCCGATAATATTGTAACGGTCGATTTATGTTTTGTTTCTTTATGAAGTGTGTGCTGTCTATGCAAAAGTCGGTACTAAAGATGCAGTGGAATCTATTAATTGACCTTCAGACCTTTATTTGTTTTACTTTTCTGTCATGATAACATGTTGGATTTATGACTCTTTTTTTCACAAATTCAAAATCAGTGCATACTTAAGCTGTCAGACTCTGCGTTTCTATGATTTTAGTCTTTCTGAGAGAATATTTTGTTGCAGCATAACATGTGTATTTGTAAAGTACACATAATCCGTAGGTATCTAGGCACTGAATAACAGACATTTATTGTTACCCAACTCAATGGTACTCATTTTATCAACCTCAGAATTTTGAATGAAAGGCTGGGGGGACCCACCATGATTTAAAACAACCACCATGAGGTTGAACACAGGTTCCTACAGTGGATGCCTCAGTCTACCAAGCCACCAGACCACATGGTGCTATTTTGAGAAAATAAAAATGTGCAGTGCTGCAGTGCCGAGAACTTCTAGCTAACTTCAGACTAAATAGTGGATTTCGGCATTAGGCCAATGGATCGACACAATATTGATTTGAGAGGACGTCAATGATGCATGTTATAATAAACATCAAGAAATCAATAATCTAATCACTATGCAATAACCACATCAGGTTATTAAGAAGGAGTATACATTTATTTCCCCATATTAATAACGTTAATGTCACAAAAATAATTCTCAAACATAAATGATAAGCATATAGAATCATTAATGGCTAATTAGAACGCCTTATATATCTAAGTTTAATCAAAGCAAGTAAATAAATTAACTCAAGTATTATAACACAACTTAATAACACCAATATTTGCAGCAGAGAAATAAAATACATTTGAGCAAGAGATCAAAGAATGTCAATATACCTCATGAGTATGTAAAGATGAATTCCCTCACTAACCACTAATTAGAATTAACATGTTGGGCTCCTTGTAAAAGATTTAGAAACACTAATGTTGAAAAATATACTAACTCGGGTTATAACAAAAATAATATCATTATCAGGGGAATAGCCAGGGCATCTTTAGTCCACTCCGGGGAGCCAGGAGAGTCCCAAATCAGCGCATACTCATTATAATATGACAACTTCGTAATCTTCCTCACCTCATACCACAGCACTGCCCAATCATATAATATCTTAGAATGGTGTAGTGCATATAAACTCTGCCTTACATTTTTTAACAGATATGCCCATGCATAATACTGTATATCAGGGGCCGCCAGACCACTTTTTTCTTTCTTTCTCCTAGGCTTTTTCCATGATATACGAACACCTTTCGATGCCCAGATAAAACTGCTAATTTCCCCCTGCAATTTCTTTAAAGCAACCTTGTTAAACGTTAATGGCAATGCATTGAACATAAAAGCTAATTTAGGGACAATCATCATTTTTACCACGTTAATCTGACCTATTATAGTTAGTGGAAGATTTAGCCATTAGATTTCAGGGCTATTCCCCTGAAAGAGGCAGTTTTTTTGCAATGGAAACATCTTTGTTGTAAGGGTGAACTTAGGGACTGTGATAACCTTAATATCGAGGTAGGAGGAGGGCTGCCTAAGCTTAAATACCTTCAGATGAAGTCCTAGGCTGGGAATGTGACAGAGGAAGTGGGAAGTACTAATGGACTGGTGGACCAGATGCAGCTGGATGTTCTGAAGAAGAAGGAAGTGGCAAGATGGTATTAGCTGAGGATGGATATTTGTGGATGGGGAATTTATCCTCCCAGAAGAAATCTGGAGGGAGTGCTTGTCAGAGCTGCAGCTTAAAGACCTTTGGCAAGTATCTACTACTCTTCTGTAGAACACTGTTAAACCTGCTGCGTTAAGGAGAAATCATTTATTTTCTATCCATAGAGCCTTCTGGACTCCCGAAAAATTGTCCAGGCTGAGACAAGATAATGTGGTGAGGTGTAAGAAGTGTGGTTTTGCATCAGCTGACGATCTACATATGTTTATTGACTGTCCTTTACTTCGCAAGTTTTGGCAAGAGGCGGGTGATGCAATTAATGAGATTCTTCCCTCAAGCCCAAAGGTAAGACCTTTGATAGTGATGTTGGGCTGTTCATATGAGACACAGAAGATGGGTAGAGATGGAGCTAAACTGTTGTTTTATATGATGCTTGTGGCAAGAAGGGAGATTTGTAGGAAATGGATCAGCCCTGTTCCCCCTACTTTTGTCGAATTGAAAAATTCTCTAATTTACTTTCATAAGTTTGACTGTCACAAAGTTTGTAAGAGGATCAGATTTTGGAATCCGCTGAAGCAATGGTTGGGAAGCGGGGAGGCAGAAATGGGTGAGACATTATCCTATGATTATACCTTTACCTCTACTTTCTGCACTAGAGTTTGGGTGGAAAGTCTGTCCCGGACAATGGTGACGAGGCCAGGGATGGGTGGTGAGCAGTTGGGTGAGAACCTTTGCTACCACCCCCATCACCCCCCCATCAGTCACATGAGGGAAATTTGGAAAATAAATGAGGATCAATAAAAACAATAAACTAAAAAATAATATCATTATGCAGCAATTAATTTATGAGTTGCAGCTGGTACCTGTAAAACAAAAGACACATATAACTATACACAATTCATACATTACCCAAAGAACAACAACCAGAAGACGACTTCAGCAAGTGGACACCATCAGTAGGGCAATCTATAAATCCTTCAAGCCTACATGACTACAAACTCTCCATTAATCTAAATCTGACAATATCACTGGAAAATCTCGTAAAATCTAGTCTGCCTCTCTCCTCTGTTCTCTCTCTCTCCAACCAACAATAGAAAAAGACCCTCAAGAATAAGTGACAGAACATTATATTAACTTTCACAAAACTCATGATTGATTAAGACATGGGGTGTTAAACAATTCAGCCAATAAAACCAAAGTTAGATAACTAAAAGATACACATTCATAATACCCTGAATTCTCATTTGACGACATTTCATTTACGTAATCATTAGCTAGACTCAATTTATAACAATTTCTTCTTCTCTTCCATCTCGTCTGTAGATCCATTGTTCCATCTCGTCTGAATCTTAGGTTCAGGAAGAGAAAACTAATGCAGTTGTCATCTATTTCCACCCTCGAGGAAGAAACCACACATTACAATGTGACAATTTTCTAAACAATAGGACAGTCAAACTTGAGCAATGACCTAATAAATCTAACCTTGTAAGACATAACACAAAAATCCCTCAAAAGGTAGCTGTCTACAAGCCTATAAAATATTAATCACACTCTTTTAGGTAAGCATTGAGCAATGGAAAATAACCACAATTTAGCTAAAGTTAGTCTAAGCAGAAAATAAAATGAATTATGGTGGCCATTTACAAAAGTCACCCGTTTTTCGCATATTAGTTCATCAATGATGAATACATTATTAATTAATAAAATCATCAGTAAAATTTCCACTCCTGCACAGTCATAAGGTTTTAAAACCAATTTTTATTACTTTTATTTTAAATTAAATGTAATAGAAAAATGTAACATCAGTAGGCTAACATTGCAATAAAGGATTCTCGTTGGTTGCTCGTCAATCCCTTACGGGGAGCCTATCCCAGCAATCAGGGAGTAGTTAACTAGGAGGGGGTTGGGAGAGGGGAACCCAGGGAGAATAATGGAGGAGCATGAAGGAGAACTTTTGTGGGTTAGAAATTGAGGTTGGGATATGAACCACCTAATGGGTGTGGGCTTTTGCATTGGCTGGCAGGAGTAAAGCCGAGGACCCCTCTAGCCAATCCTCTAGAGCAGAGGATTATTAGATACTCTCCAAACACACTGTAGAATGTTGCTTCTGAGGCTTGTGCAGCTGGGTTGGGCATGTAGGATGGGGGCAGGTGGGATAGGGTGAATATTCTAATGTGCTGAATCAGGAGAAAGAGGAGCTAGCTGACCTGAATCCATGAACATGGGTAATAGGTTCTGAGGATTTGGGTATACTGTATGATATGGCTGTGGGGCCTTCTCATGCTGTACACTCGCAAATCCCATCTTGGGTCCAGTGAGGCTTGTTAACTTAACCTTAAGCTCAACCCTGGGTAGCAGTGGCCACAAGCAATAAGTCATGTCAAAGGAACTTAGTATAAAGCATTTAACAGCACCAAACAACAAAATAAGAATGTCATACAACACAAAAGAAACTCAACACCAATTTATAAAAATAGATTATATTGTAATGAATTTTTAGAGACCTTGATTAACAAAATCCATCTAAGTGCTCCAGAGATTCAGATTTTAGAACATATTAGCACTTTTAAATGCAACTGCAAACAAGAATTGGGCAACAAAAAGTTTGTAAACTGTTGAAAGAGTTTGGCTATTCCCATCTGGGTTGGGCATCCAATGCTGACTGGACAGAGTTCTAGGACACTTTAGACAGTTATCTGGTCACTAGATTGTTTTAAGGCAAGTTCCAAACTTTCAAGGACTACCGTCATGTACATCAATGGAGTGATCCTGATGCTGAAGGTACGGGCAAAAGATGCTGAAAGAATGCTTTGGTTGTGTTGTGTTCGATAAGGTGTCTTTGTGGTTGTTCCTCAGTCAATGGGTGAAGTGGGGCAACTTTGGCTACAGAGATCAGGGCCCCTTGACATCCTCTACGTTGCAGTAGCAGGCCAGCTGATGCTTGGCTACTGGTCTCCTTGCACTACGGTTGTGGCAAAATCCTTCGGTGGGGCTAGTGTCCCTTGGGTATGACAAATCTAGTCTTGGACAGGAGGCCTGGGTTAGGCATGCTCAGGTGCAACTTTTGGCTATCCTGGATTTGTCCATTTGGGCACCCAGTGACTGATTGCGGCAAAACGTATGTGGTAGCTACCAGCTTGTCATTTTGGGCTCTTCAGCTCTTGTGTCCCTACAGCTGGCTCAAGGGGATCAGTCAACTGATCCTTGGAGTCACTATTTTGACCTAGGACAGGGAATCAGTTTTTCCCCGAGCCAGGAGCCACAGGCACAGTTGAAACTTCACTAGACAAAAGTGCAGCAGGTGAAGTCCTTCCAACAGTGTAGCCTTTCTTTGTGCAATTCCAAGGGCAGCTTGTTAGATCTTTGTTGGTCCTCTCTCTAAATCCAAAGTAATCTGAGGGTAGGGTGCCAGGGGTGCCATATTTATGCTGGGAAAGAGACCCTAGGGGACAATGCAGTCACTAGCCTACAGGCTATTGGGTCCCCTGCTTCCTAGTAACATTTCCTGTGATATGTGGCACCTGGCTATCCCAGAGTGCAACACTCTTGCCCCTTTCAAGATGACACAGCCCTTCTTCAGTCACCAGGAGCTTGGTAGTCCACTCTAGAGGTATAGCTACCAGCGGGCTATAGGCCATAAGAAAAAAACAGTTTGGGGATAGGTTTCCCTCTCTGGCTCTTTCTCCACTTTGTCTAAGGTAACAAAAGGTATCCTGAGAAGGAGTGTTAGCACTACTTCCCTCACAAAGGTGGCTTCCCCTCAGAAGTTTGCCTTTTGGGCTAACACCATGAGTGACCATCCCGGAAGAAGAGGTGACACCTCACTCTGGGAAACTGCCTTTGTTCCTAAGCCTAGGAGTCATTCATATGTCTCCCCAGGTGGGCAGTAAGCTCTCTGCGTGCCAGGGCCTTTGTGAGGCTGCTTGGCTAGCTGGACTACAGAGTGGCAAATTCTAAAAGTTGCTAAACTTTATTTGTGCCATTAGATTCAACCTGAGCATTAGGTCGGGTTTAATGCCACGATTATTTTGATACCTTACATGACACAGTTAGTTAGTCCGATTCAGAAGTTAGCCAGGCTGGGATCCCCAATAGGGTACTAACTTATCCACAGGAAAATAACACTTTGGAAGTGTTGCTGATGAGGCATATGAAAAATAAATGTCCTACTTAACAATACATAGCTCCCTGCCAGATAACTCTATAGGCCTTACTTAGGGGAGATATAGATATTGTTAAGGGCAGGGATGGCTGGCCATAGGTTTGAATGCCAAAGTCAAGCTGGCAGTGTAAACACAGTACTTCTAGTCTGCAGCAGCAGACTGGGAGCCATTTTGTACCAAGTCACACACAAGGTGGCAGAAACAGTGCTACAGTCCTGCGTGGACACTCTGCCTCACATGCAGTGGGTACCTTTGGTACCATATATTTGGACCATATAAAAAAGTCAGCGCTTGCCAATAGGGTATATCCAATTTGACATGTAATTCATGTATGGTTTGAATACTGGCACTGAGGCCTCGTTAGCATGTCTTGGTGCACTCTCAAAGTCTAAAAAAAACCCCAGCAGCTAGTAGTCCAAATGGGGGCAAAAGGTTAGGGGAACCTACAAAAAGAATATTTCCTTAAATATATGGTCCCAAATTGGGGCTATAGGGCAGCAGTGGAGACCCCTAGCCTCCTTCCTGTGAAGAGCAGCTGCTTCAGCCTCTGTGCACCACTCCATTGCGGCCCTCAAGGTCACACCACTAGGAGGGTCCACTTTTTTCCAGTTCATCATCATTGTCCTTTTAACTAGGGATAGAGCTAGGACAGTGAACCAGGCCACTGTCTTGTATTTTTTAATTCAAGGATAAATTCCCAAAGCACCGGCCTTCCAGGTATCCAGTTGAGGTCAGCCTGAAGTGGCAGAGGTCTAAAGGGTGATCTCGTCCAATAGAGGCAAAGGAGGGAACAATACAACAGCACGTGATGGAGGTCTGCTGCTGACAACTTGCATTGGGCACAGATGTCAGGGGCATTGGGAAAGATGTGATGGATGCCCTGCATGGAGAGATCCGCTCTGTGTACTAAGTAGAACTGTATCAGCTGTAGCCGAGCATTGTAGGAGACCCTACAAGGGTATTCTAAGGTCCCAGCCCATTCCTTCTCATGTAGGGCCCTACTGAACTCTGCTTCCCAGATCTCTCTGATATGTTGGGGGGGATCATCTGCATATTGGGAGATGATGTGAACCACATCTAGTAATGGGATGCCCCACTCCCTGCCCAAGACGCGGGCATGAGCTGCAGTGGTTTGCATCACCAGCACAAAAAGTAGAGGGAAGAGAGGATACCCTTGCCAAAGGCTCCTGCCAACTTCCACTTGCAGCAAAATCTGGCCTTCTGAGTGGACCCTGGGATCTGTGCATAATAGGTGGATGATTTTACTTAATGGTGTGGGCCCCAAAGCCAAAGTGTTCCAGTGTTAGAAACAGGTAGTTGCAACTGAAGGAGTCAAAAGCAATTTCCAGGTCTAAAACCAGGGCTGTTGTACAGGGCCACAAGGACTGTACTGCCTCTATGATCCAGTGCAGACGCCTGATGTTCAGACCACCTGCTGGGGATGAAACCATTGTGATCAACATGATCCAGGCAGGGGAGGACTTTCTGGATCTGAGAATTTTACTCAGGATCTTGCAATCAATGTTAAGGTTTGCTATGAAGTGGTAAGATGATGGGTTAGTAGCATCTTTTACTGGTTTCAAATGGGAGACCAGTAGTGCCTCCCTGAATGTATCATGAAGCCATCTCTACTTCAGTGCTGAACCAATGAGTTTGGTCAGTCATGGTGCTAGTAGAGTCATAAAGGTTTTATTGAACTCCCTCAGGAGTCTGTGCTGCCATGGCATTTTCCTCACAGCAAGTTCCTTTATAGTTGTGTGGATTTCTGTCTCTGTAATTGGAGCATCGATCTCCACCTGTACCACCACTGTGAAGGTACACAAGGGGCCCTGATTATGAAATGCCTAGATGTATGTTGCTGGGACCCCACTGGGAGGGGTGTACAGTGTAGTACAGAGGTCCATGAAGGCCTCCTGGATCTCTCCCCACGAGTAAATGAAGGAGCCATCTGACCTCTTGGGTTGTGATGTGGAGGGCTGCATTGCCTCAATGGCAATCAACCAGGCAAACAAATGGACCAATTTATCACAGTCTGTGTGTGATATAACTGTTTACCGATGGAGTCGAAGTAGCGCAATCTTTTAAGCAATTTGGCTTTGTATTCCTGTAACCGGTTCAGGTGAGGGCGCTGTGCTGGGTTGTCCACAACCCTGCGTTCCATAGCAATATACTCTTGCTCCACCTCTGAAAGCACTTTACCAAGGCTCTTGCTCTCACTAAAAGTAGAGCAGATACAGGAGCCTCTAATGACCACCTTCAAGGTCCCCCCACCCATCATCGGGAAGGTGGCTGAGCCCTAATTGTGTTCAAAGCAATTTGTAATGTGACTGGATAGGATGTCTCTAAAGCTGTGGTTTCAATGTCCGAGGGCTATAATTTCCAAGTAGGGAATCAGGGAGTGGGTCCTGCTAGCAGGTTGTGATCATACAGCTCTCTGCCCAGATAGTCGAAGGAAGAAACTGCCGAGCAGAGTGCCGCAGAGTACCCAATCGTATCCTGGAGGACATATAGGTAATGTACTGAAGAATAATGTGAGAAAATTGTAGGGCCCGATGGTGGAGCCAGGAGGGGAAGTTATGAGCATTGACCATTTTGGGAGGTTTTGGGAGTGGGGGATGAGATTGGTTGAAGGACACAGTTAATGTTGCCCCCTATAACCCACACAATATGTGCTCATTTAGCAAGGTGGAGAGAGAGGCAGTGAAGAAAGGCAGGCTGGTCAGAGTTAGAGGCATACATGATACCCAGTAGGAAGTTGTCAGAGGTAATGCTATTCAGGATCATAGCTCCAACTCTGTTTACCGTTATGGCACAGTGGTTTAGAGTGATCAAGAAGGGGAAGCGGTGTTGAGAGGGGAACAGCATGGAGGGAGACCTAAAAAAAGAGAACAAAGGCTGATAAGATGCTTATGCTTACTCAACAACTCTACATCTGCTGATATCTCATGTATGCATATACCCACACAAAGAAGAGGGGAGTTTTAATTGCTCACTCTCTCTCTCTGTAATGATGCACTCTTCCACTTTTACATGGTGTCTCTTTATGTCTTGAGCTGTACCCACTGAAATAAAAGTGACACATGAACTATATAACATAAGTGTCTTCCCACTGAAAATGCATTACAGCACATAGCTATATGCAAATGTGGTACAGACATACATACTACAACCAAATTCTTTGTTTCAACACATAGGAGTCTTTGTCAGTGTAGGAGGCTGGCTCTCTATGCAGTGTGCCAAGCAAGGCACACTGTGCAGGGTTTCCAGGCAACCACACATTGGTTTACAGGGGTTAAAACTAGACCACCTAATGCTCTAATTTTTATGGCACCTTGGTAGAGCAGTTGGGCCAATCTTGAAGAAGTACATGTGTTGGACTCACAGCATCAATCTTGCAACTCACACACTCAAAGGAATAACTTGAGACCAATTTATAAAAATACTTCAGGTTTTTATATAAATTTTAAGACCAAGATCATCTGAATTGGGTAAGTACTTTTCGAGATATAAATTTTTGAAGTTTAATAAAAATAGTCTTTTTATGCCTAATTATGCACTATAGGAATCAATGGAGGATCACCTTTAAAAAGGGCATATCAAATCATGCATTTGGTTTACCAAGTTCTTCTTTTACAGGTTGGTCAAAGTCATCAGTGGGTACACTGTGCCAGCTGGAGAAGTTTTGGCGTCTCCCGGTTCTGGCAGGAGCAGCGGGAGAAGGTCTCTGGAGCTGGTGCATGGCCACTCCGGGGAACACCTTTGAAAAACATTGCACAGGTAAGTTTGACAGTGAATCCCGGGGGTTCCTTTGGAGTGTCAAGGTTTCAAGGGGTGAGGGATCCTTAGAGCACGTAGTTCTTCAGTGCAGGGCACAGTGAGGCCAGGTGTCCGGGCGCAGAGTGAATCGGTGAGCCAGGAACTGTGTGCAAGGATGCTCTCTGGAGCAGGATGTAAGTTGGTTCCAGGGTCATTTACAAGAAAACAAGGACACTCTGGTGGGAGGTCCAGGTTGCTTCTGAAGTCCTTCAACTGGGGCTTCCTCCTGGTTCTTTTGCAACCCCAGGCAGGCTGTTTTTCTTGGTGTCTTATGTTGGCTCACCAATGCCCACGGTATTGGCATGGCTTAGTTGCTAGAGGTTGCAGTGCTAAAAATCCTGGCAAACTGCAGGTTTTGTCCTTGTAGTCATTGGGGGTGTAGTTTGGTCCAGCTGTGGCATCCGGTTTGGGAGTTAGGGGCTGGTCAGTGAAGTGACCCTCACTGGCTTGTTGATTTCTTGTGGGTTTAGAGTGGTACCTCCAGTCTGGAGGGAGTTCTCTGGCGATTTGTAAAGCTGGAGGTCCTCTGGGGTTTTGGTAGAGTTGTCCTGTTGTCCAGCAGCTCCTCAGTGGTGAATGTCGGGTCCTAGTTGCAGCAGGCAGTGTTTGGTGCCTTTTCTTTGATGCAGCAGGTTCACAGTTCTCGTGCTTCAGATCTTCTTGGTGCTGGTCCTCTTCAGTCCATCAAATCTGATTTCTTGGTCTAGGGATGTCCACTATATACTGTATTTAGTGGGCATTTTAGGGGGAACCTGGTAGTGACCAATGGGTCATCTACCTTAGGGTGGCTGTACCCACGGAGTGACTACTGCCTGTGGGCAGGGATCACTTCCCTACACCTGATTGGATATTTTCCTTCTGTCCAAAATGAAGGAAAATGAAATGGAGGATCCACCTCACAGGCAACACCTTAGGGGTTGTGCTTGTCAATGGGGACACTCCTCCTGCCTTTTTGTGTTTCCCTCCGTTGCTCCCACCAAAAGTGGGGGTTTGCAATGGGGGCAGCTATCTGCTGCTAGCAGCAGGCCGGGAGGTTGAGTTTCAAAGGCGGTAAGCCCTTTGAAGCTCACCGCTAGGGCAGTGAACATTCCAGGAAGGACTTTGTCTGCAACCCAGAGAGACTACTGTCTCACCCCAAGGTTGTAGATTAGCTCTCTGGAGGTGGCAGGCTGGTTAGAACCAGTCAGCAACCAAGCCAGGGTAGTTAG
This sequence comes from Pleurodeles waltl, assembly GCF_031143425.1. Taxonomy (NCBI): domain Eukaryota; kingdom Metazoa; phylum Chordata; class Amphibia; order Caudata; family Salamandridae; genus Pleurodeles; species Pleurodeles waltl. The sequence goes on along the minus strand of NC_090442.1, from coordinate 497,506,377 downwards.
CTTTTGTAGGGGCACCTCTAAGGGGACCCCTGGGTATATTTAATCATAAATCCAATCCTGGTACCATTTTGGATTTATCATTCTGAGTTGTTTGATACCAAACAACCCAGGGTTCAGGGTGGCCATCATGTAGCTGTGAAACTCGTGTTGACCAGTGTCCAGCACATGTTTAAAAAAGGCTGCTCTGTCTACTCACTATGCCCAAGATTTGGCAAGGACACGGTGGGGGCATAGTGCTCATGCATATATGGGCTCACCTGTAGTATAGTGCACCTTGCCTTAGAGCTGGAAGGCCTGCCAGAGGGGTGACTTACCCATATTGTATGCAGTATGTAGTGGGCAGGGCACACAGGCAGTGTTCAATGTTGAGTTTGCATTTTAGGTTTGCATCAGGGCACTCAGCCTGCAATGGCAGTGCTGGGTGCACTTAAATGCATGGCCCTAGAGGGTGGCACAATCTGTGCTGCTGCCCTCGGGTGCCTACCCTCAGTACCTCCTGCCATGGTCACCTAAGTACCATTTACTAGGGACTTATGGTGGCAGCCAAAGGTGTCTCCAATTGTGATAACGCATCACAACAGTTTTAGGGGAAAAGCTTTGGCTTTGGGAACCTGGTTAGCCGAGGCCCTGGGCACTACAATTTCTAGGCTACATCTACATCAGGAAAAAAGTGGGGGCTAATCATGTCAAAAAGAGGCCTTTTCTCACCGTCAATTAAGGCTTCCTATGGGAGGCATTTTGAGATGTTCAGTTCCAGTTTCCTGGCTTTTCTTTTACAGTTTAAAGGTGTGCAAATGTAGCACATTTAAAAAGGAAACAATAGTTCTCTGTTCCCAAATCAGTGTCCTACTCGTTGATTATGTGTCTCCAACAACATCAGATCAATGATTCCCCCTATGGAGCTTTCAGAAGTTCATTTCCCTCAGTCACCACTTAACAATATAAATGCAGAAACTGTTCTGGTTAACCCTTGTTAGTAAAAGCAATCCAACATTAAGGAGCACTGGTCCGCTCTTTCTTGTGTTTTACATCAGCCTTATAAGAGTACACTACAGGGATTACTAAGTCAATACACGGAGTGCGGAGCGTAACTTACTTGGGACCCAGGCCCAGCCATCTGTCTGACCTGCAGGGTCTGCTCAGCAGCAGAGAGGAGCGGAAGGTCAACTAATCACCCTCTCTGAGCAGGAGCCCAAAATTATGTGCATTGGCAATTGGATGGGGCTCTCTTTATACGCATGCCTCATCCAAGATGGCTCCAGTGTACATCAAAGTGCACTGGAAGCTAGGACATGTAGTCCTTAGAGGTGATCACAGTTTCTCTCCTAAATAAAACAGGCAATACACTCAAAATAATTGCACAAGGCATACATGCACAAAGCATAGTCCAAGTACAACAGTGGCGTGTAGCAGCATAAGGACTGGTGGAAAGAATCAGCAACTGTAGGAAAGTACTCTCTTTCTTGGCAATGTTCTGCCTGATGCCAGTATGCTTTTCTGTATCTACTGAGATCCTGCTAATCATGACCCCAGTAGTAATGCTCTCTCCTTTAAAAATTGGTTGTTGGTTACTGTTAACACAGTATTTCACCCACAATTGGCATACTGGTGTCCCCTTATAAGTCCCTAGTATATGGTACCTAGGTACCCAAGGCATTAGGGTTCCAAGGGATCGATATGGGCTACTGCATATCCTTTACCATCCATAGGGAGCCCATGCAAACTCTTCTGCAGGACTGCCATTGCAGCCTGGTGAAAAGGTGCAACCACCCTTTCACTGCCATTTACAATGCACCAGGGCACTCATAAGTCACCCTTATGGCAGGCCCCAAACCCTTGAGAGCAGGGTGCAAAGTACTTGTGTGTGAGGGCACCCCTGCACTAGCAGAGGTGCCCCCATGACTTCCAGGACCATTTAACCAGACTTTGTGAATGCAGGGATACTATTTTACGTGTGTGCTGGACATAGTTCACTACCTATGTCCAGCTACATAATGTTAACTCTGAACATAGGCATGTTTGGTATCAAACATGTTAGAATCATACCCCAAGGCCTTTGCAAGCATTGGTTGTATGGTTCCATGCACTCTGGGGGCTCCTTAGAGGACCCCCAGAATTGCCATTTCAACCTTCTGAGGTTTTCCAGGCAGCCCCAGCTGCTGCCACCTCACAGACAGGTTTCTGCCTTGCTGTTGCTTGAAAAGCTTGAGCCCAGGAAGACAGAACAAAGGATTTCCTTTGGGGAGGGGTGTTGCACCCTCTCCCTTTGGAAATAGGTGTTACAGGCTTAGGAGGGGTAGCCTCCCCAAGCCACTGGAAATGCTTCGAAGGTCACATTTGGTGCCTTCCCAAAGCCCTCCTTGCATAAACCCAATTCAGGGACCCCCAGTTCCTGCTCTGGTGTGAAACTGGACAAAGGAAAGGGGAGTGACCACTCCCCTGTCCATCACCACCACAGGGGTGGTGCGCAGAGTTCCTCCAGAGGGTCTCTGGGTTTTGCCATCTTGGATTCAAGATTGGCAGGGAACTCTGGGAGCATCTGAGTGGCCAGTGCCAGCAGGTGACGTCACAGCCCTCCCCTGATAGGTGCTTCCCTGTTCAGGTGACAATCTCCCTTTCAGGGCTATTTAGGGTCTCTCCTTTGGGTGGTTCCTCGGATTCGGATTACAAGACTCCAGCAGGAATCCTCTGCATCCTCCATTTTGACTTATCATTGAAGAAACTGCATCTGGACCCTCCAGGAACTCTACAAGCTGCAACAAAGAAGCAAGATGCCTTCTGCATCTTTGTATCTCCAACTCCAGTCAGAAACTTCAACTGTTACCTGGTCGTGCATCCTCTGAGAACAGCCCGCCTTCAGCCTGCACCAGAAGAGCGAAGGTATCTCCCTGTGAAGGAGTCACTCCCCTGCTTCAGCAGGCACCAACTGCAATGATGACTGGCTGCGTTTATCCCCTCTCCTGCTGAGCTGCATGGATCCTACATCACAGGTGGTAGACTGAAGTGGTCCCGACGGTCCTCAGGCACAACTGTCCATGTTGCTAGAGGAAAGAGCTTGCCTTCCCATGCAAGACAGTACCCCCATGCACTGTGTGTTTTGCAGCTGCCAAGGTTTGTTGGTATTGTTTGCACAAGTTCTTCATGCATCTTATAGCTCTGGCTCCCATCACTCTGTGCTGCGATGCGCAGCTTCCTGAATGGTTCTTTGGTGGCGTGGGAGCCTTTTGCGTCGTGCTGCATAGGCCTCTTTTGCACCTTCTTTGTCCCCATGCTATGGGACTCCTGTGCACGCTGCCTGGTCTTCTGTGGGCTCTGTGAGTTGCTGGGAGCCCCCTCTGAATTCCCCTCCAGGGTAGAGTCCACCTAGTCCTTCCTGGTTCCGGGCAGAGGCATTTTCCACTAACCGAGAGCTGTGTGTGTGCCAAGGCTTGTTAGAGGACTCCAGTGACGCAAACCAGACTGCATTCCTCCATCTGGTGTAGAACATCACTTGCATCCTCAAGGGACCCAACTCCATCTTCTTGGATGCAGTACTGACTGTTCTTCTTCACCTGTGGTTCTTCTTCTGCACCTTCCTCCGGGTTACCAGGGGCTACTGTTCTTACTGGACTCTTCTGTACTTCTGTACTTTGTTCCCTTCTTCCACAGATCCAGGAATCCACTGTTGGTGACTTGGAGTCTCTTCTGGTTTTTGCATAATCCTTATTTTTGTTTCTGTGTGTATTCTAGGAAACTTACTGTGATTTACTACTGCTTTCCTGGTCACTGGGGTGGGTTCTAATACTTACCTTTGGGGTTTTCTAGTACTCCCAGATCCTCTCTAAACACTACACTTGCCTAGGTGGGAGAACTACTTTCACATTCCACTTTCGTAGTATATGGTTTGTGCTCCTCCTAGGCCCTTTCGTTGTTGCAAAACCTGCAGCTTCTTCCAACCGGAGGCAGCAATTTTGCACCTTCATCCGGGGTTTAGTGGGCTCCTGCCCCCCCGGACACTTTAGCGAGTCTTGGACTTGGTCCCCTTCCTTTACGGGTCTTCAGGTCCAGGAATCCGTCTTCAGTGCTTTTCAGTCAATTGTGGTCCTTGCAAAATCCTTTATCATGACTTTAGTGTGTTTCTGAGGAAATAGCAGTACTTTACTCCTACTTTCCACGGTCTTGGGGTGGGGTATCTTTTACACCCTAAGGGCCTGATTCTAACTTTGGAGGACGGTGTTAAACCGTCCCAAAAGTGGCGGATATACCACCTACTGTATTACGAGTCCATTATATCCTATGGAACTCGTAATACGGTAGGTGGTATATCCGCCACTTTTGGGACGGTTTAACACCGTCCTCCAAAGTTAGAATCAGGCCCTTAGTGTTTTCTTACACTCTCATTGCCCCTAGGACTATTACACACTATTGTATTCTACAGTGTTTGCACTACTTTCTAACTGTTTTACTTACCTGATTTGGTTTGTTGTGTATATTTTATGAATGTTACTTACCTCCTAAGGGAGTATATCCTCTGAGATATTTTTGGCACATTGGCCCTCATTCTGACCCTGGCGGTCGGCGGAGAGACGGCGGTCGGACCGCGAACAGACCGGCGGTATTAAAAATGGCATTCTGACCGCGGCGGTCCCCGCCGCGACCGACCGCTACTTTTCCACTCCGACCGCCACGGCGGTCATGACCGCGGGGCTGGAGTTTGCGCACTCCGGCCCGGCGGTCGTCCCAAGACCGCCAAGGGTATTATGACCCTGCCTACCGCCGCGGTTTCTTGCGGGCGGGAACCGCCGTGCGAACCATGGCGGTAAGCACTATCGGGGCCAGGGAATTCCTTCCCTGGTACTGATAGGGGTCTCCCCCACCCCCCACTACCCACCCGAGTCCTCCCCCCACACCCTCCACCCCCCTGCCACCCCCCAGAGGTTGTACGAACCCCCTCCCCACCCCCACCCCGACATGCACATACATGTACCCCGACATGCACACACCCCCAACATGCACATATACACACCCCCTACACACACATACACAACGGGGACACATACCCGCACACATACATGCCGACATGCGCACCTGCCGAACAGCACACATTACCCATAGACACAGCAGCACCCTCACACGCACACCCCCATGCACGCCCACAACACCCCCCACCCCCTCCCCTCACGGACGATCAACTTACCTTGTGCGTTGGTCCTCCGGGAGGCGACGGGAGCCATAGGGACGTGACCGCCAACAGAAGACCGCCAACAGAAGACCGCCACACAGAAATGTGGGTCGTAATTCTGTGGGCGGTGTTCTGCTGGCGTGGCGGTGGAGGTTGACCAGTCTCCACTTTCCCGCCGACCGCCAGTGTGGCTGCTGGCGGTTTTCCGGCGGAACGCTCCCAGCGGTCAGAATGCGCACAGCGGCATACCGCCGCGGTCGGCGGTCTTCACCGCGGCGGTAACTCAGCGGTCTTGCGAAAAGACCGCCAAGGTCAGAATGAGGGCCATTGTCACTAAAATAAAGTACCTTTATTTTTAGTAACTATGAGCATTGTCTTTCTTATGATATAGTACCTATATGATATAAGTGGTGTTGCATGAGCTATGCATGTCTCCTAGTTCAGCCTTGGCTGCTCTGCTATAGCTACCTCTATAAGCCTAAGCTGCTAGAACACTACTACACTCTACCAAAAAGGAATAACTGGACCTGGCACAAGGTGTAAGTACTATTGGTACCCACTATAAGCCAGGCCAGCCTCCTACAGATGTCCAAAAGGTACCACTGAGGGCCAAATGCCACACCAGCTGCAGAGGTCATCACTGTGACAGAAGCCCTGATAGAGGTGGTTGACATCTGATCTGACTTCTAGGAATGTGAATCTGCCACCAACATTGGATTCTTGTGCAAGGAGCTGGAGGGGGTCTCAACCCATAACCATGTGAGCATTCCCCGGGCATGTGCAAAGTAATTTGTAGAATATACCTGTACTATTCACTATCGCTTCTTTAATCAAATCACTTCCATGTGAGTTTTGCGGGACTCCTGCAGTAGTGCTGTGTGTACTTTTTAGCGTTTTAGGGAGGAGTGGAGTGTGTATCTGAGGGTTGATGTTTACATCCCTCTAATGCTCCAAAGATTATCTAAAAGGTCAGAGTTAATGACATTGGGTAACCAGTGTGCCCATTTATTCCCTTGTGGGGGTGAAGTGTCTATTTTCTCAGAAGGAGTGGCTATCCCTGGAAAAGGAGAGCGTGGGACTTAGTGGAGGTGCCAGCTCCTAAACAATAATAACCAAATTAGCTGTGGACAAGTGGAAATGGAAAACAACTGGGCAACAAGCTTTGCAGCTGTCGTTCAGACTTTTCTAAAACATCCCAGGTTGGGAATGTGGATGGGCTATCTGGCATCATCGGTCTGTGGATTCCTTTGAAAAATGGATCTTTGAGGCTTGGGAAAAACCAGGGACCCAGCAGCCCAAAGCCATGTGATGAGGTCCATGTGTCTTCAGGAGCAGGAAAAAAGTAGCTTTTTTGGTAAGCCATGATTTTAAGCTTTGCCATGAAAAGTAGCCCATATTTAAGTCCCATCTCTCTGAGTCTTTGTTTGACACATAAGAAGGATGCCTGTCTTTTCTAGACCACCAGCGTGTAGTCCGAGAATTGGAGGTTGTGAATGTTGTCTATAAGAGCAGGTTATGGTTGTCTGGCTCCCTCAAGAGGATGGTATCTTGGTCTTTGTAATTTAGAATCTTGGCCACAATTGGATGTGGTGGTGCTCCCAGCGGAGATCGCATGAGTGGACCCCGTGTGCTCTCCTAACTGACAAGTAAGGGGAGAGGTGCTGGGATGGAACTAATTCTTGTAGCTTGACCTCCAGGAATTCCTCCATGTGATGGCCTTCTTTCCCTCAGGCAGGCCCACCACTCATATGTTGCTGAGGCAGAATCAGCCTGCTGCATTTTCTGCCCATTCTACTAGGAAACAAACATTATCTGCAATATTTTTGACTTGAGTTCACACATCCACCTCTTGGGGTAGTAGACATGCATTTTCTGCCATGCATTTTCTTCCCATTCTACTAGGAAACAAACCCTATCTGCAAGATCTTTGACTTGGGTTCACACATCCACCTCTTGGGGCAGTAGACCAACTAATGTTTTTTTCAGATTGAGGGACCTTGTCTGATAATTTACAGTGGTCATTGTATAGGAGGATCACATTCACAACCCCAAAGAGGTGTGAGAATTCTCAATTGCTTTAAAAGTGTTATCCAGTTTGCCCAAGTCCAGAGCATGAGCAGTGGAAACAGCCAAGAAGTCTGGGTTTTTGGGAGAGGCATGATATGGGAGGCGTGGTCTGCTTCATGGTGGTGGTTTCTCAATAGGTGGGCAATTTCATATGTGGTCTGTGTATAAGTGAAAAACAAAACGGGCCACTTGAAGTTACCTATGTACACCAGATGTACCCCCAGACAATAGAGCACAAACAGTCCAAGGTCTGAGGAAGGTTATAGGGTGGTAACTTCACACAAGAAGAAACTTTTGTTCAGGTATCATCCACCGTCCTCATGGTTCCAACACCGCTATGGAAAACAAGGCCCCCAGGGCGTCTCAGCTGTGGGCCCTACGCTTCACCTGCTGGGTCTGCTATACCATCCAGGACCAAAAATAGGGTGTCTCAGTTCAACGGCGTATGTTGCAGGGGTTTGGGGATGGCAGGAGGCCCTCAGAGCATGGTCCAGTCTCCAAGGAGTTTCACATGGCTAGGGGGTCTCAGGTGGTTCCCGGGTCGTACCACTACCCTCAATCTCCCCCTGCTGTGCCCATGCCTCTTCAGCTGCACTCCCGGCAACGAAAGTGGTAGTCGATATGTATCCCTCAGGCTGCACTCTGATTCCGTCGCCCGGTCTCCAGGCACCACAGGCCTCCCTTGGGCCCATCAAGTCCAATCCAGACAGGGCCAGGTCCAAGGACTCACCTCAGCTCACAGGTCTGCTGAGGAGGTTGCCTGTGGTGCTGCTGCCTTTGTGTGTAGAACACAGGTCCAAACACCCCCCACACCTGACACCAACCAACAGCAGATGCACAATAATGGTCAGCTGCAAGCAGGCCTTGTCACACAGCTCATACACCCCTCAGGCAATTGTCAGAGTCAACATCTACAGTGGCCTCCTGAGAAATATCTTGGGCCCTGAAACGTTCCAACAAATTAAGCAGTGGATTGATCAGAGTAGCAGTCTCATACAATGAACAGCACTTTGACTCCCTTCAACAAAAAATATATAAAACTAAAGGAAATATTTTCACTCCCTTCAGAATCTTCAAGTCATACACTACCAACAGTAATCTCACACCCCTCACAAACTAGGACACACACACTACTGACCTCACCCCTCATAGAGTAGAATCTCAAATGAATGACAGTACTCACACTACACACAGCCCTTTCACACTCCCAAAAAAGGTTGTTGTTTTTAACACCCCTCATAGACAAAGGGCCTGATTTAGATCTTGACAATATTACCACTAATCAGCCGCTTCGGCAGTCCCAAGTTTTCCATCAAGCTGACGGTATTCCTACCACAGCATTTAGATCCATGGCTGTTCAACTGCCGTTCATGTCAATGGAATGTACTCCATTAAACCAGCTGTATCCCGCAGCTGATCGGAGGACTCCAAAGTTGGCGATTAACACTCTGGGGGTAATTACAACTTTGGAGGAGGTGTTAATCCGTCCTAAAAGTGATGGTAAAGTGACGGACATACCATCAGCCATATTACGAGTTCCATAGAATATAATGGACTCGTAATACGGCTGGTGGTATATCCGTCACTTTACCGTCACTTTTGGGACGGATTAACACTTCCTCCAAAGTTGTAATAAACCCCTCTGTCGCTGTCTGGAAGGCAGCATTGCACCGACTGTATTTAGATGACACAGTCGAGCTGACAGTGTACCAGCAGCAGTCCCATTCAGCATTGTTCTATGGCTGTGGTTATTGGATCAATGTTAGCAGCCCACACCTGATATATATTGGACAATTGTGAACACCTACAAAACACATTATAAAACACATTCCATTTCACACCATGATCCTTTGCCATTCCATTTCTGGCCAGCATTCCGAAGACAACCCTGCCCCCGAACAGACAGATGGCTTTTTTTCTATTCTCTGTCTGTTTTTTTCTCACTTTTATGTTTTTTCATTATTTTGTAACTCACTGTAGGTACTCTCGTATACTGTTTTAATCACTGTGGCAGGGAGAAGGAACACACGTTTTACAGAGGGAGAATTGGCAGTCACAGTGGATGAAACTATTAGAGTAGAGCCACAATTGTATGGAGCACAAGTACAAAATACTACCATATCTCAGAAAAGGTAAATGTGGGACAGAATAGTCAACAACAGACTGAGGGGGTCATTCTAACCCTTGCGGTCCAAGACCGCCAGGGCTAAAATGACGGGGGCACCGCCAACAGGCTGGCGGTGCCCCGCTGGGCATTCTGACCGCGGCGGTTCGGCCGCGGTCAGAAGTGGAAAACCGGCGGTCTCCCGCCGGTTTTCCGCTGCCCAAATGAATCCTCCATGGCGGCGCAGCAAGCTGCGCCGCCATGGAGGATTCTGACACCCCATACCGGCATCCTGTTCCTGGCGGTTCTACCGCCAGGAACAGGATGGCGGTATGGGGTGTCGCGGGGCCCCTGGGGGCCCCTGCAGTGCCCATGCCAATGGCATGGGCACTGCAGGGGCCCCCGTAAGAGGGCCCCAAAAAGAATTTCAGTGTCTGCTTTGCAGACACTGAAATTCGCGACGGGTGCAACTGCACCCGTCGCACCTTTCCACTCCGCCGGCTCAATTCTGAGCCGGCGTCCTCGTGGGAAGGTAGTTTTACACTGGGCTGGCGGGCGGCCTTTTGGCGGTCGCCCGCCAGCCCAGTGTAAAACACAGAATAGCCGCAGCGGTCTTCCGACCGCGGTGCGGTATTCTGGAGGGGGGAAGTCTGGCGGGCGGCATCCGCCGCCCGCCAGACTTAGAATCACCCCCTGAATGTGGTATCTAACAATCTGAGCACACAGCATGAAATTAGGAAGAGGTGGAATGATGTGCAGGAGAGTCCGTTCCCTGGCCTCTTAGAGTCACCTGGAGGCCCAGAGGACTCTTTCCTTCGTAGAAGGTCTAGCAGATTCTACATCCTGAAGGCTTGACAGGAATCCCTGATAGAGTGGAGACTGGTAAGTTACACCTATGTATGTCTCACTAATCACAAATGGACACCTTGCCCTTAACTTAGCTGTTCAGAATGTTTCTAGACACCTATCCAAACAAATATATTGAAACTTCATCTTCCAAAATACCTTGTGTTATCAAAATCAGTAGCATCTTGGTTGTTACAATCTATTTAACAATGAGCAATTTGTATTGTCAGGTTGTGTGTTGTTCTCCATGGATCACCCCTTGTATTTGTCTAGTCCTTTGCTGTATCTCAATGTAGGTGTTGTACTTCACAAACAGGTTCCAGACTCCATACATATGTACATGAAGGTATATTGCTAGTAAGTGATATTTTGACCTATTCACATTACACACACTCACATATGTATGCACAAATCATAAATGTGTGTTTATTTTCAATGTATTAATTTATATAGGTTTGGGTTAGCCGCATTTTCACAAGTATTGGCAATAGTGTTTACAAATGACTACAACTACCATGATGCCCTGCTTTTGTCTCTGTAAAGCAATAGAGCAACGTAATGTTGCCAATACTCCCTTTCCTTCAACATATGCACAAAAGTCAAAGATTTATGTAGTTGTCATTCACCATTTCATGCTGTGTATTAAAATGTCATTTGTTGTCTTGATCCAGTATGTTTTCACCTTCTTGTTACTCCACTGAATTGATCTACTTGCTTGCATGAATCATAGTTTGTGTATTCAAATGTTTCCAATCATTTTCTGTAGCATGATGATTATAAGTAGTATTGATACACAATTTACTTTGCAGTGTTCATAGGATGATCCGTGGTATTTAATTCAATAAGTTGTACCTTTGTTTGTTTTTGAGGCTGCTAGGCCTTTAAATGGTTCAACTCTCAAATTTCTCTATTGTGTTGATTTTCATGTCTGGTACATGTCATTTAAAATTTCTAAATAACATTTTGCATTTCATGACATATCTCCATCATTGTTACTGAAGTGTGCATTTGTGTACATTAACCTGCATGAGTGAAAAATGAAAATCAAGCAAAGGCCTAAACATCAGATTAATTATGATTTTTTTTCTTTTTTAAGGTTGTTTCATTTGCAACTGAAGGCACATATTAGGTACAGTATATACTTTTAATGTCATTTTTTAGTGTAATTCATAATGGGACCAACACCCAGGGCCAGTGGACCACTGTATGCAACAAAAGGCACTTCCACTTCCAGGCCGGGATCAAGCCTTCAGTAAGGACACCACTCCTGCAAGTCCAGATGATGAGGGGATGCCTGGTCCATCTGGTCTGTCTGGGCAGACAGCCCCAGTAAGACACACTCCGCCCACACTGACACCTACCATCCAGGCTACTACAACAACTTAGTTTATGGATACCTCTACTTCCTGTGTCCAGAGGAGCACAACTTCCATCTTGTGCCCCCCACCCCAGTCCTGGCGACTAATGAGCAACCACCACCACCTCCAGTTGTGCCAGGACCCAATGGGATGGGCCACACTGCCTCCAGGGCACAGAGTAATGGGGGTAGAGGTCATGGGAGGAATCAGTGGGTCAGCAAAGTGAGGCCACTGGCATCATTGTCACCCAGACTACCACTGACCGAGTCTTAGGAGTGCTTCACAGTCCAAAGACATGATGGGCCAGGTTCTAACAGAGATCCAGGACCTTAAGTAGGTGCAGAGGGAGCACATTCCTGAGTTGCAGATTCACAACTCGAATTTGTGTTCCTTGACTGTGGTGATGCTTGACATTTATCATCACACGTGCAGGGCATTTCCTGTATGTGGTCTTTCAACATCAGTACAAAATGCACCTTCTTCAGCCACAGACAGGAAGGCCCTGCCATGATAGGAAACTGCTCCACTAACCCCAGTCCTTGTACGTCTGCACCCCCCCACCAGGAAGGGACATTCATTCCAAATCAGGATAGCAAGACCTCTGCCACCACCTCCAAGAGATGCCGTACCTAATTTCCTCCAGTGTACGTCTACCATTCACTCTGTGGGACTATTTCATGGGCACATTTACCTTTTTTAAGGACCATTGTATTGTGTACATTGGACTCCAAACAAATATAGTTTCATCCACCATAATGGGCGTTAGTTTTTCATTCTTGTTCATTTTCATTCTGGTTTCAAAGATATTGCACTCATTTTTTGTTCAAAATAAATGCACATAGAACAAAGTCAAAGATTGGTGTTGGATTTATTGTGGTACTTCCTTTTCTATGTCTTATGCACACCATCATTTTCGAAACCTGTCAAGAAGTATGATTCTAATACCAATAATAGATAACAACGTAGTAATGTGGTTCCCATTTAAAAATATTTAAAGAAGAAACAATTAAAATACAATGTACTGGTGTCATACATTTGTAGGCCTCACATCTGTGACAATCAAATATGCCTTTCACAAACCATGCAGAACCCAGTCTGTGCCATTTAAAAGTTGATCCTTCAGAACTTTGAAATCATGTATCATAAATCCAAATTAAATAGACAAACTATTCTTGATTCATGACATCAGCTGGAGTCATACATCCTGCCCTCACAATGGGAATCCTACATCAATAACACCAATAGTTTACATAATGGCAGTAACAAAAGGTGAGGCCACATGACCACTTCAGGACACTGCCGCAGTAACTGGTACAGTGTCACAACCCTAATTCAGTGGTGTGCTAAACAAAGTTATTTCAACTATGAACAGACGCATCAACAACATCCTACACTGAAAGCAAATTGAATATTTAGCCAATGTGAAGGGAGGCCAGTATACTATGGCTTGACATATACATATGATTAGAGGAAGTTAAGCAGCACATATTGCCTTCGTGGCAACATCTAACAGAAAAAAGGTCTGCTACAATCTCAAGAACTTTCATTCAATCACAGTACAAGTTGTCTCTGTACAAGATCTGTCCATCCAAAGTGTGTATGTGTCCCAGGATCATCCCATGTTCCCTTTGTGCTTTCCAGCAGCAACATATCACTGCAAATGTCACAACTTTGAAATGTCCAAATGAAGATGACATGGTGAAGGATCTTAAAAAAGAATAACAAGGGAAAATGAATGATTTCACATATTAGATTTGACTCAAATGATAAGTTAGGAGGACACGTATACTTAGCAGAAGCAAAGTTGATCTATGTCAACAAACACAGTAGTCAATGGAAGGAAACTTTGATCTACAAACATCTTTTCCTTGGACTTTCCTGAACTGACCATTCCTACCAAATTACCATCACAGACTGATATGTTCAGAATGTTACAAGTTGTTATGACATTGGATGTAACAGTATGTAAGGGTACTTATACTCAGGTTAAGAAGTGGTCAATGACATCTTTACAGGTCATTTCCTTCTGCTTCACCACTGTCATCTTCATTGGGTATTTTACATCCTCACACGATGGCTCTTCACAGTCTCTATCCTCTGCGACGATTGAGATGTTCTCTTGTAGGGTGATGTTATGCAGCAGGCAACCATGATTTATCACATCATATCCGGTGAATAGAGGAGGGCTCCACTGGCCTTGTATGGAGTCCAAAAGCCCACTCTCCCAGTCTCTGTGTTCTTCCATGGGCCTCATTGGAGTGGACTTCAACTGTCATTGTTGGATTCCTCAGCAGCGCCAACAACCATCGTAGGTGTCGGGGGGCTGGGGCACTGTTGATAATCAGGAAGAGCTGTGTACTAACCTACCTTGGCACATCACAGGCAGGGTCTTCGAAACAGCTCAATCACCTGTATTGTGTTTGCAGACTTCCTCAAGACTCAGTCAGGCAGGCAAGACAGGAACAACAGGTCCCTTTTCCCTGTTGGACATCCGAATTTGGGCTGAAAACTCAGTGAGAAGATGGTGCCAGGGTCGACAGGAGAGCGAGAAGTCACAGCAGAAGAGGACAAAGGGGTGTTGAGGAAGGAAGTTGCAGAGATGGGACTCATCGGATCACATGATTTCCATGACATTCCAGGAGACACCGGAGAAGATGTCAGCATGCCAAACTTTGAGTAGGATCGAGAAGGGTCAGCAAAGCCCAGATGCTACAGACAAGACGCTGAGCACCATGATGTTCCTGGTTCTGTTGCTGACCTTTGGGAGCCAGAATACCAAGCAAAGGATGTGACAGGGCCCCTGCATTCTCCCCTGAGGAGTTGGAGCTCTTCACCATGGGAGTAATGTCCCTGTACAGCCAGGTGTAAGGTAATCCAGAGGAACAGGTACATGTTTAAGTGGGAAATGTTTATTAAAGTCAATTGTTCCTCCTTTGTAGACAGACTAATTTGTCCTTTTTTGTTCATGATTGAAGTGTTGTTATTGGACTGTAGTGGACTGAATGATTAAGCTGGATACAGAATGTTGTTTGACAATGTTAGAAATGTCTGTACATTGAAATGAAAAGTCACATGAATGAATAAGTAAAATTTTCAGTTCATGTTACTCACAATTCCAGATTTCATTAGACTAATTGCAGGCCACTTACTTCCAGTGTCCAGTAGATACTGTACCCCTAGTATGTGTGAAAACACACAGCCGTGTCAAACTGAGTGAAATGTAAAGTGCAAGAGGAATCTTCAAAGTTGTGGAGTTGTCTGATGCTGTTCTGTCAAGTGAAATTACATCCCATATTTTGAAATAAAAGTATCTGGATGTTTCAAACATGTTATGGTGCCACATAAGGGTAAAGTTATTTCCTGTACTGCAAGCTTAAATGACACAGACTCTCAATCATCCATATATGTATGTCCCATTACTACCAAACTTGTTCATATATCACCCAATAAAATGTTCTCATTGACACATGGCAAACCTTCCATGCTTCCCTTAGTCACTGTATGTGACGCAAACCATAGTATCTGACTATTAGAAGATTAGGCATGAAGTCAATATAGCTGTGCATGGGTTATATGCAAATAATGTACAGGTTGTTTTGTCTTTAGTAGCTCACAATGATTTGGACTAACCAGGAAGGCTCTCACTACAGGAAACGTTTCCTAGCCCTGGCCTAGATGATGTTTGTGGCCTGGATTTTTAACATTTATAACACATTTTATTGGATGTTAGCATTCACACAAGTCAACAAGGTGTGTTTCACACTCAGAATTAATAGCTGTATTTGTCATATCAACATGTTAGAAAGTGCATTGTCCAAGGGCCTAGGCTTACAAGAGCATGTATGGGACCAAACTGAGCTATGCTAATATCTAGGCCAGCTGTTCGTAAAATGTAATATTTTAACTTTCTCCATTGATCAATACAGTACCAAGGCAGTGTTTCTCCCAATAAATTCCCCCCTCCCCCTCCCGTTCTGGCACCTTGTATCTATCAAGCGTTCTGATTTCTGATTTCAGCCTGGTGTTGGAAGGGGTGACCCCAGTGGATCATTCATGGTTATCCTGTCTTTCAGCCGTTATGTACCCAGGTATCATATGGTGTGGAGAGTCCCCTACTCTTGCTTGTAGGAATCCACGTGTGTTGTAGTTACTGGTTAGGAGGCTCAATGCCTGGGGGTTAGGGTCTGTGTTCTCTAGGGCATATACAAGGGTATCCCAGGACCTCATTCCCTTAACAGTGCCCAGGCTGCACTTGGCTTCTCGAAGTTTCACTATGCCCTCCTATCTCTCCCACTTCAGCAGTTCCTGTTTCCAGGTAGTGTATTTGGGGCCTCTCAAGGCCTTTCAGTTTCTGGTGACTCCTCTTTTGGTTAGGAGGAACTTATTAGAGATTTTTGTCTTGGCCATGTCAGGGTACCAACTTAGCAGTTAGTGCCTAAGTTTGCAGGGTATATCTCTTTCGATCACTTCAGTTAGCGTTCTAGTAATTCGTCCTCGGTATTCCATTATGTATGTGCCACTTCAGAGCATGTGAAAAAATTCCAGAGCTCCTTCCTTGAATCTCAGGCATTTGGCATCTACTTGTCCAATATGGTGATAAAGCTTCCCCAGGGTAAGATATGCCCTATGGAGCACTGAGAAGTTAATAAGCTTAACTTTAGCATTCCTTGATACTTTGGGTATGCGTACTAATATGCTTTCCCATGCGTCATCAGTGATTGGGGTTCCAAAGTCATCCTCCCATTTTTGACAACACTTAAACAAAACTGGATTGGTAACATGAGGAGATAGAAAGTGTTGAGGGTACTCAACAAATCACTGCAAATTAATATTTCTTACGAACTTTCAAATGTTTGAAAATATTCTGTACTGACTGTTTTGGGAATGCATGTGAGAGATGCAAAAAAGGTGTGTCACACCACTTCAGGCAAATAAAATCACTCCAAACCTCTTTTGTTCTTATTTTTTCTCATCCTTAGAGGTCAATGGCCAACAAAAGCGGGATACATTGCCACAAAGGTGCGGACTCTGTTATCCCATAAGTGGTGCAGCCAGCATTGCAGGAAGAGATGGGAGGACCTCAGAAGCTGGACCAGAAAGTCAGCCCTCATCCAGCTCGACCAGGCATCCCAATGAGGCAAGCTTGTGCGCTGCACCCTGACCCTCTAATGGCCCACATCCGTGCAGTGGCCTTCCTGGAGCTTGATGGGCAGTTGAGGTCCCAACAGCAGCATCAAGGTGGGGGAGTTATTGTATCTAGATATTCTTGTTGTTTAACCTTTTTAATTTACAGTAATGTTGTTTGGCATCAACATGACGGTTGACACACATCCAAGGCAGATGAGGATTTCTGGAGATGTATGTTTTTCAGCAGGTGTCTGATGCCTTGTTTAGTGTATTGTTTTGTGCTAAAGGTGGATGCCAGATTCCTTATCCAAGCCGAGTACTGTTTTAAGCAGGCAAATGGCTGCATGTGAAAAAGGGGTATCTGCATTTTCTTCATGTAATGAGGTAAATTTGTACCACACATGCCCTATTTGAGAATTGGGTCAGGTGTGATGCTACATCACAAATGTGAGTTGGCAATGTAGGCCCTATCACTGCTGACATGGTATAGTAAGCACTTATGATACAGTTGATGTTTCAGACTTTTCATTGGTAAGTTGGTACAATATGATCATGAGAATCTTCTTCAAAACGGCTGGAAACATGTGAACAATGGCATCAGTCCTTGTCTGAAATATGGTAGAAATATGTTTCAACAGCAAGATTCAAGTCAGTTCATGTAGTATATAACAGATTGTCATGAAGCCTTAGTCCTTCACAAATGTGTGTGTAAGCCGGTCTGTGTCAAACAACATGAATTCGTATCCTAAATTGTATTGATTGAAACAGGCAGAAATGTGTCCATATTTGTTACAGAGTCACACGCACCCCAAATGACATTTAAGTGTCCTTAGTTATGTCCAGATGAGATATCTATAATAATGAGAAAAGTGATACTTAAAAGGACATTTGCAGATGGAATGTTACGTCCCATAGATGCTGATAAGTCAACTTCAGGCCCAAAACATGACTCTTTTGGAAATGTGGACATATTTTTGCTCTGCACTGAAGTGGGTTAGGAATGTATCCAGGCCGATGTATTTACTCATGATATCAAAGTCATTTGCCATGCAGAGAAATAAAAGCGGATGAGACAAAAGGCATGCATGATATGGGAACTAGCATGGGAATTTCTAGACTATGAGCAAATGGTTTGTTGAATGCATAAGATACTGATGATAAAGAAGCCTAGTTTGAGAGCCTCCTGGGCAAAGTCCATGTTCTCTTCTATTTACACAGATACACTCAAACTGTCATATCTATGTTCTGAGCATCATCTGGGCAAGGCGAAGGTGACAGCGGCCACGTCAGCAGTGAAGAAGCTGAGGACTGTGGTTCTGGTGGAGACACCACCGACACCAAGAGTCCCAGTACCACAGAGGGTGAGGGAAATGGCAAGAAGGCCATCAGTAAAACTTTGGACGCCTCCACAGAAGACCAGTCCCTAGTGGTGGCGGACCCTAGTGTGATAATTCCACCTGTATTATTGTCCACCACCCACATTTGCATCTCCACCCTCTCTCTCTTGCTCCCTCCAGTTGGCCACAGCCAGCCCCCCTAAAGGGGGTGGCGTCACCTTTGCTGAAGGCACCTCCATCCACCCCTGTCTCCCAGGCTGCTCTCAATGAGGAGGCTATTGACCTATTGCGGACTATCTCTGTAGGCCAGGCTGCACTACTGAATGCCTTCCAGGGCCTTAGTGGGCAGATGACACAGATGCTAGCTTATCTGGATGGCATTTACATTGCCATGTCTGGCCTACAGAGGTCATTCCAGGGTCTAATAAAGGTAACTACTCAGGAGCACATCAAATAAAGTTGCAAGTGCTCTTAGATCAATCCAAAGCCATTGAATATAGATGAATTGAAGGTACGTAGATCAAATGAGATGGTAGTGCAATCAAAGTTCCTTTATTACAAATGAAGCATAGGCAGCCGACACATGTTTTGTCACAGACGATTTTCTCAAGGCTGCAAAATTAACATCAGAGGATAAAACTTCAAATTAATTATAAGGCCCACAGAGAATAAGAAGTGAGTATTACACATAAGCATCCCAAAGTGCATTATATAAGAAAGATGAGTAACCAAAAACAGAGATGTTGCCAGCTTTTGATCTGTGATGTAAGAGACCTGAGAATCAACTGTGTAATAGAATTGAGAGGACCCATCACCAATAATAATAAATCTGGAAAGTTGGATGTATACAGACAGAATGAGATGGGGCATGGTGGAATGCCAAAGAAATAGATTAATGTAAAAAATTCACCTAATCAATCGAATAGTCTACTCAGTCAATGTTCAGTGAGTCAATGTGACTGCAAGGTGAGTTTTGATCACTGATTCCATAATGGGTGGAAAACTAGAGTGAAAACTAGTAGGGAGCAGAAAAGAGACAAGAAAAAATTGTCAGTATAAGGGCCTACTCAGCAAGTAGCGGCCAGGTTTAAAATAAACAAGAAATTACACATAAGACAATTTCGGAAATTTGTATCACTAATATCTGTCAGTTGTAGACAAGTGTTTTTAGAAGGGCAATGTAGTCATAGAAGTGTAATCCATAATATTGAAGAAAAGTCGCATTATCTTAGATGCATGTTACCGGAGATGATCATGAAAAGAAAAGTATCCTAATTATGCCTTGTTGTTATACAACATGAACAAATCTAAGGGACAAGAAAGGGGTAAGTAGGGGAGTGGCTATAGATAAGTTTTAATAAACTCTCCGGTAACATGCATCTAAGATAATGCAACTTTTCTTCAATATTATGGATTTATGTAGTTCCTATTGTGTATACTGTTTATGTATATGATATGATAGTTTAGGGAAAGTTGCTGCACACACCTGTGTGGGCACATTTCGAGTTGGGATTGATATGATTTTTTGTGTAGGTTTCCATTGCCATCAAGGCAGTAAGTACCAGATTGGTAGGGGTTTCTGATGTATTGAGGTGTGTTTTAAAATATTTCTCTAACAACAACATTACAGATGCATGCATTGCTCATCATGTACTATTGCTTTCAAGTATTTGTTAAACATGCACATGTCCAGTACTGATGTACACCGACAATTCCGAGGATGACTGGCAACACAGTGACTTACTTTCTGTTCTGTGACTGCGTGCGGTTGATTTTCATCTTGGTCCAGGAGCAACAACAATGACAGGACTTGTATGACCTGATTCATGGTGGCATGAAATAAGAGAACTCGGAAAAAAAGGTGAGTTTCATCCTTTTATCCCTCCCAATCCACCAACTCAGGTGTGGGGGTTTAGGTGCCACATTTGTGTCGGCAGGAAGGTACATTGTGATTGGCTCTATGGTAAAACTGGCTGGAGTCCCGCCATCCGCCACTTCTGTCGGTGGTGCCGTTGACGTGGGTGGAGATTTATGAGGGTGACAGCAGTTTGCCAACAGTCTTTCCTCTCTGGACCTGCCAACATTTAAATAGAGTGGGCAGGCCATGGTGGAGGGGAAATCTGTTGGAAAATCGACAGTGGGACATTTACTGCCATGATCTAAATCAGGCCCCAAGTGTCTCAAAACTAAGGGCATTCGCACACCTGTTACTGAAGAGCAATGTCTCACACAATGGACAGCACTCCTACACCCTCAAACACTAACAGTCTTTAAGTAAAGCACTCTTTCACCACTCAGAGTAGAAGTCTTACTCTACTGACAGCACTCACACTCCTCACAGATGAACAGTCTTTGCCTAGGGAAAGTGCTCTCTCACCCCATAAGAGAAGCAGCCACACTACAGATCACACCCCAACCCTCACAACGTAGCAGTCACACACTACTGAAAGCACTCTCACTCCTTTGACAGAGTATCACTTTCACATCACAGTTAGTACTTTCACAACCCTAGTAACCCCACACACACTACCAGAAATACTCTTGCACCCCACACAGACTAGCAGTCACATACTACTGAGAGCACTCCCACATGCATCAGAGTAGCATTCACACACCACTGAGAGCACTCACACTAATCACAGTCTAGCAGTCACACATTGTCAAGAGCACTCTCGCATCCCTCATAGAGAAGCAGTCTCAGACTACCAAGCATCCATGCACTTTCTGTTAGACTTATTGACCTTGACAATATTTGTTTTTGTAACTAGCCCGCAGATCTCAACAACCGTGGGAAAACTTCCATGATATTTTTTTGGGAACTGTGTGGGTGGTAGGAGATAGTTTGAGAGAAGGCATGGCATTGGAGCACGATGGAGATCAGTCCTAAGTTCTAAATTGAGGGTGATATTTTAGAAGGGGAGCAGAGAAAAATGGGTCTTAGTCCACTCTGCACATTTAAATGAACCTTGTACTGGGAAGAATTAGCCCAGGTCTGAGAAATGGTATTTACACTTCTAGCAAAATAATCTCTTACAAGGAATTATATATACATAATTGCATTGAAGATAGTTCTCCAACAAATCACAATTCATAAACCTAACTTATTGCTGATCATCTGTGAAAATTACAAGCCCTTCTGTTGCCTTCAATTCCACTCATAGTTTACTCCAATGCCTCTGTGAAGCCAATTACTATTTGTATGTGCTGCTTAAGACTCCACCTACCTTTCTCAACAACATAAAGCATCTGTAGGAGCATCCCATGGTCAAGGAAGGCTGGAAAACACAGAATGGATTGTAAGTGCAGAGTCCGCCCACATGAGGCTGGAAACACACTCCATGAAAGAGTTTCTAGCTTGTCATGTATCCGCCCATGTTAGACTGTACATGTACCACATGAATTTGAAAAGAATGTCAACCTGCATGGCAAACTATCCTATGAAAGGTGATTTAGCAGTCTTTCCCTTCCTCATTTGAGAACAGCAGGTATCCAGCACCAGTCATTTAGGCTGTTGATTTGCTGGAGAGAGGCCATAGATCGTTACCGGGTTAGCCAACTTAACAGTGGCGTAACAACACTGAAGGGGAGGGGCTGCAAAGTACCTGTAGGGCCCCCTCCCCCAGACCCAATCAGGAAGCTTCCTCCCGTGAATAGTGTACTGTACTGAGGGGGCCCCCAACCCTCTGGGGGCCTGCGGGGAACTTTGTTACACCACTACAACTTAGGCATTCATGGCTGTTGATAACAGGTGGTGCTGGCTTGTATCTTTATTCTCGTGTTTTGCAGCTTATTTCCATTGATAGCATTTGTGGGGCCCCATGCAAGAAGGGGTTCTGGCTGGTACTGCATTGGGACTGAGCATGACCAAGGCCCAGTATTGCTCTAAAAATGCTCAGATAAGTTTTGGGCTTTCCTTCCAATATTAGTATTATTCACCCAGCTAGCACTTACCTTTGGGCCACAATAACGCTTATAATGTTTTGATTGGCTCACCACGATACAGTTGGGTTGTTTTTGTAATTTGAAGGATATAATAAAGCTCACTCGAGGCATATCTGGGGAACACACCTCTCCTAGGCTGAGCAGTGAATTTAGTACCCTAAGCAGGCTGCTCCTGTTCAAAATGTCGTGACGGACTCTCGAATGGCAGAGAGGCGTGAATAGCAAAATTTTGACCATATCTGAGTTTTCCATGCCATGAGCTAACCCCTGACACTCATTTGCAGGTTGTAGTGGTTTCTGAATTTAACCCTATATTGCTCTCAGTATATAAAGGGTTGCTTGTATTATAATAAGTGATTGTTAGCGCTAGTGAAAAGTGATAAAGCTGTTGCTCATTTATTTGAAGAATAGTGAGCTTTTAGTCAGAACGTGGCAAACCGCCTCACATTTCCAAGCGTCTGTAGAAGATGCTAGTACTTATCACGCCATATAGCCCATCTATATGGGCATTACTATTTTAATGTATATATTCAAAGCCTAGAAATGCTGAAACAATTATCCACTTATTCCCTCCTCCAGGGTTTCTGGCCATCCTCCAAGAATAAGGGGGTCATTCTGACCCCAGCGGTCAAGGACCGCCGGGGCCGGGGTCGGCGGTAGCACCGCCAACAGGCTGGCGGTGCTCCGCCGGGCATTCTGACCGCGGCAGTACAGCCGCGGCCAGAAACGGAAAGTCGGCCATGGGAATCTGCCATGGCGGCGCAGCTTGCTGCGCCGCCATAGGGATTCCGACCCCCTCACCGCCATCCTGTTCCTGCCGGTTCCGCCCGCCAGGAACAGGATGGCGGTGAGGGGTGTCGTGGGGCCCCTGGGGGCCCCTGCAGTGCCCATGCCAATGGCATGGGCACTGCAGGGGCCCCCGTAAGAGGGCCCCACTTTGAATTTCAGTGTCTGCTCAGCAGACACTGAAATTCGCGACGGGTGCTACTGCACCCGTCGCACATCCTCCACTCCGCCGGCTCCATTCGGAGCCGGCATCCTCATGGAGGGCTGTTTCCCACTGGGCTGGCGGGCGGCCTTTTGGCGGTCGCCCGCCAGCCCAGTGGGAAACCCAGAATAACCGCGGCGGTCTTTTGACCGCGCAGTGGTATTCTGGCGGTTCCCTCCAGGCGGGCGGCTCCCGCCGCCCGCCGGGGTCAGAATGACCCCCTAAGTGTCTTGCCTTTATTTTCCTGCAATGGAGGCTGCTGTTCCCCAAAAGCAAATTAGATGAGTAAGGAAAGGGTGAGCACAGGATGCACACAGGCCAAATGTGGGCCCTCCACACCCGTCAGAGGCTAAAGGAGGCCGGGCTGAGCAACCCAGTTAACGTTTGCTCATCAAGACTCTTCTACAAGTGTGAGTTAGAATGTTATTACATGCCCAGTTGATCCCTATTTTATTCGTTGTTCAAAATGGTCTTTGGCTTTTAGTGTTTTTTTTGGGGGGGGTTTTGTGAAATGGGCAAGCACAATCCATCTTTGGAGCACTGCGCCCAAAAGTCCATGTAGCCGTTCTGACATTTTATTTTACCTGACCTCTGCAGTTAGGGTCCTAACAAACAACATTATTTCAGTAGAAGAAAAACTGTGGTTATTCACTTCTACTGTGTCGCAGCACAATCCTATTGCAGATCATGACTGGATCCCAGAGGAGGTCCTTTCTAAAAAGAAATATGATCCTAAACCAGCCTTGGAAGTTGACTCATGGTTATAGAAGTTTCTATCTATCAACCTTCCACAGCAATATCCAAGTCTGTACATGAGAAAGAGAGGGATGGCTCCTTCAGGCACTCCAAAAGACCCAGTTGATTCTGTGGATGCTCTGTTAGCCAAATAGTTTAAAAAGCTGGATGCCCTCTCTCATTCTGCACACCTGGTTCTGCCAGTGGGCCAATGTCTTCTACGAGCCAAATTTCTTGTTCTCAGGATCCTAATTCTTCCACAGTGGGTGGTATGCAGACTACCTGCTTCCAACGAACAAAGCCACACCATGGCGACCCAGCGTTTGTAATCCCAGGCTGCACCAGGTTGTTGGGGCAGGCACACACAAGCTCCTATAAACTCTCATCAGATCCATTGGTTATTCTCCAATGATCGCAATGTACATGGGAGTTCAGCAACTTCCCACCAACAATATTAATAAATTATCATTGTTTTGCCTCTGGCTACTACACCTTGTGTTGTTGTGCTGGCCAAAGTTCCTCTGATTGGGCCAGGCATAGCCAAAGATCATATGCAGCTGGTATTTTGCCACTTTTTAATACGCCTTATCCTGTCAGCCAGTTGCAGCTCGCCTGGTTGCAGGGGGCAGAGTGGCACAGGATGGGAGTATTGAGAGGGGGAGGAGTTTTAATACACTTGAAAAAAAAACTTACAGCCACTCAGTTTCTCACCCCACCGCTCCTCTCCTGCAGGCACAGGCTCCCAGCCTGCCCTGCCGCCAATCCTGATGCTGCTCAGAGCACCATTAAGATTGGCTGAGAGGGCCCAGCCAGGGCACTCCCAGGCAGACTGGGAACCTCTGCCTTCTCTCTCCAGCCCGTCAACACAGTGCAGGGCTGGAGAGAGACTACTGCGCATGTGTGTTTTGCCAGCCCGAGACAGCCAGCTACACATACTTGTGCACTGAGGGGAGTGCTCTATTCACTCCCCTCTGTGGCTGTCATCCCAAAAACATAGTTTATTATCATTTTGTAGTAAAAGATTTGCAGCTGCTTCTGCTGCTGGCAGGGGAGGCGGGGTACGATGCTCCTCCGACCTAGCCGATGAGCCGCCACTGCTGTCAGCTCAAACTGTCCTGTGTCACATTTACCTGTGTTAACTACTCACCATGAGACTCCTGCTAAAGATTTTTTGTTGGATATAACTATCAGTAATAGATTTAGCATTCTAAGTTCTGTTAATGATAATGAGTGACTATCTCTAGTACCCTGCACCATTAACAGTGTTACTGAAAGTAGGACCTCTCATAATTCTAAAGATACAGACATCCTCACAATTTTATGTTGGAACATAGCGGAGGTAGCAAGACGTAGGGCTGATGGTGGATGGATTCCGTTCTTGAAAATTCATTCTGTGATTTGCAAGAAACATGGGTAAAACTAACAGTCTATTGTCGATGGGATTTAATGAGTTTTCTGTACCGGCAATTGGTTCAGGTTTTGGCAAGGCAAATTGTGGGAGAGCAGGTAGTTTTATTACTGATTTCTCTTAGCTTAAATTGTTGTCTTAAATAATTGAACACATGTTCTCTTAAATTACTGGTTGGTTATCTTTATTATAGAAATCACAGTATTCGGCTTATTATTTTTTATAATCCAAACCCAATTCAACCTCAGGGCATTAATGCTTTATATTTAAGGAGTTTGTCGGAAAGACATGCCAAGTCTATTAACAGTAATGTCTCTTTAATGTATCTGGGAGACTTTCATACTCAACTATATAATACCTGTTTTGTCCAGGAGGATAGCATTTGGTTCCCTTTAACACCAGCCAAGCTACACTTCGGACATTCTGTCCAGAGAGCTTCATTAAGCTCTACAGTGAGTAATTATAACTTGGTTCTTATTTAGACAGCTAAAGCAGAGAAGAGTTGCTTTCCGCCTGTGCCCATTTTTACTGGGAGAGGCTGTGACTCTGTTATTGATTTTGTTTCTGCGAACTTGGCTTCCTCTTTTAAGCTATATTTTTTCTGTGGGACTCTAGAAGTGACCATAACCCCATGTGTGCTGCCTTCCTTTACGCAGGTAAACTTGCACCCAATATTCAAGCCTTGTCTGGGTGGTAATCTATAAAAGATCAGGGAGGTAAAATGTCATGGGCTACCCCCAGGAAAATTCATCAGGAATTGTTAAGAGTGTCATATGCAGTTTTTTAATATGCCTGGACGATGAAGCCTAGAGCAAAAACATCTAGACTTCCTTTGCCATCATTTGTAACAAGGTTAGGCTCATGTTAACTACCTCCAATTCCCATGCATCTGCCTTACACAGATGGTTTGATCACTTTTGCTCCATTTCTCACAAAATGTTCCTGATGGCCTTAAAGGAGAAGCCCACTGTTAGAGAAAGAGTCTGCTCTGGTTATCATGAATATATCATAGAATACAAGAAAAGGAAACTTTCATTAAAGCAAGAAGCCTGGGATAAACTATTAGCCTCTAGCTCTACCAGGGATAGTTCCAAGTTTTGAGAAATTGTCAATTGTCCAGTTTTTGCACATTCAGAAGGTAACTCTCTCTTGCATAATATTAGCCTGGAATCGTGGGTTGAGCGTTTTGTTCCTGAGATTTATTTACTGTTCCATTGACACCAAGCTGGTTAATTTAATGTCTTGCCGTCTGACTCCTCCACCTAATTTCAGTTGGGAAGAGGTTAGGAATACTATTCTAAAGATGCCCCAGAATAAAGCCCCTAGCCCTGATGCCATCCCTATCGAATTTTTCAAATTTAACATTGACTTGTGGGTGCCTCTGTTATTCCTCTATAGTAATTTTGTTTTTTTGGCACCCGATTCTATATTCATGGTCTACTTCCACTATTGTACAAAGGGCCTCATTGCTATCGCCCCATCTCTTTGATTGAGTCTATGGTTAAGATGGTGGGTACATTGTTATTGAACAGACTCACTGAGTGGATAAGTAGAGACAAGCTCAGGAAGATCATATTGGACATGGAAATAGAAACATCTATAATTGCATTTCTTCATGATTTACATGTGGATTTGCCTGCTTATCTCCATTATGGGCACATGGAAAAGCGCTCAGCGAAGTTTGCCCTGAAAAGTTGAGTTAGATAGGGTTTTATTTTAGCCCCCTTTTTACTTGCACTGTACATTCATCATTTGGATATGGTTCTGTCCATGGCAGGATGCTATCTACCTTTGCTTGGTGGATGAGCAGTGCCTGTATTGCTCTATGCTGATGATGTAGTATTGATCTACACAACCGCCCTGGGTCTTTAGCAACTTCTAGACAGTTTTGTGGATTTTGTGAATAGTCTGGACCTTAATACTAATTTTACCAAGTCTGATACAATGGTAATAGGCCCTAAGAACATCAAGGGTAGAGCTCACGGTACCCAGGGCATTAGGCAGGACATGGTGAAGATATTTCCCTACCTTGGGGTTCTTTTTTATTCCTCTGTTAACTGTTCCCCTTTAGTCAATAACAGAAGTCATGCATTTGCTAGATGCATTACTTCGGTCTTAGGCTTTGCTTCACAAATAGGGCACAGATGCACTGCTTAAAATTTACAAGGCCAAGTGACTTGCTATAGCTTCTTTTGGAAGTGAGTTCTGGGGTTATTCCAACATGTCACACCTGTAAACTGTTGAGAATACTTTTCTCAAGTTTCTACTTTTTTTGCCTAACATTGCTCCCACTTACAACGTTCATGAAGAAACAGCACTGATTTTGCTTCAGACTTGATTCAACTTTGACCTTTAATGACGTGACTGTGGTATCTGGCTCAGTAACTGTAGAATCTTGCACTTGTTGGATTCTGAGAGCAAGATATAGAATAAGATCAGTTGCTGGGACCAACCGAAGTAAAGTGGATGGGATCTTCTTTTCTTCTAATAAAGATCTTCCGTCAAGCTTCTTAGAAACCCTTGCATGAATTTATCCTGTAAATTCCCACACTGGCGTAGTCGGCAGGATGAGTAAGCAAGAAGATCTCAACATGTAAGACTACTGGAGTCATCAGTTTCACTGGGATGTTGAGCGCTACTAAAGAGACAA
Organism: Pleurodeles waltl; assembly: GCF_031143425.1. Lineage (NCBI taxonomy): Eukaryota > Metazoa > Chordata > Amphibia > Caudata > Salamandridae > Pleurodeles > Pleurodeles waltl. The sequence goes on along the minus strand of NC_090442.1, from coordinate 497,478,654 downwards.
TGGGGGTCATTCTGACCCTGGCGGTCTTGGACCGCCAGGGTCACGAATGACGGAAGCACCGCCAACAGGCTGGCGGTGCTTCAAATGCCATTCTGACCACGGCGGTAAAGCCGCGGTCGCCCAGCCGGGGCCGGCGGTTTTCCACCGTTTTTGCCCGGGTGGGGGAAACCGCCAGGGCAGCGCTGCAAGCAGCGCTGCCCTGGGGATTCTGACACCCGTACCGCCAGCCTGTTTCTGGCGGTTTTCACTGCCAGGAAGAGGCTGGCGGTAAGGGGTGTCCTGGGGCCCCCTAACAGGGCCCCGGCCAGCTTTTCACTGTCTGCATAGCAGACAGTGAAAAGCGCGATGGGTGCAACTGCACCCGTCGCACGGCCGCAACACCGCCGGCTCCATTCGGAGCTGGCTCCTGTGTTGCGGCCCTCATTCCCGCTGGGCCAGCGGGCGCTAACTTGGTTAGCGCCCGCCGGCCCAGGGGAATGTCAGAATGGTGGCCGCGGAATTTTGCCCGCATGGCGGCGAAATGGCGGTTTCCGTCTGGCGGGCGGCGGTAGCCGCCCGCCAAGGTTGGAATGACCCCCAGTATTCTCTTCTTTGGTTGTGAGAGACCTCTACACACAGCAAGTATTTCATGTTTGAGTTATGTTTCCTTTGTAAAACATATTTTGTACTGGGACAGGAGTTGGGCTTCAGGATTCACTGTGAGTCAATCCTCTCATTTATTTGATGCCGCATGACAAGAGCCGCTGCCATGTAAACAGCACATGCTATTAGTAACAGTCCAATTGTGCTGTTTAACCAACCAACACAGTACACAGCACACATCATTAGCATCTCTCAAGTTTCACCATGTGTTAATCAGAGCTGCTGCTCATGCACAGCACATGTCATAGTAACTATCAAAATGGGCTGTGTAGCCATGCAATGCCCTTCATAGCACACGTCATTGGTGACTCTCCAAGCGTGCTGTGTATCCAGGCAACGCCGCTTCTCACGATATGGGTCATTGACAACTTTCTGGTCATGCCTATTAGCAGAGCTGTGAGGCTCATTATCCACAGCTGATCTGTGTCCTGAGAAACTCAATGATCCACTAAGCTAGGTTCAGTGTGCGTGTAAACAGCATCTAAAGTGTTACTGTGCTTCCCCGGGAAATACCTCAGTGATACGCACACTCCAGTACAGGCATACTTTATTGTTGCTATGCTGCGATTCACTGGGAAATATTTCAGTGATATACACACTTTTGTGAACCAGTCTTTGCGTTCACTGATCCATTTAATGTGTCTAAATTGATGCTGCACTTTACCAGGAAATACCACAGTGATGAGCACGCTCCAGTACAAGCATATTTTGTTGTTGCTACCCTGCAATTCACTAAATGAATATTACAGTGATGCGCACACTTTTGTGAATCAGTCTTTGTGTTCCTTGACTCGCTTCACATCACATGTTTAACGCCACATGTTTTAGTGATACGCACACTTTTACTAATCTGACTTGTTTCTTACGCTGTGTATCTCTCAGTGATGCACACACTTTTATGATCTGTGCTCACTATTGTTTCTATGACTTCAATGTTGTGCTTCCCATTTATACACCTAGTTTGATCTAAATATTTACACATTTCTTTACAGTAATATACACGCTATATTTTTGTATTTCACTTTATTGTTGTAGAGTTTATCTTGAAAAATATTCCAGCTCCTGCCTTTTTTCCTCTCTAGCCCAGACACTCTGCTCATTAAGTGGCAGAAGTGGAGAAAAGTTTTTGAACGGTATACCAAGGTTTGTGGCACTTCTTTGAGTGTTTAGGATCTGAAGGTCAGGAGGTTTTTGATAATTTACCTGACCTTCCTGAAGTGGAGTTAGAAGGTTTAAATGAGTACGACATCTGCATAAAAAAATTGAATAAACAATATCTGCCCAAAGTAAGTTCTATTTTAGAAAGATATCATTTTCTAAGAGAATGTGAAGGGAAAAAGAAATTGGAAAAACTTATGTAACTGAATTGAGAAAGCTAGCTTCCTCATGCAAGTTTGGTAACTTAGTAGATGAACGCATTTGCGATCAATCTATGTTGGGCTGTAATATTGAAAGGTGAGGGTGGAATTGTTGATGAGGTGCTAGTAATTGCTAAAAGAATAGAGCACTCAATAAAGTGTGTTGATGTCATACGGACTTGCCAGGCCTAAACGTTCCCTTTTCTTACATATCAGACACCCCTAAGGTAGGCCCTAGGTAGCCCCAAGGGCAGGTTGCAGTGTATGGTTAAGGTAGGACATATTGGCCCTCATTCTGAACACAGTGGTGAAAACCGCTGGGTTTATGCTGGCGGTCTTCTCCATGACCGCCAGCGCCCCTGGAACCCCGCCGGACGTATGATGAACATTCCTCGGGGCCGGCGGGCGGAAATATTATTTCTGCCCACCGGCCCAGAAGAATGCCTGGCTGGGACATTGACTGCGGCTCCACATGGAGCCGCCGCCATTGCCTCTGTGCGGCGGGTGCAGGTGCAGCTGCACCCGTTGCGCAGATCACTGCCCATAAATCGGGCAGTGACCAGCGCAATGGGACATTGCACAGGGGCCCCTGCACTGCCCATGGCAAGTGCATGGGCAGTGCAGGGGCCCCCAGGGATGCCCCGGTGCACCCCTTCCACCAGACTTTCCCTGGCGGGTTTGGAGACTAAGGGATCATTATCTGAGGGGCAGCACCGCTGACCTGTCAGATAATGATGCCGACCAACACCAGGCTGCCTGACGGAGGCAGCCTGGTGGTGAGTGAGGGCCGCCTATGGCAGCCCTCCATGGGTTCATTAAGTGGTGGTGTGGGCCACCATGCCAACTGGTGGGATTTTCCGTCACCGCCGGCATGGCAGCCCACACCGCTGAGTTCATAATGACCGCCATGGTAATGTGTTTTATATGTCATGACAGTGAAAAATTGCTAAATTCGTTTTTCACTGCTGCAAGGCCTGTCCCTCCCATAGGTTAACATGGGGGCTACATCTGATTAAAGTGTAGATTCCCTTTGGGAGTGAATGGACATGTGGAGTTTGGGGTCTCGGAGCTCACAATTTAAAAATACTTCTTTTAGTGAAGTTAATTTTAAGATTGTGTTTGAAAATGCCACTTTTAGAAAGTGAGTATTTTCTTGCTTATATCATTTCTGTGACCCTGCCTGTTTGTGGATTTCCTGTCTGGGTCAGTTTGACAGTTAGGCTGGTTGCACCTCACACTAGACAGTGACACAAAGGGAACTGGGGTGTAGTCTGCATTTCCTGATGAGCCATCTGTGCTAGGAGGAGGGGAGAAGTGGTCATTCACACCTGAAAGGGCTGTACCTGCCCTCACACAATGCAGTCTCCAACCCGCTGGTGAGTATCTGGGGCCTGGCCTGGGAAAGGTAGGATTTCACTTTCAAGAGAGACTTTGCTTTGAAGTAGGCCTACTTCAAAGGAGAAATTGGGTAAAAGAAGGGCATCCAAAACCACAGACTTTAGAACACTTCTGTAAACCAAGAGGAACCTCTGCCTGGAGGAGAGCTGGAGAGCTGAGGAAAAACACCTGACTGTGCTTTGTAGAGCTATCCTGCAGTTGCGGATTCTGCCAGAGTAAGAGGGCAAAGACTGGACTTTGTGTGCCTTCCATCTTGTGAAGATCTCCAAGGGCTTGATTCAGAGCTTGCCTCCTGTTTTTTGAAGTCTCAGGGACAGCACTGGAGAGACTCCTACTCTGCCCTGTGGTTCTCATCCAGTTCCTGGGACCCTGAAAGGAGAAGCTGGCAGCCTAGGAGGAAGAAATCGATGCACAGAACGCTGTGCAGGGAAAAGATCGACACAACTCCAATCTGCGGTTGAAAATCAATGCTCGCCTGCAACGCGACCGAAGAATCGACGCACGGAGCTGGAGAAACAACCCGCAGCATCGCTAACAGAGGCTGGTGAGGTCCCATCCCGCGTTGTGTGGTTTTTGGATTATCGTGCGGCTGGATTTCCGATGCAAGTACCGCTGGGCATGTAAAAACAACACAAGGCCTGCCCGGACCCGAGAGTGCTGACTGGATTGACGCATCGCTCTCCTGCGGAGAGCAGAAACGACCGCCCCAACCTGAAGAAAGGAGAAATGCAAGGTCTTGCTCATGAGTGAAATCGACGCATCACAAGCCCTTTTTGATGCACATTCACCCATGTGGGGTAATGTTTGACGCACCCAAGGTACATTTTGATGCTAACAGTGTTAGTGTGTGTTTAAAACTACATGAAGACTCTTTTTGCTTTTTAATTGATATATTGACTTATGTATTGTGGATTTTTGTTGTTTTATTTAGATAAATATTTAGATAAATATTCTCTATTTTTCTAAACCTGTGTTGTGTCATTTTGTAGTGTTTTCATTAAGTTACTGCATGTGTTGGTACAAATAGTTTACACCTAGCACTCTGAAGTTAAGCCTACTGCTCGTGCCATGCTACTAAGGGGGTCAGCAGGGGTTAGCTGAGGGTGATTCTCTTTTACCCTGACTAGAGTGAGGGTCCTTGCTTGGACAGGGGGTAACCTGACTGCCAACCAAAGACCCCATTTCTAACAGAGATCATGAAGATTTTGAGGCGATGAACTCTGACACAGGTGAATTTGCATGTGGTCAAATAGTACTGCAGGTTGAGATGAATGAGAAAAATAAAAAACCTAGACCTATGGATACCATTTTAATGGAAGGTGAAGCAACCACAGTATTATATGACTCTGGTGCAAAAATTAATATTATCTCAAACTATTTCTTCCAATCCAAGTTAAGAGGTAAAGTTGTGTTATTGAAACCGGATATAAAACCATGTGCATATGGTGGTGAGCCCATCAAATTACAAGGGTATTTCATTGGTCTAAATGAATACAAGGGACAATTGGTTTCAGGAAAGATATATGTTTCGAAGAAAGGAGACAGCATTATTAGTTGGTTTCATCAAGGAGGTTTGGGAGTAATGCTTGATCCAACTTCTGACTTCCCCATTTGCATTAATAACAGGAATGAAATGTTTTGTGTAGGAACAGTTTCAGATAATGAATACTTACAGAAAATAAAATCAGAGTTTCCTAATGTGTTCAGGGAAGAAATGGGGTGTTTGAAGGACTACAAACACACAATTTTGCTTAAAGCAAATGCTCAGCCCATTAGTTGCGATGTTCATAATGTTCCTATTGCTCTCCGTCAGGAAATGAAAGAAGAAATCAATAAGTTAAAAGCAAGTGGGATCTTTGAAGAAGTTGAAGGTGCAGAATGGTTGGCTCCAGTTGTTGCAGCAAGTAAATCTCATAGGAGCTTACGCTTATGTGTAGATTTAAGACACTTGAACTAAAATGTAGTTGTGGATAAATACCCTTTACCCAACATCTCAGAGTTATTACTTGTACTTGGAGGAGCAAAACTATTTAGCACTTTAGAACTAATTTCAGCCTACCATCAGGTCAAATTGGAGGAGTCATCCAGGGACTATGGCCCTCATTACGACCCTGGCGGTTTGTAACCGCCAGGGCCGCTGGACGGGGAGGCACCGCTGACAGGCCGGCGGTGCCCCGCGGGGCATTCTGACCGCGGCGGCTTAGCCGCGGTCAGAGAAGGGAAACCGGCGGTCTCCCGCCGGTTTCCCGCTGCCCCCAAGAAATCCTCCAAGCCGGCGCAGCTTGCTGCGCCGGCTTGGGGATTCCGACTCCCCCTCCCGCCATCCAGTTCCTGGCGGTTCTCCCGCCGGGAACCGGATGGCGGGAGGGGGAGTCGCAGGGCCCCTGGGGGCCCCTGCAGTGCCCATGCCAACAGCATAGGCACTGCAGGGGCCCCCCTAAGAGGGCCCCAAAATGTATTTCACTGTCTGCCTTGCAGACAGTGAAATACGCGACGGGTGCAACAGCACCCGTCGCACCTTCCCACTCCGCCGGCTCGATTACGAGCCGGCATCCTCGTGGGAAGGGAGTTTTTCCCTGGGCTGGCGGGCGGTCTTTTGGAGACCGCCCGCCAGCCCAGGGAAAAACTCATAATACCCTCCGCGGTCTTTTGACCGCGGAGCGGTATTATGGAGGGCTGAATTCTGGCGGGCGGCCTCCGCCGCCCGCCAGAATCAGAATGAGGGCCAATATGTCTTTTATAACATCCAGTACCTTCAGATTTGTCAGGCTTCCTCTCGGGCCACATCTGTTTTTCAACGGGTAATGGAAAAAAGCCTGAAAGGAATAGAGGTTGTCTGCATTTATCAAGATGATGGGCCTCATTATGAACATGACGGTTCAGACCGCCATGCTGCTGTTGGCGGAAAGTACCGCCATATTCGAACCGCCATATTCAAAACAACTGACCTACCGCTGACAGGCAGCCTGACGATGGCAGATTACTTTATCCGACAGGGCAGAGCTGCCCTCAGGATAAACAACCCTTGTTCCTCCAGCCTTTCCCTGGCGGGTTCCCCCGCCAGGCACACACTGGTGGAAGGGGTGCTCTGGGCCCCCCCTGGGGGCCCCTGCATGTACCCTTGCACTTGGCATGGGCAGTGCAGGGCCACCTGTGCAGTGCCCCGTCGCGCTGGTCACTGCCCGATTTAAGGGCAGTGATCTGCGCAATGGGTACTGCTGCACCCGCTGCACAGCAGCATTGACGACGGCCACATGTGGAGCCGTCGGTAATGTCCCGGCCCAGCAGAATGTATATTATTTGGCCAGCAGGGTCTGAAAGGGGCTGGCGGTCTGTGATAAGACCGCCAGCATGAACACAGCGGGGTTTCCAGCCGTGTTCATAATGACCCCTGATGTCCTTGTTTTTGGGACAGATGATAATGAACATGATGTAAAGCTCAGATACGTTTTAAGGAGATTGGAGGAGAGTAACCTCACTCTAAAGACTAAAAGTGAAAATTTCATACTAACACTATAAACTATCTGGGTCATAACATTTCTGTAGTTGGTATAAAACCTATGGTTGATCTGATGATAACAATTATAAAAATGAGTTCACCCAGATCTAAGGATGGATTGATGACGTTTTTAGGCATGGTGGAGTATTACAATAAATTTGTCAAAAACTTTGCTGATCTAAGTGTTAAAATGAGATAACTTTTACATAACGGAGTTGAATTTTGCTGGGACTCAGAATGTGAAGATGAGTCTGAGAAAATGAAAAAGAAACTTAATGCAGCACCCAATTTGAGAAATTTGTATTCAAAGAAAAAAACTATCATCCCTACTGATGCCAGTATGAAAGGCTTGGGAGCAGTGTTACAGCAATCTTGCAGTAATAGTTTACGCACCATAATGTTTATTTCCCGAGGACTAAAGGATGCAAAGTCTAGATATTCGGTAATAGATAAAGAAGCTCTTGCATTACATTGGACAGTGAAGAAATTGAAGACATTTTTGTGGGGGTTTGATTTTGAAATCAGAACTGATCATAAACCACTGGTTGACATTTTTTATAAAAAGAGTTTGAATCTTGTCTCGGGAAGAATAACTAAATGGGTGATAGCATTACAAGAATGTAATATTAAGGTTAAATATATCCCTGGTGCTGATAATGGGGTGGCTGACACACTTTCAAGTCTTATCCCAGTTGATGATACAGAAGTGGCAACCACTGGACAGTTAGATGATAATACTGAGTGAGTCTGTGAATTAGAAAGGGAAGTTATTTCGGAACAAAGGTAGAGAGAGGAACTTAGCTCAGATAAGGTGATGTGTGAAGTCATATCCATGGCACGCACAGGGTGGATCAACAAGAAGCAAGTTTCAGATTTGTGCAAAATGTTTTGGAGTGTAAGGGATTAACTCAGTACGGTCATGGACTTATTATAGAGAGGTACTAGACTTGTACCTCCTAGTAGTCTTAGACTAGAGTTGATAAATTCGGTGTATAAGACATATCAGGGACTATATAAAACCAAAGGGAGGTTACGAACATCTTACTGGTGGCCTGGCATGGACATCCAGATCGAAAGGGTTGTATGAGATTGCCTTATTGTCTTAATTGTGATAAGTCTATATGTACAAGAACACAACCTATGATCATCAGGAAGCATCCCAAAGGTCCCTGGATAGATACAGCTTTGGACATTGTTGGCCAAATTTATGGTGAAGTATAACCTACATAGATAATTGTGGTGTTGGATGTTGTTTCCCATTGGCCAGAAATTTGTTTCACGCACAATATAGAAACTAAAAATTTTACTAAGTTCTTAACAGAGCCAATGACAAGGGAAGGGTACCCTGAAACTCTGCTCACAGATAATGGAGTGCAATTAGTTTCCAAAGAAATGGCTGGATTTCTAAGCACGAGACGTATACAACATAAGAAGTGTGCACCATATCATCCAGAAACTAATGGCTTAGTTGAGAGGTTCAATAGGGACATTAAAGAAACTATAACCTTAGCCAAATCAAATTCTATGGACTGGAACGTAGAAGTAAAGAAGAAGATAGAAATGTACAGATTTACACCTCATAGCTCAACTGGGAAAACACCTTTTAAACTATTTAAAGGGAGGCTCCCTAATGCATTAATAGAACCACCTTGGGTAAATAAGTATGAAATTGAACTAGGAAAAGAAACTGTAAATAGCTCTTGGAAGGAAAGGGAAGTGATTAAACTGAGCAACAACAAGAGGAATTGTGATGGGAAGAAAGCTGCTAAAGAAACTGAGGTAGAAGTTGGAGACTTAGGGGCTCATTATGAACCCGGCGGTTCAGACCGCCATGCTGGCGGTGGCGGAAAGGACTGCCACCGGCATGGCGGTCTGAACCGCCAGATAATAAATACAGAGAGGTCCACCTGTGGCGGCCCTCTGCCACCGCTAGGCTACCGCCGACAGGCAGCCTGACGATGGCGGATTACATTATCTGACAGGACAGCATTGCAAGCAGCGCTGCCCTCTGGATAATGTACCCTGTTTCCCCTAGCCTTTCCCCCCAGGAAAAGGCTGGCAAAGGGGTGCTCCAGGGCCCCTCTGGAGGCCCCTGCACTGCCCATGCACTTGGCATGGGCAGTGCAGGGCCCCCCGTGCAGTGCCCTGTCGCGCAGGTCACTTCCCGATTTACAGGCAATAATCTGCACAACGGGTCCTACTGCACCTGCCGCACTGAGGCATTGACAACGGCTCCATGTGGAGCCATCAGCAATGTCCCGGCCCAGCAGAATGTTCGTAATGCAGCCGGCGGGGTCTCCTGGTGGCTGGCGGTCTATGGAAAACCGCCAGCATGAACACAGCGGTGTTTACCGCTGTGTTCATAATGACCCCTTTACTTGCACTTAAGCTCACAAAATAGTGATGGAATGCTATTCAGCAAACAATTACATGGTATTAGGAAATTCAACAATGCAATTAAAACCGAAGATCACTGCATCTGGAATCTTAACAGAGTAATGGTGATAAGAGGGAATTCTGCGGTTTCTAAAGAATTGGAAGGAGGTGTGTCTGATTCCTATGAGAATAGTAAAGATGATAATATCATTGTGAGGAAGATGTGTAGAGTAACAAAGAAACCTGGACATTTAAGTGACTATGAATAATTGTCATTATTTTGTGTTATGTGTAATGATCAGACTGATAAATGATAATCTTGTAAATATCTGTCATTATTTGTGAAAGGAGGGAGGTGTGTGGTATCTGGCTGTAGAATCTTGCACTTGCTGGATTCTGAGAGCAAGATATAGAACACTGTACATGTCATCAGCAGGGAGTAGAATATTATGTTCTGAATAAGATCAGTTGCTGGGAAAAACGGATGCCAAGTGGATGGGATATTCTTTTCTTCTAATAAAGACCTTCCTTCAAGCTTCTTAGAAATCCTTGCATGAATTTATCAGGTGCACTGATGCTCTGCCTAAAATTTACAAGGCCAAGTGACTTGCTATAGCTTCTTTTGTATGTGAGATCTGGGGTTATTGCAACATGTCACACCTGCAAACAGTTGAGAATACTTTTCTCAAGTTTCTGCTTTTTTTGCTCAACAATGCTCCCACATACAACGTTCATGAAGAAATAGCACTTGTTTTGTTTCAGACTTGATTCAACTTCGACCTTTAATGAAGTGACTATCTGTCCGGCTCAAGAATTGGCTTTTGTTGAATAGAACCATCATTAAATATTGTTTTAGTCTGGATCATGACCACAAAACCCCATGGCACAATAATAGCTCAGTTTCCACAAATTAGGTCGACCAGACTCATTCCACAACCATAACTCTATTAAAAAGGAAGGCATACTTTGGACTAAGAAAACCTTTTTGTTGCGAGGAGGAAAGGGAATCTAGTGCTTTGCACCATGACATAAGATCTGACTGAAGTCATGGGCAAACTACTCTCTAGATGGAACCAAATTTGCCCATTGTTTTTTACTGACTCACTTTAGGTTTAATATAATACACCACCTACTTTGAATCCCAAAGCATTGGGTCAGCAAAAGAGATAGTCTATGTGATGGTATCTTGGTTCAAGACACTATGCATTTTACTCTTGTTTGCGTAAAAGGTTTTTAAAACCAACAATTGTCAATTAAATGTTTAAGTTGGGCCCAATCTTTTATATTTACAGATGTTGTCGGATGCTAGAACTTGGAATCATGTTGCCATATAGTTTCGCTACAACCCCCAATGCATTTCAGCCAAACCTTTCTCATGGGTCAGTGGGTGAGCTATTCTTGAGCAAACATATGCCACACCATAGTGACAATAAAATCAAGATAGGAATACAACTTGGAGACACTGACAAAGGTTTTTGACAGCTTTATTTGAATAGTGATTATAATATTAACAACATCAAATCACAACAAAACTCTGCAAATGCAGTTTTTAACACAATCTGATTTCATAATAAGGTTATATTTATCACACATGGTATGTTGATGTTACCTGAATTTTAGCTCTAATCAAACCGGACCTTAAAATAAAAGAAAGGTGCGAGCAATGTTCCCTTTAATTTTTTTCCACTGCAGTTTTCCGCGGCAGTGTGCGGTCTCTGTGCGCTGCAGCCACAGATACGTGCGCGAAGAAATTGACCATTCCCGCGCGCGCAGCGCATAACTAGCCAAGATCTTTGGCATTAGCCTCTCCATACCACTAAAGCAAAAAAGGGATATCATTTCGCCATGCAATAGGGCATCAAGGCAGGTTTGTGACCTGGTTGCACACCCCAAGGACATAACCTGTTAGGGGAGCACGTATATTGCTCTAAAAGGCTTATTTAGGCTTAGAAAGTGATAACGCATATAAACTACCACAAAGTATAGGAATGGTGGAACATTTGATAGCAGCACATTTTCTACTGTTCTGAAGCATTTCCTAGCTCATGAACCATTGACTTTCAAGACAAATATCACTTGCCCGCTTGTATGCTAAAGCACGCCAAATGATGTTTAAAACACTCCCCGCGGTATTTAAAAGCTGTTTTCATTGACTTTAATCCAGATTCAAATATAAGCATTATCTGCCTTAGGGGAGCACGTATATCGCTCAAAAAGGCTTATTTAAACTTAGAAAGTGATAACGCATATAAACTACCACAAAGTATAGGAATCGTGGAACATTTGATAACAGCACACTTTCTACTGTTCTGAAGCATTTCCTAGCTCATGAACCATTGATTTATTTTCAAGACAAATATCACTTGCCCGCTTGTATGCTAAAGCACGCCAAATGATGTTTAAAACAATCCCCGCGGTATTTAAAAGCTGTTTTCATTGACTTTAATCCAGATTCAAATATAAGCATTATCTGTCTTAGGGGAGCACGTATATCGCTCAAAAAGGCTTATTTAAACTTAGAAAGTGATAACGCATATAAACTTCCACAAAGTATAGGAATCGTGGAACATTTGTTAACAGCACATTTTCTACTATTCTGAAGCATTTCCTAGCTCATGAACCATTGATTTTCAAGACAAATATCACTTGCCCGCTTGTATGCTAAAGCACGCCAAATGATGTTTAAAACAATCCCCGCGGTATTTAAAAGCTGTTTTCATTGACTTTAATCCAGATTCAAATATGAACATTATCTGCCTTAGGGGAGCACGTATATCGCTCAAAAAGGCTTATTTAAGCTTAGAAAGTGATAACGCATATAAACTACCACAAAGTATAGGAATGGTGGAACATTTGATAACAGCACATTTTCTACTGTTCTGAAGCATTTCCTAGCTCATTAACCATTAATTTCCAAGACAAATATCACTTGCTCGCTTGTATGCTAAAGTACGGCAAATGATGTTTAAAACACTCCCCGCGGCATGTAAATGCTGTTTTCATTGACTTCAATCCAGATTCAAATATGAGCATTATCTGCCTTAGGGGAGCACTTATATCGCTCTAAAAGGCTTATTTAAACTCAGAAAGTGATAAAGCATATAGACTACCACAAAGTATAGGAATGGTGGAACATTCGATAACAGCACATTTTCTACTGTTCTGAAGCATTTCCTAGCTCATGAACCATTGATTTTCAAGACAAATATCACTTGCCCGCTTGTATGCTAAAGCACGCCAAATGATGTTTAAAACAATCCCCGCGGTATTTAAAAGCTGTTTTCATTGACTTTAATCCAGATTCAAATATAAGCATTATCTGTCTTAGGGGAGCACGTATATCGCTCAAAAAGGCTTATTTAAACTTAGAAAGTGATAACGCATATAAACTACCACAAAGTATAGGAATCGTGGAACATTTGTTAACAGCACATTTTCTACTATTCTGAAGCATTTCCTAGCTCATGAACCATTGATTTTCAAGACAAATATCACTTGCCCGCTTGTATGCTAAAGCACGCCAAATGATGTTTAAAACAATCCCCGCGGTATTTAAAAGCTGTTTTCATTGACTTTAATCCAGATTCAAATATGAGCATTATCTGCCTTAGGGGAGCACGTATATCGCTCAAAAAGGCTTATTTAAGCTTAGAAAGTGATAACGCATATAAACTACCACAAAGTATAGGAATGGTGGAACATTTGATAACAGCACATTTTCTACTGTTCTGAAGCATTTCCTAGCTCATTAACCATTAATTTCCAAGACAAATATCACTTGCTCGCTTGTATGCTAAAGTACGGCAAATGATGTTTAAAACACTCCCCGCGGCATGTAAACGCTGTTTTCATTGACTTCAATCCAGATTCAAATATGAGCATTATCTGCCTTAGGGGAGCACTTATATCGCTCTAAAAGGCTTATTTAAACTCAGAAAGTGATAAAGCATATAGACTACCACAAAGTATAGGAATGGTGGAACATTCGATAACAGCACATTTTCTACTGTTCTGAAGCATTTCCTAGCTCATGAACCATTGATTTTCAAGACAAATATCACTTGCCCGCTTGTATGCTAAAGCACGCCAAATGATGTTTAAAACAATCCCCGCGGTATTTAAAAGCTGTTTTCATTGACTTTAATCCAGATTCAAATATGAGCATTATCTGCCTTAGGGGAGCACGTATATCGCTCAAAAAGGCTTATTTAAGCTTAGAAAGTGATAACGCATATAAACTACCACAAAGTATAGGAATCGTGGAACATTTGATAACAGCACATTTTCTACTGTTCTGAACCATTTCCTAGATCATGAACCATTGATTTTCAAGACAAATATCACTTGCCCGCTTGTATGCTAAAGCACACCAAATGATGTTTAAAACAATCCCGCGGTATTTAAAAGCTGTTTTCATTTACTTTAATCCAGATTCAAATATAAGCATTATCTGCCTTAGGGGAGCACGTATATCGCTCAGAAAGGCTTATTTAAACGTAGAAAGTGATAACGCATATAAACTACCACAAAGTATAGGAATCGTGGAACATTTGTTAACAGCACATTTTCTATTATTCTGAAGCATTTCCTAGCTCATGAACCATTGATTTTCAAGACAAATATCACTTGCCCGCTTGTATGCTAAAGCACGCCAAATGATGTTTAAAACAATCCCCGCGGTATTTAAAAGCTGTTTTCATTGACTTTAATCCAGATTCAAATATGAGCATTATCTGCCTTAGGGGAGCACCTATATCGCTCAAAAAGGCTTATTTAAGCTTAGAAAGTGATAACGCATATAAACTACCACAAAGTATGGGAATGGTGGAACATTTGATAACAGCACATTTTCTACTGTTCTGAAGCATTTCCTAGCTCATTAACCATTAATTTCCAAGACAAACATCACTTGCTCGCTTGTATGCTAAAGTACGCCAAATGATGTTTAAAACACTCCCCGCGGCATTTAAACGCTATTTTCATTGACTTCAATCCAGATTCAAATATGAGCATTATCTGCCTTAGGGGAGCACGTATATCGCTCCAAAAGGCTTATTTAAGCTTAGAAAGTGATAACCATATAAACTACCACAAAGTATAGGAATGGTGGAACATTTGATAACAGCACAACGTGCGCGCTTGCCAAAGGGGCCTGCGCGATGGGGGAGGGAAAGGTACGCGCGTGCTTGCGCGCGCGCCTTACAGGGAACATTGGGTGCGAGGCATAATATTGTTACTATGTTACTATAAAACCTACTTAAATGTTACTCAATAGTCATCTCAGTTCATGGTCTTTTCATTTGTCCCAAACCACCTCTACCAGCAAATTATAGATGCGTCACCAGATTAGTTACAACAAACAATATAATTTTGATTCATTTTATTTGGTGAGAACAAATTAATAAGCAATTGAGTATGCTTGGTATTGTTAGTTTTCCGAGTCAACATAGGCCAAGTGTTTAGTAGGCTGGCCCCTCTAGAACATGTCTGCATATGTTGAACCGATTCAAGTCCTCATACCCATCACAGATCTATCTCTTATATTAACTCACATTTTCTAATTAATCCCCGCAAGGTTAAGATCAAGTCCAAGTATGTTTCCTCATCTTGAGGCACCTGATAACCCCCTGTGGATTTTATTGCATCACAGAATCTAGGAGAATTCTTATTATGTAGAAGTGGGCTCTAACTAGAGGTTTGTCACACACCAGTATTAGAGCTCCTGTAACAGTACAATGGAAATTTATATTGGATGACCTGACCAAAAAGGTAAACTCATGTTCAACCCTCATTTCACTTCAATTATCAAACTGAACAAAACACAGTATATCTACTGAATTTCAAAACTTAGCTGTAGGTTTATCATTAACACCAAACTAAACAATGGCTCAGCTTCCCAACCCTGGGAAATTCCTGGGGTTAGACATGGAGTTGAGTGAATGGTAACCTCCCTCAGCTGAAGTTATTGGAAAGTCTAACAAAAAGGTTAAGTTAGATCAGGCACAGCTGTTCACACTCAAAGGAATGCCAGCTCATGAAATGTTGATAAAGACAGAAATGCATACATGCTGTGATTGAAAGAATAGTATGAGCTCACAAAAACACAATCCAGAATTGAAATTTCCTGAAAATTCGTTTTTGAATTGCAACCTTTGAATTATTTGTGAAGATGTATAAGTGAGCACAAGAAACCACTCGACCAGCTCAGGTGGGGGCAATTAATGAGAGTGAGCTCAAAAAGTGGACAAAGCAGATGAGAGTAAGGAAAAAGGACACATGCGTAAGGTGTTGTATGATAAGAGAAAAGAGGCAATATAGAAGTGATAGGAACATAGGCAAGAGAATTTTGTGAAAGACAGTGGACTGTACCCCTTCTATGTGGTTCCTTCGGCCTTTTCAGAACCAAAGCATGATGAAGATTGTCTTGTTGAATAATTGTTGAATGTTTGCTCACCTCCCCTATATGTGCCCATAAAGCAAATTGAAAGATTCCCGGAGGAAAAGGAAACACCCCTATAGTTTTATGTCAGACATTGAGAATGGGGGCTGGCATGGGATGATTTGATTGGAATTGAATTGATCAAACTGATGGTAAAGCAAGTGGCTGAGCAGTGGCAAAGTGCCACCAAACTGTTACAGTGTCAGGTGACTTGGTAGTGGATTTGCAGAAGAAAAGAATATGTATGCCACCTAAATTGCTTTTGAAGTAGAAAGAAAGTTTGATATTTTTGTGGCGCTGGTTTGAGAATTCATTTGGAAAGGTAAAGAAATGGAGGGGCACCCAAGGATCAGGCAGTAGCCTTTGAGGATGAGAATGATGTCCAGGAGATGCGACTTCTCTCTAAGGTGCAAGTGGAATAGCTGTTAAAGGACGTTCTAGGGAAAAATGGATAGCCTGTGTATATTCATATACCTTGGACTTTTTGAACCTGCGGAAAGCTCCTGGTGAAGTGATAAACGGAAGTAGAGAGAATAGTGAAACTGAGAAAATTGTTATTGGTAGATGTAGATGGTTTGCTTTCCATTGTAGCCCCAAAGGATCTATGGGGCACCACTAAGGTGGCAGTGAGATGGTTGGACATGGAGCCTACACAGGCAGTTTCAAAGTATGAACCTTTGTAGGTTGTGATGGATAAGTACCAGGAGGTAATTGGGTACTTAAATGAAAAGGTGCTAGTACACTATAGCCCTCATTTGGACATCAGCGGTCTTTTCTCAAGACGGCCGAGGTACCGCCGTGCTGAAGACCGCCAGTGCAGGCGGTTTTCCGCACAGCGTATTAAGACTGCTGGCAGCCCTCCGCCCTTTTCCAGACGGAGAGCCGCCAGCAGCCATACTGGCGGTCGGCGGTGAAGTGGAGGCTGATCCACCGTCACCGCCACGTCATCAGAACACCGCCCACCGAATCACAACCCAGGATTCAACGTGGCGGTGTTCTGGTGACGGGGTGCTGGCGGCGGAGCAGCCCCCATGGATCCCGTTCCCTCCCGGAGGATCACCGGACCAGGTAAGGTGATCGCCCGTTAGGGGGGGGGGTGGGGGAGTGTTGTATGTTGTGTGCGTGCATGGGGGTGTGCATGTGAGTGTGTAGAGGGGGTGTGTGAGTGCGTGTATGCATGCGGGTGTGGTGTGTTTATGGGAAATGTGCGCGTTTATGTCTGTGTGTATGTCTGTGTGTATGTGTGCGTGTATGTGTAGTAGTTGTGTGAGTGTGCATGTAGGGGGTGTGTGTGTGTGTGAGTCAATGTTTGGGGGGATGTGGGGAGGGGGATCCTACCACCTTTGGGGGTGGTAGGGGGGTTGTGGGTTTGGGGGGAGGACTCTGGGGAGGGGGAGGGGGAGAGGGTAGGAGAGACCCTGATCAGTGCCAGGGAACATATTCCCTGGCACTGAAAGTGCCTACCGCCATGGATTTTGTGGCGGTACAGAACCCCCACGAAATCCATGGTGGTATGCGGGATCGTGATGCCACCAGCGGTGTAGTGACGGCTGCAGGGCTGGAGACCGAAGTCTCCAGCCCAGCAGTCATTACCACCCTGGCGGTTTGAGTGGAGAAGTGGCGGTTTGGCATGATGGTCATTGCCATGCTTGTAACATCATTTTCTTTACCGCCGGCCTGTTAGTGGTGTTACTGCCACTTCTCCACCGACCGCTAGGGTTGTAATGAGGGCCTAAGTAAATTAGTCCTAAATTATGCAGACTACATACACCAAAGATGAAAATTTAGATGCTTATGTTGAGAGATTGTTACAGTTGTACAAACAGTATAGTGAATTAGAAGGTGCTACTCACTGTGGGAAGCTGGCACTAATGTTAGCCTTTATATGAGACTACTGCTCGCTATTACTACCCAGGTCTACTATCTGCTGGCAAGCCAAGACAATTGAAAAGATGTTTCCATCTGCATGCTAGTGTAGTTAATATCTTTATGGAATTGAAAGAAGACATAAGTAAGACATTATGGTACAAACTTAATTTTTCTAGCATTGACCCCTGGCCCCACAGGCAGCTGTGGTACAGGGACTATCAAGATGGAATGAGAGGTGGGGTCGAGGCAGGAGAAGAAGGGGAGGGGTTATAACGAAAATCAACAAAGTGCTCGATTTAAGTGTTAGAAACGTGCACTCTGGAGGAATGAGTGTCTCAAGTAGGAAAGGGAGGGGGGCCAGGAGCAGTATTGAATATTCAACCCACTCCTTCTGGGATGTTAATTACTCCTGCCCAACTATTGCCCCTACCACCTTAGTTGTGTCACCACCAAAGATTTTTCTGCGAAATCCTCCCCCGAACATGATGCCTCCAAACCCACAAATGTTTGTATTGAGTGATGCTTTTCCCCATTTTACCACAATTGCAGGGGTTACGACAGGCCCTAGCTATGCACCATACGACTGCTCAGGAGTGGACGACTGCTTGCAGGCTCCAATACCGTCAGTTGATCACGAAGGTCCTTACGTAAGGGGTAAAGTAATGGACACCTTGTGAATTCCTTAGTTGATGCTGCAGCTGCTCGCACTACAGTGAGAGTAACAGAAGTTACTAAATCACCCCTCTGTGGAAAAACGGTGATAGCAGTAGGTATTTTAAATTCTGCCATTTTTGTTTTATTCACTTACCTTATTTTTTAGGATTTTCTGTTTCACTGCATTTTGACTCAATATTTTGATCATTTACGTACAGTAGTTTAAGCTTGATATTTTTGTAGAAAATATTTTTGACACAATATTCTAGAGTCACAATATTGTTGTTCTCAATATTCTGCAATATCGCTAATAAAACAAGGCAACAAAGGTGTTGCATGTCACAATACTGACTATAACAATATTAACCTGCAACAGTTTGACTGTTAATTAGCAGTATGAGGTTGATTATAGGTTGCATGGAACAGCAGTTTGGTGAATATAAATGTGTAAATAACATTACCATGTGTTGACACTGCACGAGTACCTTACAAGTTAGACAGCACAAAATGGGGAATTGCTATGTGGAACAGGATTTGCTGGTCATAAAAGAATACAGAATCTCCAATTCTGTGGGGTTTAACACATACATTTAACACCTGCTCTGAGCACTGGGTGTGGAGGTGGAAGGAGGGATGTGTGGGGTGGGAGGAATAGGGGATAGAGAAGGAAGTTGTGTTCTGTTGTAAGCTCTCTCTGCTAGATAAAAATGAGGACAAAAACGTGGTTGCTTTTATGGGCAACAATTATTGCCTGTTACAATCGCATCTGGTTTTAGAACAACCAAGAACTCTGGGTGCAGGAACACCTGGCCACTCAATATCAAAAAGAGAGGAATTCCATACAGTAATTCTGCTCTACCTGACTCAAAATCAGAGTAAATATCATTAAGGAATGTACATAGAGAGAAGAATGTATTTACTATTCTCAACTCCAGACGTACCTATCTTGAAAAGATAGTAAATTTGATATTATTGCTAATTAATATTTTACCTGTAGGAACAAATGATTCACGGCAAAAGGGATCAGAGCAAGGAAGCAACAAAACCAAAAATGTACCCAGCAATATTGCTAGCCATCCACCATCTTGCCTAACCAACACTTGCATTTTTTCTGTCCACTTAACCCTGAAGGGCTCTACAGTATCTGACTTAATATTGCAGTGGTCCTTGTGGCTTATATCTTTGCAACTTCTAGAACGTAATGATAAAAAATACCTACAGTGCCACAACAGGATCCACAATTCATGCATCAACAAAACAAATTACTACACTATTACTATAGGATCTCCTAAGACAGATGTTTTTCCAGGGTACTTCACAGATTCTTTTCAGCACCGCATGCATCACCCCCAACATCCCACACGCCTATATGTTTTGCTAACATGGAATAACTTGTCCCAAAAGCCAATATGTTGGAGCATCACCTCAGGAGCAAGACATGCAGCAATCTTTCCACTCAGGCTAGGATTAACAAACATAATTTTACAAGCATGAATCAATTTTGGTCACCATCACATAACTCACCAAGTTCTAATTCAAAGAACTGGCAATGGTAAGTGGGCCAGCTTACGTACTGCCAGACAACTTTTCTGCAGAAAAAAGGCAATTTTAAAGAAGGCCTACTCTCCACAATTACCACCATCCCAGAAAGACCCATACTAAACAATTTTCTGACTTGTAACTTTCTCCCCCAGGCTCAAAGTTTCTTACATTGATCACTTGTCAAGATGAATAACCTCAACGCAGCAGGCCAAGAAGTTACTGGCCAACATCTAATAGCCCTTTCTTAAGAGTACTATTTGAAAGGGTAGCCATCACCTATTATCCAACATCATATCAGGATAAATTCACTTTCTGACCATCAAACAGGTTACTGTCTTCATTTATTGATTGCAATAGGTCGTGTTCTGTTACAGAAGTCATTTAGTTTTACATTATTCTATTGATACCTATTCCAGCCATATCTCTGTGCTCTTGTGCAACTGACCTTGTGGCACCTGCCATAAATATTCTTCATTGGCTAATCTTATAGAAATAATAAAATAAAATGTGAAACTTTTCTAAATGTTTTTTTTTACACTATCAGGTAACACCATGTAATCAGTGTCGCTATGTTTCAGTCCTCAGTCTTCCTTTCATGAATAATTGCTCCCAGTAGTGTTAAATCATATTTGGTTTCATGAAAATGAACCAAGACTGCAACTCCCAGAATGCATCTCATTATTGATGAAAACCCATGAATAGCAAGTGATGTTCTCTGATAACTCTATTTTTAATGCACAACAAAGCAGTTATGACATACCTGCTGCGATATGCTAGTATTTATGTAGTACTTAACACGATAGGGTTTAAAGCGTTTACATTGTTTTACACAGCACACTACAACTCCCAGAATGCATCTCATTATTGATGAAAATCCAAGACTGACAAGTGATGTTCTCTAATAACTTTCTTTCTAATGTACAACAAAGCAGTTATGACCTACCTGCTGTCATATGCTGCTATTTATATAGTATTTAACACAATAGGGTTTAAAGTGTTTATATCGTTTTACACAGGACTGTGTGCTATGGCCCTGACCATTTAAGTTCAACGATATTGATTCATTACTGCTGTTTCAAGGAACTATTTTTCATAAAGATTGTAGTCATACCACTTTCAGGATTATTAGTACTACTGGCATTTCTAGATGTTAATTCTTATATAACACTGTGTTATATGCATAATTGCTTGGTTACAAATTAATTCCAAATGCACTGAACTATGTCACCATTCAAAGAAAGTTAGATCCTCCTATCTCAGCTCCTCGCTCCTCCCCGAACAACTATATCACATACTCACTGGTGGCCCTCAGCCTTTTGAACACGTGCAACACCAAAGCTGGGATTTTACAGCACCTGGTGTATGTGCATTTAAAACCTCTTCCAAGAGGTTGCCACCTGTGTGCATAATTACTTAGGTCATGGCTGGACTGCTTTAGATAACAATGACCTACTATTTAATGGCTACTTCTCAATATGGAAAACTTGAGACTTTCAGGATGTTGACGTAGACTATCACCTAAGTGAGAATGGTGTCAGAAGTCGCACATTCACTCACTCATCTACACATTCCCCTCAGGGATTTAGTACTAACTCCAGAGATCTGTTGCTAACCTGCATGTGACTCATGCCTTAACTGTACATGTTGTCTCACCGATGAAAGCTTGTTCTAGTGTGCCCTGCTGGATCTATTCTGCTGAGAATGGAGGTTTCACTTGCTGCTTTCTGTGAGAGCGTGCAGCTTGGTTTGCTACTGCCATCAACTTGCAGTGCTAGAACCTGATTTGCATGCATCATGTGATAGGGAAAGCTTACACTGCTGCTGTCCTACCGATATTTGGCCTCTGACAGAGAGAAGCTTGCACAATTTTCTGGCCAAGATGTACCTGTTCCATAAAGGAGGTTTGTTCTAGGACTGAATGAAAGTGTTTTCACTGCTTACGAAGAAAAAAAGGATATAATGAATGCACTTGCATAGCATGGTCCATGAAGAGTGACTTTTCCATGATATTTGAAATGAGATGCCTATAGTGCTAAGTATTTTTTTGTTCCCAAATAGGATAAATTGAAGCTTCAAAACATATTGACAGAAAACCTTTGCCCCGGACGTGGTTCCAGGGCTACAGCTACTCTTCGCCTCAGTTGCTCGGAATATCACGGTGCAGCAGAATTCCTTGATATGCTTCGTGCACTGGGAGTTGGTGTTGCAGGACTATGGATGTTTGGGGACTGGGGAAAGGGTGAGTAACCCATTCTCCCCAGGCAGTGTTAGTGCTACCACTTTTGGGAGTTTGCAACCCCTTATTTATTATGTCATCCTTGCAGTAGATGTTGTAGCACCCAGGATAATGTGTTGCATGGCTAAATGGTTACAAGGTCTCAAAGGTGAGACCTATTAGCATTGGTGACAGAGGCATGAGCTCTTTCTATCATTTCCTCCATTACCAAGACACTTCGCTTAATTTCCCTTTCCTGTTTGGCAGGATCTCCAATGCTGGCTGCACCACCATGATTTCCTGCCATCTCTGTTGGATCTTAACCATTCTGGGTGGCCCGATGCAGTACAGTTTCCTGCTGCATGGACCATCTCTGCCCTCTCCAATATGCAAGGAAGCATAGGGCTGTTAACGCTTCCATTTATTCTGTTTATTCTTCCCTTAATCCTCCCAGGCCCGTGCACTGTGCCATAGTCTGTCTTGATTGGGATTGTTCCTCACTCCCTCAGGACTATCAGCAGCGAGTCATACCCCCTGTGTAAGCCCTGTACGGAGCCCCTACCTGTTTTTTGTTTATGTCTAAGGATGCAAGACTGTGTTTTTTCCTCCCTCCTTATTGCCCTCGTTGAGTCTCATGGCTGTGGTTTAACGTCCTGATTGCAATGTTATCTTTGCTGTTACTAGGAACAATGTGTGGGTCTACTCCTATGGATTGATATGAGTCTGGTGGTGTATTTGCGTCTTCTGTGGATTATTGAATGTTCTATATGGGATGTGATGCATTTTGTGATATAGGGGAGCATGGTCTACTGATATCTCTTCTGGAATAAGTCATGCTGTGTCTAACTACTGGATATATGTATGAATGAAGTATATGTTCACCACCATTGAGTTTTGTCTTTTCTTTAAGGGATGCTTTGTCCTGAATTCGTTACCCTGGGGCTTGGGACACGTCCTGGGGGAACCCACAAGGAGAACCTACCTTGAGAGAACCGAATCACACCAGGAATAATCCTTCCCATATTTTCTCTCTTTCCTTCTTTCCACTTATGGCTTATCACCCATGTCTGTTCTCTAGTCAGCGTGGACTAACGCCCTGAAGAGAGACGACGGCCCATCTCCGTTTCTGTGCTTCACTGCTTCTTGATAAATTGCACCCCCTCATTTACTTTGTCATCGTAACAGGATCACGCGGTTGTTGAGGTGCCCGGGGTCTCTTTTGACTGGGTTAGAGTCTTTGGTGTTTGCATAACCTCGCACAGTTCCATAATACATTTGTATTCCACGATTTTGTTGATGAGTTTGTAATTGTTCCTTGCTCCTTGGTGTTCGACACGTGCAAGTGAAAGCCATTTTAGAAACGATTTCATACAAAAAATGAGGAGAGCACATAGACGAGATGGGTGTCGGGGAGCAGACATTAAGGGGAGCACAAAGAGCTATTTTTTAAACGATAAAATGTTGAGATACCACAACTTATAATACCAAAGCACAGGCTACCACCACCAGAGCTCGCACGATAATTACGCTGTAGCAAGGGAAACTCCACATTCCAAGGGATTTCCTCCTTCGCCTCCCCCAGAGAGAATATATATTTATTAGAATTCTGTAAACAAAAAGAGGTAGTATTTTCGCTGGTAAAAGTGAAATTGGCCTTTGAATCACCTGAGATGAACAGTATATCACCTGCCCTCTGGCCTGTCAGGGAACGCATCAAATGACATGGAATTTAAATCAAAGGAAATGATTCACTGAATTGTTGCACTGATGAACACATGCTGTGGCATAAATGAATGGACTCTGGCATAATGTGCTTCAGTAAAAACCAATTTTTAACAGCAAACACACCTGTGCGGTGAAGTCGCAATTGTACACGCACCATAGCATGCCAAAGCATGTAATAAAAGTCTTAAGAGAATAAAGGTAGGTGTCAGCCCGCTCTTTTACTTCTCTGTGAATGCTCCGGGAATGGAAAGTGAGGGCCGTACAGTACAGGTGACACACGACTGCTACATACAAAGTTTGCTGTAGCCCAGGCACGGGCAGCATACTTCTTAGGAGTACAGAAGCCCCCAAGCTGCATGCACGACTAGCCATGTTACTATGTCAGATGTCGCATTAGAATCTGACACTCCTTACATCCAGGCCAGCAGCATGTTGAAACTTGTATTGTAATTTTCATTCCAGTAAGGGTTGAAAAATCCTAGCACGCAGGGTGATGCAGAACTGCTTTGAGATGTAATGTCACATGTAGATAAGCTGTGCTCTGCTCCAGAGTCTTTTGACCCTCTGTCCTTGAAGACCTCTGTGTTTTTAAATCGTGGTTCTGAGAGTGCGTTTCGATTTCAACTTACTGGTGCTCGCTTTGTCAATCGATATACTGTCAGATGAAACAAACTAGTCCATGATTTTGTTTCTGGAAGTTAAAAACGCGAGAAATGTTACCTTGTAATGAAATTTATTGTAAGTCGAAGCGACAAGGCGTTGCAGGCTAGTCACAAGGGCTGCATGAGGTCGGGTGAGGGAGAGATTTAGAGATCGGGGTTTCGGGGCTGGAACTGAGAATGGAAACTGGTGCTTATAAACGATGAAGACAGAAACGCAACTCACCCGTGTCTGGCAGTGAAGATATGCAGCGCACCTCATGCACTGCACAGGCAGAGTGACAAAGATGGAAGAGACCCGCGATGATTAGTTTTGCCGGAGGCGCGCGCTTGAAGTATTAGATGCTGTTCACTCATGACTCACAAAGCCAGGAAAGCAGGTTTCTGCCGGCAGAAGAACAGCTACGACCCAAGCGAGATTCCAGTCAGCAAACAAGAGCAGGAGCTCCTAAAAGCACTCACCACAGTGAAAAACATCTCGACTTTGGGCACGTGAGTATTTCTAGAAAAATGAGCATTACGTCCACACGGCGTAGGTTTGTGACTGTAAGAGACATTTACAGAGCAGCTCCCAGATTCTCCTTTAGAAACCAATCCATCTCTCTCTCTATTGCTTTCTCTCTCTCTTTCCCTCCCTCTCTTCCGTCCTCACTTACACGTCAAAGGGCTTGCCTTCAGTACACACAATGGAACCTGTAACTAGTGTTTTGTCACCACAGACGTCTTGGAACCTTGAAAAGGTATGGGAAAAACTTCCCAGAACTAGATGTGGGGGTAGGGCAGGTTGTGCCCCCAACACCAAAAGCTAGCACCTAATATACATATTGGAGCCTTAAAACAGCTCACCAGTTCACCCCTGGACCTGTGGAAGGCTTCAGAAGGACTGACCTGCTACCTGAGGACTTTCCTTCTGCTACTAGCGGACTGCCCAGCTGCTGGAAGGACTGCTTTGCTCCTTGAAGAAGAACTGTACCATCGCCTTGAATCCAGGAACACTAGAAGTGACTCTAAGGGCTAGTTGCCTGGTCGCCTGTGTGAGATACAGGGACATAACAAGCTCCTTAGGCCTTGAACCCTGTTACTGGTCTCTGCTGAAGTGAGTCTTTACCCCCCAAGTGGTGCCCGTCATGCCTCACCAGCACAGTAGCATGCATAAAAACACATCACAAATGGAGCTCAGAAATAACAGCTTTACTTTTCAGCATTCAACTTGTATAACTAACCCATGATACACCAATATCTGTTAGGACCGCACTCTAATACCTCCCATATAGATTAAGATTGAGTAAGTAATTTCCTGCATAAGTCTGCCTTTAGGTATGGGGTACGGGGTCCTAATATGTACAGTTCTAAGAAACTACAGTACCCACCAGGTCCTGGACCCTTGGCAGTGGTGTTGGTGGTACTTCAAAAGCAAAAATGATGATGGATGAAATGTTGAACAATGCAAACATTCACTCCAGTCACAGAGATCTGGGTTTAATTCTTCATTTTTTTGCCCACCATGCCACCCCAGTGCGGACCCTGCCATATGCAAATCAGTCTTGTCCCTGGTCCCCATGAGAACAGTCCAGCCCGAACTGCCAGGCCAAGTCCTCTCTGGACCGGAAACAAGCAACCTGGACCGGTTTCGGGATATCGCCCCTCATCAGCCAGGCTAGCATTGAATCCAGTGGCGCAGTGAGCATGGGAACTACGTCTGGGCATACCCTTCCTACTTAGAGCAATAAAAGCAAAAAGAACAAATGATGGACGGAATGCTGAACAATGCAAACATTCACCCCCAGTCCCAGAGATCTGGGTTTAATCTATAACATTTTTTACCCTTCAAAATCTGGAACTGTTATTGGTCAGTTAGCTGAGGAGTCATGCTGGGATTGTTAAGACATCACCACAGAGCCACTCTGCCATTGTTTGGTTGTTGTCAAAGTCATGCTGTCATTGTTTGACTTTTGGAATAGCTGCAAAGGGAATGGTTGTTGTTCTTTTACTTCCTTTGTACATATTTTAGATTATTGTGAGTGAAAATAATGAGTGCTCTGTTAATAAAGCCTAAAGCTCTTAGCATACCTTCAACAGAGGGACAGGCGATTCTTCTTGACTGCTTGTCAGCATCTGAAATGTTGATGGATTTTGGGCTCAATACATATACATGGATTCAAGATTGGCATAAATATACCTCTATTGACAATGAATTGCAGTTTCGTTTAATGGGTACCTTTATTATTAGAATGTTAGATTTCCTGGGGCAGACAGTGAATGAGAGGAAGCGACTACCTAGACCTACTCAATTTGAAGCATTGAAAATTGAATTGGATGGCTACAAAAAAAAGATAAATACAATGAAGAAACAGTATAATGGTTTACTGATGCAGTAGTTAGAAAAGAAGTGGGATAATCAGGATACAGTTTGGAGAGAGAATATGGCAAAAAGAATGAGTTTTTTCCTGTGATATTTAATGACACAACAGATAAAAAGAAAACGGATGAGGTTGGCAGAAAGAAACAAAACAAAGAACACGATTTAAAAGACAAAGATAACTTTTTAAATTACCTTTTAAATTTTACACCTCCTCCGTTCACACAATCGCAAGTGGCTTCTATAATTGTACCTAACACAGTTTCATTGGCCAAATCGAGTATAAATGTACAGATACTTACATTGCTTGCAGTGACGAACACAAGCACATCATTGGGGGAAAGTGCTCTACCTGGCAGTACATTGACAACCAGGCAAAGCTATCATAGTACTAGTAGAGATATTGCTATTGTCTCTAGTGCAGTATCTACTTTTTGCTTGCTATTGTTACTACGGTAATCCCTACTGCTCCAACCTCTTCTGAACCCATTGCTCTTACTAAATAGAGAGAGATTAATATTGGGCCTCTAAAGATTGAATCTGGAGAAATCTTACAGGGAATGCACAATTTAGGCAGAATAATCACGTACAATGCAAATTAAATGAGATAACCGATCATAGAAGCAGCAAGTGATGTGAATGAAGCACATAATAAAGTTAAGGAACTATCAAGAGAACATGAGGTCGATATAAGCAGGAACATTTTACAGAAACATTTTCAAATGGACTTAAGGGAAGCTGAGATAAATGAAATGGGTTTACTGACTTTGCAAGCTCACATTAAAGACTTGGGGCCTGATTTAGGGTTTGGCGGACAAGTTACTCCATCACAAATGTGACGGATATCCTGTCCGCCATATTATAATTCCCATAGGTTATTAAGAGATCGGGTGAATTTGGCAACAGCATCAATAAAAAAACTCAGTGCCATGCTTTGCAACCAGGAGACTGGGACTTGGTTTAAGAAGTCTGTCTGAAAAAACTGCCTCAAGCCGCGGTGGAAAGGGCCACATTAAGTCATGCTTGTGGCTAACACTGCTGTAAAATGTGTGGGAATCCCAAAGTGGATCCACACAGCTCCCATGAAAAAAGTGAAGACAGCAGATGAAGAGGTGTTGACAACAACCATTGATTCACAAAGTCAAGCTCAACTTCACTGTGTAGTTCAAGGGGTGGAGGGAGTAGTCAGAGAAGAAGATAGAGAAGTGAATCCTAAAACTGGTGAAGTGGACAAAGTAGCTGATAAGCGTACAAGTGGACACCTGGTGGAGGTACCAATAGCCAGTTTCAGTTTGAGAATCAGGGTGAAGAACTGTTGCAAAGTTACAAACAGCAGCAAGAAACAGTATCTGACCCAGCTCATGAACAGCTCCAGCTAAAAATATAAGTTTCAAGAATCCCTAGGGGAAGAAAGGAATTCACAGTACACTGAGTTGCTGATGCTGGTCAAAGCACAAGATCTGCTATGAGTGAAGTCTCAGCAGCAGTCACAAGTGAAGACACAAGAAGAGATGAGTGGCCTTGAACAGTGAAGAGAACTTGCAAAGAAAGATACTGAGAAAATGAGAGCACAGAGCAATAAATAATTGAAGTTGATTCAGAGAACAGTGATAGTGAATCACCTGTAATCAAGAGACCAAAAAGAAAGAGAATCCCAAACAGAATGTATGCTTTACCTGAATGGGCATATCTTGAATCAGTGTCTGAAGAAGATGAATGATATGATGTAGAAGACTACAGTTTCGCCAACTGTTGCCAATTCATCTGTGAACGAGAATCACCTTGATTTATTTGCTAATCCTGATAACTCTTAAGTTTGATTTTTGACATTTGATTATTATTTTAAAAAAAGAGGAAAAGAAGATTTATTATTGTTATGAAAAAATTTTGAACACTAAGTTTTAAGTCCTGAATTCTTTTAATCTTTGTTTTTGATCTAAATCGAAATGGCATACAACAGATGCTGTGAAATGGTAGCATGATTTCACTAACAGTAAAACTAATAGTCCTAAATGGCCTGTTGTGCCTAATTTCTCTATTCAAATATGTCTTCTCACTGGTTGAATTAACCATAGTACACAATTAAATTGAACATAACACACTGACACATGGGAAGTGTTTAGTTAGTAATTTTATGAAAAACATCTTTGCAATTGCATTGGAGCAATATGTTGACATGATGGGGATCAAAAACCGCTTGGTATGTACTTTCTCCCTTCTTCTTCAGGTGAGGTGTCCTCTCTGGGGTTTTTGTTCCTCCAGTTGTGGCCTTGTACTGGGAGGCACTTTCTGCTTAGGCACCACCTAGTGTTGGCAGCAACATGGCTATTGGAAGGGGTCACCCTTACCTCTGGCAGACTAAGATGGTGAAAACCGGTGGCACTGCACCGAGCCACATCAAAAGACTCTCTTTCAGGAATCAGCTTCAAGACAGAGTGAGTGTGAAAGAAGTTATTTCATTAGTGGTTATTTCCTGGTTTGTGAATAACCAATACTTAGAGGAATTTATTATTCATGTAGTAAGACTGCCTCTTTCAACCTACCATGTAATTGCTATCTTGCTTTAGTTTTCCATGGAATTTGTTATGGACTTTAAATGAGTGATACTGTTGGCCTTAAGAGAGTGAAACAAGGCTTTGGACAGATTATGCTAGATATATTAGGAGCTTTGATTCCATCTACTAGAGTGGCTATGAATGATGTGAAAATTAGAAGATTTTTTATGCTTCTAGATTGGCTTGCTTCTAATATTGCTGGTTCACTAACACAAATGAACACTGAGTTAGTCCCGATACACATGATTACACAAAACTACCTAGTGCTAAAGATCCTTCTCTCGAAAGAACGATGTTTACAGAGTCCTGAATTTCAGAGTTGCACTTTCATCCCAGGTAACAGTAGGGTTATTAATGCATATGTCTACCACATTATTAATATTTCTTGTGATGTCACAGCGTTTGAAGAGGATGGCTTGTTGGAAACAGTAGGATTCTGAGTTAGTGAGACTGGAAAGAGTTTTAGTAAATTTGGTGAGTGGATTGATAGTTTGGGTGAGGGGTTGTTAAGAACTATGCTAACTCCTGTAATTACTGTGTTCATTTGTGCAATTGTTCTGTCCTTGTGTTCAAAGTTTCTGAATTCCTTTTTTTAAATGGTAGGTGTAAAGAGAAAAATAGATCATTAAAAAGGAAAAAAAGATGAAACTGAACTGGAAGATGCCAAGGACTGATTACATAATCAATTGAAGATGTTGGAAGAATAATATTGCAAGAAGCAGAAAGTAACACAGACTACATTGTCGTTAACTTAGGGATTTTAGTGAATATAGAATAATCAGAGTAGGGAAATTTGTAGGAAAATGTTATGTATTATTAAAATTGTGCACTATTATCAACATGCTGAATAGCAATCTACACTGAAATTTGCAAATGTACACTTGATGCGATTGACTTTGAAATTATTTTGCTTTGACCTGTTAAAGTGTGTTTTCTTGGTTAGTGGTTATCAGGCCTCAGGTAGGCCCCACTACCATCTTGTTAAAAACAGGTGTCTCACCTTGCACATTCACTGTCTATTATTTCTGCTGCACATCTTCAAGCAAGTCACAGTTGTTTATCTTAAAAAATACTTTCTAGCATGGGTTCAGTAATGTAACTTTCCTTCAAGATTCATCAGCCTGCTTGCAGTACTGAATTCACTCACAATGTTGACTGCTGTTTTGTAACTAGTTTTTACTGACATCTTTGGATGACATTTGCATAGAGGGGGCTGAATTACATTTTAAGTAGTGGAATAGTGCTTAGGTGGTAAGGTTGTATGATACTTTTTATTTCGTTAGTCTGATTTGATGAAATTGTAATTCTTTTGCTCACATCATGATGAATCAGTAGTCTTCATTCTGTTCTACAAGAATATTTCCTATATAAACCTTCAAATTTGAGGGTGAGCCAGAAATCGGTGGCGACTTTCTGATGTTTTTTAGGGATGCAGTCTGATTTCTTACTGATTTTACTGCTCAGGTGGGACTTCAAATATTTTTGATTTGCCTATTATTCTGTATTGCCGTTTTGCTGAGTGCCTTGATGGCAATTACTTATGCATCTGCACCTTATAATTTCTGTATTGTACCTTATAAATTTGTGTAATAAACCTTTCTAAATTTATAAAACTCACTTACTGAGCATGTCCGTACTTACTAGATTGTATTTTTGATTTGCTGTATTGCTTCCTATCATAGAAGACATTGCTTCATGAAATTGATGTTTAACACCATTTCCAATCAACTCACATGTGGGTGTGTTATTAAGGTGTCTTTTGGGGTGTAAAATATTAGGACAACCACATGACCACAATAATGAGACCATCCAGGAAGGTCAAAACAAGCTCCAACCGCATGTTAGAACCCAAAACAACAATGAAGAACCAGACTAGATAAGAGAAGGCAGACTTAGGGGGTCATTCCGACCCTGGCGGTTCAAGACCGCCAGGGCCGGGGACCACGGAAGCACCGCCAACAGGCTGGCGGCGCTTCCCAGCCCATTCTGACCGCGGCGGTAAAGCCGCGGTCAGAAAAGGGGATCCGGCGGTTTCCCGCCGGATTTCCCCTGCATGGGCTGAATCTCCATGGCGGCGCTGCAAGCAGCGCCGCCATGGAGATTCTGACCCCCTTCCCGCCATCCTGTTTCTGGCGGTTTTTACCGCCAGGAACAGGATGGCGGGAACGGGTGTCATTGGGTCCCTGGGGGCCCCTGCACTGCCCATGCCACTGGCATGGGCAGTGCAGGGGCCCCCTAACAGGGCCCCATAAAGATTTTCACTGTCTGCTTAGCAGACAGTGAAAATCGCGACGGGTGCAACTGCACCCGTCGCACCCCTGCAACTCCGCCGGGTCCATTCGGAGCCGGCTTCCTTGTTGCAGGGCCTTTCCCGCTGGGCCGGCGGGCGCTCTTTTGGCGGTCGCCCGCCGGCTCAGCGGGAAAGCCAGAATGGCATCCGCGGTCTTCTGACCGCGGAGCGGCCATTTGGCGGTTCCCGCCAGGCGGGCGGCTCCCGCCGCCCGCCAGGGTCAGAATGACCCTCTTAGTTTGAAAGTTTATGGCTTCAGGGATAGCGGCACACTTCCCTTGTTTACATATAGGAAAGGAGCACAAAAACTGGCAGTGAAACAGAACTGTTACCGCCTCACCCACCTTCCTCATCCCAGTCCACACCTTATGAGCAATATTTTCCTCCTATAGACATATTGCCCCCACCTTTGACCCCTCATTTCCTTTGACATATTGGTAAGCCAGACATTAAAATTCTGTTTTATTGTTTATATGGTTTCAGATAGGCTTTGCAGTCCTTGCTAGAAGATATATTTATATAAGTTTTTATGTTGAAATGTATTGTTTCATTTTTTATTCCAGAATTTGCTATAGCAGTCCATTATAGTTTTAATACAATTAACAATTATCATTATTGGCTGAGTGGTTCCCTGTTAAATGTATGAGTTGGCAAAAAAGGTTTGGCAACTCCGCATTTCATTTGGAGACCGGAGTTCCAGCAAAACTCTGCTAACTGCCGTGTGGTGGAGTTTTTTTTGCGTGCGACTCTCCAATGTTAAGTTTGCGAGCTACATTTTGCATCTCCTAACATGATTTTTGGTTGCTGAATCTGCTTCCAGCGGCATTTCTCAACGTGGGCAGTTGACATTGAGAAAGCTGCCACTCATGCTGAGAAAGCTGCCGCTCAAGTTGAAAATCCACATGAGCGGTAGGAAGAAGCAGTGCCCTCTGGCACGTCGCATGGTTCCATTTGTGCTGATTTTACAGCACAAGACAAGCTGCCTGCGTTAAAAAACAGCACAAGCATTGTGACGTACCAAAATTCTGCCAGTCGTGGAACTCCGAGGAATCTTGCAGAGTTTTTAGGTAACTCTGCCGAATTCCGTGGAGTGAACCTCCGCAAGTCCTACCCAGGCCTAGTGAAATGGTGAAGCTTGCAGTAATTTGGAGCATGCTATGGCGGTTTCTGACTGCTGCGGTGCATGAATTTTTATTGGGATTTCCCTCCATTTGAGGGATTTCTTGAATGCATTCAGATTAAAAATGACTGACCCAAACCAATATTACAGCAGTATTGTGATGCGAGTAGGCAGCCTTGGCAAAAGATTAAAACAAGGGACTGTTGCCAGGCAAGAGAAACACACACTGTTAATCTGCTTGAAAGGAACAGCTCAAGAATGTGTTGCAAACAAGTGCCATTATACAGAGAAGCAATCATCCTCATTGGTCAATTGTGAAAAAGGTATGGCAATTACCCTGAAGCATTCCTATCTTTGGGGGTCAATTCAGAAAATGATTGGAAAAGTTGTGGAGGCTGCTTTTGTAGCCAACATCCTCCACCCCATTGTCAGGAATCCCCAAGGTGCCTCCTGTGTTATCTGTCAGCATCCCCAAGGATTAGGGTTAAATCATATCTCTGTTCTTGGTTAAACCTTCATGTTTCTAAGTAAACAGAATGTGCTGTGTTACACAATTGGTTTTATCAATGCTTGTTTTACCAATGCGTGTTTGCTAATGTGAGAAGGTGTAGACATGTGCTTCTAATTGGGTGTGGTGACTCATCCACATGTGGAAACTCAAATGCTTTCCTGCTTGGCTATAAATAGCAGAGTGAAGCATGCCTCCCTGCTTGGCTTTGTTTTGCTTCCTGATCTCAGCATCTGATTTGGCAGCCCAGCCCCTGCTGTCATCCTCGTATTCAGGACTTTTGAGGCAATTCTTTTCTTTGTTCCTGCACCAGCTGACACCAGGCATTCCTCCAGCACTCTGGAAAAGATTGCAGCTAAGTGACTAGTATTCTCCAGGGAGTTTGTTCTTTGAGCGCTGCGCTTTCCTAGAACAGCTGGTGTATTTCAGACCTCGTATTTTGACAGTGCTTCTCTTGAAGAGACAAATGCATTTCTGAACATTCTACATTATTATTGTCGTTGCTTGCCTAAATGTGCTTCAGGAAATCTGCTTGAGCTCAAGTACTACAAAAAGTGACAGTGCAATTTTAAAAGAGCATTTACGTGACTTTTCTTTCTCTAATAGCATAACTCTTGGATTTAAATTGTGTCATTCATGCTTGTGTTTCAGGTTTGCGGAATTTGCTTTTGAAGGGTATTTCACACACACAGTGAAACCAAACCAAACTGTGCCACCCTAACTGTTTAAACCCAGAGTGGACATTTGTATTTCTTGGATTGTTTTTGTTCCTTTTAGTTTAACCCTATGCATGCAGGAAAGTTATACATGATATAATTAATTCCCTTGTTTGTCTTTTTTGTACATGATAAGTGCAACCACAGTGCTAATTGTAGTGTGCAACAGTGAATCTCTGTGAAGCTAGCCCTAGTGTTGCAGTACTTATTGCTATGGTACTCAGTTTGGGTTTTTGATAATGCAGTGTTAATAATTGTGGCAACAGTTATTATTATCCACGAAAAGTGCTGGAGCATCCTGGTGTTCTTCTACCGCTCCTGTGCCCATATCAGAAAGAGAGATTCAATTTCAAGGAAGTTGAGTGCACT
Source organism: Pleurodeles waltl (assembly GCF_031143425.1). Classification (NCBI taxonomy): domain Eukaryota; kingdom Metazoa; phylum Chordata; class Amphibia; order Caudata; family Salamandridae; genus Pleurodeles; species Pleurodeles waltl. Next base: position 497,444,361 of record NC_090442.1, on the reverse strand, counting down.
AACTCTACTATCACTCTGTCAACAACGACCTGCCCCCGAAGATACAGGGTGCCTGGCTGGACCGGCAAGACGTGGCAGTGTTTTGTCTCTTTCTCTTCCACTCCCCTTTTCCTTTTGGGACACCTGCCAGGGTTTCTGTGTCCACCAGGAAGTGCTGAGAGGTGTTCCAGGAGGTCAGGCGGCCTACCATCGCCCCTGCAGATATCCTGCTTTTCAGGTGAGTGACCCCGTCTCTACATAAAGCCAAGCCACAACATACAGGGCTGCCTGGGTGATGGATTCCTCAACGGGTACTTTCAAAGGTTTAGCACAGGCTTTACCAGCTGAGCAGGATGCTCCTGTTTTATTAGATTTAACTAGGGCCCGAGTGGGATTACAGAAGGAAGTTCTTTCCTTAAAGCAAGAGAACCTGGATTTGCACACTGAACTACAGCGGTATAAACCACAAGACACCCCCTGGGGAGGATTCAAACTAAAACAAAGATCTTCAGTACTACAGGCCCCTCGGTTTGACCCATCTAATCATGTTCCTAGACCCGATTCAGGCCCAACGACTTCTTCTATTGTGGCCATCGGGACGATCTCAAGGATGTTCTAGCCCAAATTGTGGAACCTCCTACGGAGAGTTCCGAGTTCATTGACCTGGTGTATGATTGGATCACCGTTTGAGTGAACGTAAGGGAGAAAGATTCCAGGGTGACACACGGTTAGTGGTGCTCAAAACTGAGAAAAAAGAGTCCACCATTCCCACTCATGATATACCTGAGCCCATGCAAATTGGCAGTGTGCGGGCCCACTAACTAAGGAAGAGAAAGAACGTAAGAAAAAATTTAAACTGTGTTTATACTGTGGTAAGGCAGGGCATTTTGCTAGGGAATGTCCTAACAAGCCTACTGCTCCAAAGAAAGCCATTGGAGCGGTAACAGGGCCTGAATTCTCTCTGCCTGACCAGGCTTAAAACTAACAGGCTCGATAACTTCTGAGACCATTTTATCAAGCGCTTCTTTCAATTTGGACTCACATCTTCTGGCTAATACCTCCAGTCCAGTACCTCGACATGTAACTCTTATTGTGACGTTAGTGTTGTCCCCTCAGGTTCTTAAGGTCATTCCCATTCTCTGGGGCTACTGGAAACTTTTTAGACTTGGGTTTGGCTAAAGCCCTAAATATTACAACTATCAGAAAAGACATCCCTGAACCTGTCAGAGCCGTGGATTGTCCTCCGGGCTTATCGTTTATCAAAAAACACCCTTGTCCATGCTATGTGCAAACAACCATACAGAACACATTCAGTTTGACCTAATAGATACCACAGTATTTGGAGCCATTTTGGGGATACCCTGGCTTTAGTTACACAATCCCAAAATTGACTGGGCAGCAAGGACAGTTACATTAGACTCTAAACATTGCTGGCACTCCTGTTACCACGACAAACCATTACTAGTGACACCCTTGCATTGTGAGTCCACACATAGTACAGCTATCAAGCCGGATGACACACTGGCCATTCCTGCACCGTATAAAGACTTCCATGATGTCTTTAGTGAACAGAAGGCCACCCAGCTGCTGCCACATAGGTCATACGATTGTTGTATAGACTTGATTCCAGGGGCAACGCTACCATGTAGTAGGGTGAATGCTCTTTCTGAGCCTGATAATCGATACCTGCGAGACTACCTGGATGATCTATTGGCTAAGGGTTTCATTAGTCATTCAACATCACCAGTATTGTCGTCTTTGTTCTTCGTGCCGAAGAACAATCACGAGTTGTGCGCCTGTATACATTATCACGCAGTGAACAAAGTTACCATAAAAAATCGGTATCCACTTCTGTTGATCCTGGTACTTTTAGATCAGGTATGTCAGTCGACCATTTATACTACACTCGACCTCCAGGGCGCCTACCACTTGATCCGAGTGATGAAGGGGTATGAGTGGAAGACGGTGTTCCGAACTAAATTCAGACTCTTTGAGTACACAGTGATGCCCTTCGGGTTGTGTAATGCTCCTGCCACATTTCAATTTTTCATCTATGACGTGCTGCAGGAGTTTCTGGATATCTGTGCAGTGGTACACATAAACGACATTTTGATCTATTCATCTTCCACTGAGGAACATATAGGGCATGTAAGAGCGGTTTTACAACGGCTTCGTGAGCATCATCTCTTCGCCAAGCTGGAAAAATTTGTTTTTCACGCTACAACCTTAGAATTCCTGGGATATGTAATCACTCCCGATGGAATTTCCATTGGATAGGTCCAAGGTACAGGCCATCCTGGATTGGGTAGCCCCAAGATCCATCAAGGAAATGCAACAGTTTTTGAGCTTTGCAAATTTTTATCGGAGATTTATACCCTACTTTTCTTCTGTGGTATCTCCCATGACTCGTCTCCTATGAAAGGGGGTTGAGATCCTCTGGGATGCAGAAGCTGAGAAAGCCTTCCAACATCTTAAAAACACATTCACTGAAGCACCCATTCTCCATCATCCCGACCCAGCTCAGCCATTTTTCGTGGAAGCAGACGCTTCCCAAATGGCAGTGGGTGGTGTCTTGTCCCAACGAGATCCTGAATCTGGGCATTTCCATCCAGTAGCTTACTTCTCAAAGAAATTGCTACCCGCAGAGATAAAATTACACGGTGGCGGAGCAGGAACTTCTGGTCATCAAGCTTGCCTTCCAGGAATGGCTTCACCACCTAGTAGGAGCCAGACACACCATAACTATTTACACAGATCACCGTAATTTATAATTTATACAAGCGACAAAGGCCTTGACACCTCATTAATTACGCTGGCTTCTATTCTTTAATGAGTTTGACTTCGTAATCACCTATATGCCCGGTACTATACAACAAAAGGCAGACACGTTGTCTAGGATGGGTTTCTCCTCTGATGTTGCGCTAGAACAGGTCAGAAGCATTATACCCCGAGAAACAATCGTGGCTGTGTGTACTTCCCAAGAGTTCCTTGAGAAAATATGGGTAGCCCAACACAAGGTTCCCTGTTCAACTGATGTGTATGAAAAAGAGGGTTTACTATACCATGCTGATCAATTGTACGTCCCTTCCAAAGAATTACGGGATACAGTGTTACATTGGGGACGTCATTCTGTCCTCGCAGGTCACCCGGGTGAGAAAAAGATGTTAGATCTCTGTCACAGATGGTTTTGGTGGCCCACACTTGTGCAGGATGTAAGATTCTATGTCCAGACTTGTTCTACCTTTGTTCGGGCTAAAACCCCACATACTCGCGCCACAGGATTGTTACTTCACATGCCAATTCCGGTAGCCCCATGGCATACCATAAGTATGTATTTTATTTCTGATCTCCTAGCTTCCAATGGACACACTGTCATATGGTTGGTTGTAGATTACCTAACTAAAATGGCTCATTTTATTCTATTAAAATGCCTCCCTACAGCTTCCAAGCTCTCTGATTTGTTTGTCCAATACATTGTACGGCTTCATGGGTTGCCCACCACAATTGTTTCTGATCGTGACCCCAATTTATATCACAGATTTGGCGTGGCTTCTGTTCCTCTGTCGGTATGGATGTCCGCTTGTCCTCTGCATTTCATCCACAAACGGATGGGCAGACGGACTGTGCCAACCAATCGCTGGAGCAAATCCTGAGATGTTACCTTGACAAATGGTCTACTGAGTGGGATAAGGCTTTACCTGTTGTTGAATTTGTATATAACAACAGTGTCCACATGGCTACAGGAGTATCCCCATTTTAATGTTTGTTTAGTCTGCACCGAAGAGTGCTACCTCTAACTGGGTCCCAAACATCCACAAGAGTCCCATCAGTACAGAAACACAATAAAGAGGTACAGGAGATTCAAAAACAAGTACAACACCATTTAAAACTCTACCAAGCTCAAGTAAAAAAACAAGCTGACAAAAGAAGGAGACCTGCCCCCTCTTATCAGATAGGAGATCCGGTGTGGCTCTCATCAAAAAATCCCCATCTTGCAGGATCCAGAAAATGAAACTCCCGATTTCTAGGCCCCTTTACTATTGCCAAAATTATCAATCCTGTGGTAGTAGAACTGACATTGCCACATGATTTCAAGGTACACCCCGTATTTCATGTGTCGTTACTCCATTCCTATTCCCCTGATACCCGCGATGACCCACCACATCCCCCGTTAACAGTACACGGGCAATGGGAATTTGAAGTGGCCAAAATTCTTGACTCCAGGTGCGTCCATGGTGTTCTACACTATTTATTGGCTTGGAAAGGCTATGGGCCTGAGGACAATTCCTGGGAACACACGTCCACAGTTCATGCTCCACGTCTTACTAACAAATTCCATCTCCTGCACACTTCCAAGCTCTGCCCTTTGAGAGGGTCCTTGGTGGGGAGGACTGTCAGGAATCCCCAAGGTGCCTCCTGCATTATCTGGCAGCATCCCCAAGGATTAGGGTTAAATCATATCTCTGTTCTTGGTTAAACCTTTATGTTTCTAAGTAAACCGAATGTGCTGTGTTACACAATTGGTTTTATCAATGTTTGTTTTACCAATGCTTGTTTGCTAATGTGAGCAGGTGTAGACGTGTGCTTCTAATTGGGTGTGGAGTAGACATGTGCTTCTAATTGGGTGTGGTGACTCATCCACATGTGGAAACTCAACTGCTTTCCTGATGGCCTATAAATAGCAGAGTGAAGCATGCCTCCCTGCTTGGCTTTTTTTTGCTACCTGAACTCAGCATCTGATTTGGCAGTCCAGCCCCTGCTGTCATCCTCATATTCAGGACTTTTGAGCCAATTCTTTTCTTCATTCCTGTACCAGCTGACACCAGGCATTCCTCCAGCACTACGGAAAAGACTGCAGCTAAGTGACTAGTACTCTTCAGGGAGTTTGTTCTTCGAGCGCCACGCTTTCCTAGAACAGCTGTTGTATTTCAGACCTTGTATTTTGGCAGCGTGCTTATCTTGAAGAGACAAATGCATTTCTGAACATTCTACATTATTATTGTAGTTACTTGCCTAAATGTGCTTCAGGAAATCTGCTTGAGCTCAAGTACTACAAAAAGTGATATTGCAATTTTAAAAGAGCATTCACGTGACTTTTCTTTCTCTAATAGCATAACTCTTGGATTTAAATTGTGTCATTCATGCTTGTGTTTCAGGTTTGAGGAATTTGCTTTTGAAGGGTTTTTCACACACACAGTGAAACCAAACCAAACTGTGCCACCCTAACTGTTTAAACCCAGAGTGGACATTTGTATTTCTTTGATTGTTTTTGTTCCTTTTAGTTTAACCCTATGCATGCAGGGAAGTTATACATGATATAATTAATGCCCTTGTTTGTCTTTCTTGTACATGATAAGTGTAACCACAGTTCTAATTGTAGTGTGCAACAGTGAATCTGTATGAAGCCCGCCCTAGCGTTGCAGTACTTATTGTTATGGTACTCAGTTTGGGTTTTTGGTAATGCAGTGTTAGTAATTGTGCCAACAGTTATCATTATCCAAGAAAAGTGCTGGAGCATCCAGGTGTCCTTCTACCGCTCCCGTGCCCATATCAGAAAGAGAGATTCACTTTCAAGGAAGTTGAGTGCACTAACTCTACTATCACTCTGTCAACAACGGCCTGCCCTCATGAAGATACAGGGTGCCTGGCTGGACCGGCAAGATGTGGCTGTGTTTTGCCTCTTTCTCTTCCACTCCCTCTTTCCTTTTGGGACACCTGCCAGGGTTTCTGTGTCCACCAGGAAGTGCTGAGAGGTGTTCCAGGAGGCCAGGCGGCCTACCATCGCCCCTGCAGATATCCTGCTTTTCAGGTGAGTGACCCCGTCTCTACATAAAGCCAAGCCACAACATACAGGGCTGCCTGGGTGATGGATTCCTCAACGGGTACTTTCAAAGGTTTAGCACATGAAGTGCCGAGAGTTGTTCCAGGAGGTCGGGGGCATACCATTGCCCCTGCAGAAATCCTGCTTTTCAGGTGAGTGGCTCCGTCTCGAGACCCATAACTTACCTAGACTGACTACAATACCAAAATGGAGATAAATCAGGAGAAAGATAAGGGGGCACTTTGTTCCAGAACAGAATTAGCAGTGGTCCTGAAACATCTAAGAATGCTATTCGTCCCAAGGATGTCAATAGATGTGGAGGAGGATAACATTTTTACCTAATATCATGTAAAGAAACTTTAAAGCCTCCCTCTACATTCCGCAGCTTGTAAAGTGTTGTCACATGAGTGCATGAGGTGGAGCATCAGTCCTCCAAAAGTTCCTTGCTATAAGGCATCCCTTAGAGAAATGTTCTGAAGACTTATCCACTGTGTTAAAGGCTGATTCATTAATTAATGGATTTGTATCTTGGGGTGATTATTTTAGAGGAAGCCAGATACAGTAGACAAGAAGCTGGAAACAATAGTGAAACAAGTCAATTCCACATTGAACTTTAAGATCCAAACCAGTGCCTATACTAATTATACAATTCATTCACTTTTGAAAGACTTTCATCTGTTAGTAGTCTAAATGCAGCAAGTGACAGACTTCCCACCTATACTATCAATCTTAGAGCAACAGATATTTTTATGTCAGATACATTTTTTTGCTCCATATCTGTGGCTCCAGCAGCTTCAAACTCTTCAGTCACAGTCAGAAGACATATTAGGATGTTTGACTAGAATACAGACACAGAACAAAAATCATTTTCTTATACATTTACCCTTCTGAGGTGCAAAATGATGTGCTCCACAAATTGAGTATCTTGTCAAAAAATCAACAGAAGAACAAAAACCGATGGTTCCTGTTCTTCCTTTCCTCAAAGGACATCAGTTTAATTACAAGAGTGCCTTTGGAGTATTGTCTGGCGATGGAATGCAAACCTGCCTTTTTGAGGGTGAAGTTAATGCCCTGGGCCTACTGAAGTGACAAATCCAAGTACCAATCAACAGTCAACGTTTGGAAGGCATCATTAGGGATAGCACCTGTGAAGTTACTGTAGGTCAGAGTTTCCTTTGAAAAGTCATTTTTGTGTTCTTAATAACTTTGGTACCATTTTACAAATATACACAAATTATTCCAAATATATTATCATAGCTGGGTCATATGGCAAGTTTTATGCAGATCACCAGAACTGGATTGAAATCTTATAGACTTGGCATGTAAGTAGAGCTTTACTCAAGGAAGTGCATTGGTTTGGTATAATCTTTTTGGTAGTTTAAAAAAATATTATTTAAAAAGTGTTCTGCTCTGGGCTTTGAAGAGGTTAATTTTAGGGATATCTTAATTGTTGTAAATATATATTTTTTGATTTGCTTATACCTTTATTGCTTAGCATGTCTGGATTACTCAATATGTTTACATCTGTGCAGATTTGTCAAGAGGGGGAACATTTTCAAAGAAGAGGGCTGAAAAGTGTCAATATGTTATTAACTGCGTTACCATTGGATGAATCCACATGAAATTTGGCAGACATTTATCATGATTAGTTGTATGTGGGTATTGCAAGGTTCATGCAGATACAACGTGGAGCAGAAGAGGGCAAATTTAACCCTTTCGCTGCTAGGCCTCCCAGCTCAGTATTAAATCTTTTTTTTTACTATTTGGGGTAGTTCACGCTTAGGCCTCCATAAATATTTGTCCACATAAGCTGTCCACACCAAATGTGTGTCCTTTTGTCCAATGTCCTGGAGATTTCAAAGCACCCAGAGTTTTGCTGATTCCCCGGAAGGGTCTGAGAAATTAGGCAACATATAGCTAATTTTTTTGGGGGGGGGAACAATGGGAAAAAAGTGCTGCAGAAGAAAGTGTTTATTGTTCCTTGCAAATGGCATCAACAAAAGGTTTGTGGTGCTAAGATGATCATCTTCCCAGCTTTCAGTAATAGGCAGATTTGATTCAGAAAACCTATTTCTTTTAACACAGTTTTGGTTTATACTGTGAAATAGCTGATTTTTCTCTTTTTTTGTGCTCTCTACCTACTTCCAGTTTGTGGTGAAAACCAGTCTGAAACCTTCGGGTGATCCAGAAAATCCATATATTTTCAAAAGTAGACACAATTTTGAATTCAGCAAGGGGTCATATATGTAGGTCTTCCAAGGTTTTCTCAAGGAAAATAACTGATGAAATAAAAAAATATGGAAATGAGTAGGAAAAAATAGGCATTTGTCACAACATTTTGCTCTGTAACTTTTTGTCACGATGGCTGATTGACAAAGGCAATATACCATTACGTCAGCATGACGCTTCAGGCTCTGGGGATATACAGGGTCTGCAGATTCACCAAGAACACAAGCTACCCCGAGCAAACAACTGAGCTGCACCATACAAAGGTTTTTCATTGAGTACTGAGTATAGACCAATTATAGCAAAATAGGGAGAGTGAAAAATGGGTATCAAGGAAACATTTGTATTTCTGAAATGGGCATAAGATGTAGAGTTTAGGAGCAGTGATTATTTCTACATCTCAGAAAATTGTGGGTACCCATACTAGCATATGTTTTGAAGGGTATTTTTCTAAATGTCTCTTTCTTATACCTGGCTTACATTTGAAAGGCACAAGTGCAGTGAAATACAATTGGTAATAACAAATGTTCTACTATTCTATGTTCCTATAAATCCTCCAATAAAAATGGTACCTCAGTTGTGTGGGTAAACCTAGTGCCTGTGATAGGTAACAGTTTAAAATGCAACAAGGACGCAGTGCATTTTTCCACTGAAAACTGACCCCCTTTTTCTAATATGGGTAGCTCTAGGTTTTGGACCCTAGCTCAACTGGTACCTAGGGAGACCTAGCGAGCCTGACCATTTTTGAAAACTAGACACCTAAGGGTATCCAAGGTGGGTTGACGTATGTGGCTCTCACCCCATTATTGCACTCAGGATCCCTTGCACACCTCAACCTTGACTAAAAAAACACATTTTCCTCACAATTCTGTATGGAAAGTTCCAACCGGCTTTGCCCCATGTCACCTGATAAAAATGATACCATACTTGTGTGAGTAGACCTAGTGCCCACAACAGGAAACAGGCCATAATGCAACATGGACTCAGCACATTTTTCCACCAAAAACTGACCCTCTTTTTCCGATGTGGGTAGCTCTAGATTTTGGACGTTATCTCAGCTTGCACCTAGGGAAACCAAGCCAACCCGTACATTTGTAAAAGCTAGACACCTAATGGTATCCCTAGTGGGCTGACTTATGTGGCTTTCACTTTAATTTCTTACCCAGAACCCCTTGCAAACCTCAAACTTTGACTTAAAAAAAACAATTCCTCACATTTATGTGATTGAAGTTCTGGAATCTGCAGAAAGCCACAAACTTCCTTCCACCCAGCATTCCCCCTAGTCTCCTGATAAAAATTGTACATCACTTGTGTGGGGAGACCTAGTGCCTGTAACAGTAAATGACCCAAAAGGCAACATGAATACCTCACATTTTTCCACCAAACACTAACCCTGTTTCTCTGATGTGGATAGATCTATATTTTGGACCCTAGCCCAGCTGGCTCCTAGCGAAACCAAGCTGACCTGTACATTTTTTTAAACTAGACACTTAGGGGTATCCAGAGTGATTTGACTTGCATGGCTCTCACCACATTATTTCACCTGGAATCCCTTACCTCGGACTTTGACTAAAAAAACACATTTTCCTCATGTTTCTGTGATGGAAAGTTCGGGAATCTCTAGGGAGCCACAAACGTCCTCCCACCCGGCATTTCCCAAAGTCTCCTGATAAAAATGGTACCTCACTTGAGTGGGTAGACCTAGTGCCCGCAAGAGGAAATGGCCCAAAATACAACATGGACGCAGAGCATTTTTCCACTGAAAATGGACCCTCTTTTTCCGATGTGTGTAGCTCCAAATTTTAGACCGTAGCTTAGTCAGTACCAACCTGTATGCTTTTGAAAACGAGATACCTAGGAGAATCCAGGATGGTGTGACTTGCATGGATCCCATTAGGTGCTTTTTACCCACAATGCCCTGCAAACCTCCAACTTTGCATGAAATTAAGCATTTTCTTACATTTCGGTGATTGAAAATTCCAGAATACCCAGGAATCCACAAAATTCCTACCACTCAGCATTGCCCCATCTGTGCCAATGAAAATTTTGCCCCACTTGTGTGGTTGGGCCTACTGATGCAACAGAAACAGATCAAACAATGTGAGCCCTTGCTCGGAGACTCCTATTGACCATGGTAAGAAAATTATGTGGGGTGCATGTAAAACACACCACCATGCACTCCCCAGATGTCTAGGTTTCAAAACTATCTGGGTCTGGTAGGTTTTTCCAGGTGGCAGCCTACCCAAGCCCAAAACATGCAGCCATTCATGGTACAATATTGGGAGTTAGCTAAGCTCTCCTGGCCCATATGTAAAATCAACATCTAAAAGTTTCACATTTATTCTTGCTTGCCATTGGTATGAGTTGCTTTAGTCTGCAAGGGGGGGTAGAAAGACTGTTGCTTCTTTCAATTGGGGTGGGGGCATAACCATGCCCATGGTGGTGGGCAGCACCCACCCTTCTTTTTTTTTTAAGTTCCCAGGTGTCTAATGGGCTGTCTGCCTCCCCAAGGTCCTGATCAGGGGTAATCACCTCCTGCTGCCCATCTGGGGGCAGAAAGACTGTGCCCCCATGGTGGGCATCCCTCACCCCTTTTTGTTTAAAAAAACTTATCCCCTGGCATTTAGTGTGGGTATTTCTGTCCCCCTGGGGGTAAAAAGCCTTTGTCTCATTTATACTGGGTGGGGACATGGCCATGTCTATAGTCAGGAGCCTCACCCCAATTTCTTTTTAAAATATACCCTGCTGTCTAGTGAGCTTCTTCCCCCGGGGGAGGGGGGCAGGTCAGGGTAATTACCCCATCTGCCCCACATGGAGGGCAGAAAGACTGTGCCCATTTTTTGGAGGTTAGGGGCAATGCAATGCACATTCAGGGCAGTCCCTACCCCTTGATATTTCAAAACAAAAATCCTTGGTGCCTAGTGGGCTTTCTATCCCCTCAGGGGGCAGATGAGGGCTATTACCTGACCTGCTCTGTGTGGGGGGGGGGTGTAGAAAGAGGTCCATCCCCATTTATGTCGGTGGGGAATGGCCATGCCCATGCTCATTGTGGACAGCCCCCACCCTTATTTTTTTAAAAAAAAATCCCTTATGTCTTGTGGACTTTCTGTTTCCCCTGGAGGGTAGATTGGGGGTAATAACCCCTGTATGCCCCCGGGGGGGAGGGTCAGAAACAGTTTTCCTATTTGTTTTTGGGGTATTGAGGCATTGGCCTGCCCATTTTGGGCCGCCACCACCCCATGCCCTCAAAAGAAGGTGAACCCTGGTGTCCTGTGGGCTTTCTGCTCCTCCGGAGGGGCAGTTTGGGGGCTATTGCCCCCATCTGCCACTTTAACTCAGACTGTCAGAAAGGCTGATAGGTGAATGAGTGGGGGAGCAAAAGTCCTTGCCGATCGCCCTGTCTGGTGTCTAATAGTGGATTCCTGCTTGGGGATTGCCCTCCTCCAGGAATATATGACATAACATCTAGGTCCTAAACAACTATAGCCTAAACCACTACTGCTAAACAACTTAAAAGTCTCTACAAATAGGTACTGAACAACTACTGTCTAAACAACAATTGTGCCCGAATAACAATTGCCTGAACAACTCATTTAAAGGTAAGGTTTTATTTTTGGTTTTTAAACAACTTATATATATATATATATATATATATATATATATATATATATATATATATATATATATATATATATATATATATATATATATATATATATTCTAAGTAACTAATAATCCATAAAAAAACAAGAAGAAAAACTTACCTTTTAAAAAGAAGACTGAAGGGACCATCAGTTTGAAGTACACCAAGATGTTGTTTTATTTTTTTGTTTTTTAGATAATTTAGTTTAGTTTACTGTATCCCAGCGCTAACACAGATCCAAAAAGACCAACCTATGGGTTATGCTCTGAACAGCCAGACTTTAAGCAATTTGCGAAAGGGAAGTTCTTGGCTGGTCAGCTGGAGCTCTGGAGGGAGTTCCATAGCTTGGTGCCTAAATAGGACATGGATATCCCACCCCATCTGGCTCTATTCACAGCAAGAAGCCTGAACAGGGCGGCTGTCGAAGATCTGAGAGACCTCAGAGGCGCAATAGAAGGAAGCAACCGTTCTTAGTAAGACTGGACCTCTTTTGTGTAAGGCCGTAAGTATTACTCTGAGGGATTTGAACTTTATCCGTTGTTCCACTGGAAGCCAGTGGAGGAAGGAAATAAAAGGTTTGGTGGATTGATGTCTGGGTATATTTATGAGGAGCCAAGCGGGGGCATTCTGAACCACCTGCAGTCTTTTAACTACATACTTGGGGGAGCCCAGATAAAGAGCATTGCCGTAGTCCAGACATGAGATAATTAGGGCCTGGACTATTATCTTCTTGGCTAAGAATCGATGAATTTTGAAGACTTTCCTTAAAAGTCTTGGAAGACTAAAACAAGTGGTGGCTGTCATTTTGGATTGATGATCCATAGTGAGCCGCGAGTCAAGCCAGACTCCCAGGCTCTTTATATTATCTTTAGGAAGAGGCAGGGCTTGCAGTGACTCCGGGATAAATGATTTAGGCCCCTGAAGGAAGTGATTTCCTAAAAACATTACCTCAGTTTTGTCTTCATTCAGTCCAAGTTTGCAGTCATCCATCCATCTTGTTACTGCTTGAAGATAGGGAGTTAGTGAGGAGTGGTTGGTATTATGTTTAGTGGGAAAGGAAAGGCCAATTGAGTATCGCCAGCATAGGACACCAACGACAAACCATGTATGACCTCTGCTAGTGGATGCCTGTAGAGGTTGAATAATGTGGGGCTCAAGGAGGAGCCCTGAGGGACCCCACAGTTAAGCGATACACAGTTAGAAATGTATGAATGAGAACTTAAAAGTCCTATCCTCCAGAAAGGAGGAGAGCCATGATTAAGGGGGTCTGTTACCTGCTTGGGAGTATCCGGTAAAGCAGAATAAATGTCTAGAATTTTCTTATGAAAAAAGAGGTCAAGGTTGTTGCTATGTTCTTGAGAAGCATCTACCAGTTCATTATGTGAGATGGGGTGGACGATCTTTCTGAGAATTTGAGAAAACTTCCTTAGGTGCATTTGAAGACTGTTCAATTTTGGAAACATAATAAGATGCCTGAGCCGATTTGATTTCTTAGTGAAAGTATCTAATTGCTTTCCGATATTCAACTTTTGAAGAGGTGTCATAGGTCTTTCTCAAACTCCTCTCAAGATGTTTACATTGCTTTCTTAAAAGGTGAAGGTGAGGAGAAAAGTAAGGACTGCTTTTTTTGCATCGACCGCCTGTTTTAGTAAATGGCGGTAATACTGTGTCAAGAGCATCGGTGATCCATCTATGAAACATCTCAGAAAAGCATATAATATGATCCGTAGGATCTGGTTCAAGATAGGGGAAGGATAAGTGACTTTAAAATTAGGTGAGATAGATTGAGGGAAAGTGACTTTAAAATTAGATGTGATAGGTACTTGCAGGAAACAATCATCTCATAAGTCCACAGTTTTGCAGTATTGATCAACAGCTTTCTGCTTATGCCTAGCTACACCATATGGGTCTCTCTCTCTCTCTCTCTCTCTCTATATATATATATATATATATATATATATATATATATATATATATATATACATATATGCTATAGATCCGTATGAGGTGTGAGTATAGTGACCTTAGGGCACAAGTTACAGTTATAGATGTTATATATATATATAAATACATATATATATATATGTATATATATATATATATATATATATATATATATATATATATATATTTATTTATGTAATATAATAAATGTAATATATACATATTTTATATATAATATTAATAAATGCAATATATACATATTGTATATATAATATATGTAACTGTAACTCGTGCCCTAAGGTAACTATAACTCGCGCCTCCGCCATGCACAGTTTTCTCATCAATAATTTTACTGCAAATGTAGCAGTGATATTATCAATGATGTCATAGAAGATGTAATGACTAATGTAATATGTGGGGTAATTAGCAGTGCATGGCGATGGTGTGAGTTATAGCTATCTTAGAGTACAAGTTATAGTTACTTGAAATAACAGCTGAACTTCTATGGTTTTGTGCATGTCAATTTTTAACGACCATGTAACCTTTCATTTTTTAGTACATTTCTAAGCTTTTTTACATTTTATTTTCTAATTATAACTTCCCTGTAACCTTTGTTTTCTTCAGTGAATTTCTATCATTTTTTTAAACGTCAAGTGATATTTCATTACCATGCGTTCTGTCCAAACTCTGCTTTCGGCACGGTGCCCCTCCCTTGGCCAATATGTGCCCTGGGGACCCATCTTCTGGGCCCTGCCCACCATTTAAAGTGTAAAGGGGGCATGCAGCCCCTCTCCCTTGGCCAATACTGGCCCTGGGTACCTTTTCCCCTGGGGTCTGCACACCATTTAAAGGGTTGATGGGAGCACACAGCCTAGCTCCTTGGGACAATATATGCCCTGGGGACCCCATCCCCTCGGGCCTCACCTCAAATTGTTGGGTGACCTGACCCCACCTGGGGCACCCATTTCCTCACACACACTAACAAAACTACACCACATTGGACAATACAAAATACACACACCTGAGACTCATACACACACCACACCAACACACCCACTTCACTATAAAACACACACACACTACCCACAACCCTTTACGACTCAAAGATTTTGGCAAGCTAGAGAGAGAAAAGCCAGGAGCACCCACTGAATCTGAGCCACAAAACACCATCACCCACAGACCATCCACGCACCTCACAGCACACACCCCAACACATCACCCCATACACCCTCACACATACCACTCACACTTCACCCATGGCACCACAAAGACACCCCAGGTTCTCAGAGGAGGAGCTAAGGGTCATGGTGGAGGAAATCATCCGGGTAGAGCCACAGCTATTCGGATCACAGGTGCAGAAGTCGTCCATTGCTAGGAAGATGGAACTATAGCGGGGTGTCGTGGACAGGGTCAACGCCGTGGGACAGCACCCCAAAACAGGGGATGACATCAAGAAGAGGTGGGACGACTTACTGGGGAAGGTGCGTTCCATGGTTACAAGACACCAGATAGCTGTACAGAGGACTGGCAGAGGAACCCTACCTCCTCCCCCACAACTAACAACATGGGAGGAGCAAGTCTTGGTGACCATGCATTCTGAGGGCCTGGCAGGAGTAGCAGGAGGACTGGACTCTGGTAAGTCAACTCTCTATTACTATCACCCCCCATGTACATGCCATCACAAACTCCTACCCCTACCCTCACCCCATCACTCCGCCACCTCACATATACACCACCATCACATCTCACTCATCCCAATACCAAGCCCTGCATGCAACACCAATGCAAGGACCCCCATCACAGACCTGCATGGATAGCCATCATCACAGCATACACACTAGTGACAATCACTTAGCCAAACCAATCACAATTCACACAACCCAAAGGTGCCTTGCTAATAACAACCATAGAGGGAAACATATCCATGCACAAGATGGCACATGCAGAAACAATAACGCTGCATTTACATCCCCACAGGACACCCACTCAACATCACTGGAGAGGAGGTGCCAGCCACATCCAGTCCCCCCTCCCAGAAGAGGCCCACAGTGATGACAGCAGCTCTGCACGCCTGGATCACGATGACCAACCTGGCCCATCAGGGACCTCTGGACAGTTGGTGACCCAGCCACAGTCCCAAACCACCAAAGAGCCTCCCCCCTCAGGAAACACCAGCACAGCACCCACCCAGCGGGCCCATCCCTCTGTCCCCAGGACACACCAATCAGCAGTGTCAATCCACCAGTAAAGGGAACCCAGGCAACCCCACAAACACAGGATGATCAGGGACCTGGGGTCAGTGGCAGTGGCCACACGGTTCAGGGGACAGAGGCACAGGACAACAGGGAAGCTGGGAGGACTGCTGTGCGATGGGGCAGGACAGGCCCAGGGAACCAACTCTCCACAACGCACTCACCAACATCCTAGGAGCATACCACCATTCCCAGGATACCATGGGCCAGATACTGGCCAAGTTGCAGGAGACCCAGCGGCTGCAGGAGGGACAGTACCTGGGGATCAGGGAGGACCTGAGGGACATCCACACCACCCTGGTCACCATTGCAAGGGT
This sequence comes from Pleurodeles waltl, assembly GCF_031143425.1. Taxonomy (NCBI): domain Eukaryota; kingdom Metazoa; phylum Chordata; class Amphibia; order Caudata; family Salamandridae; genus Pleurodeles; species Pleurodeles waltl. Next base: position 497,428,179 of record NC_090442.1, on the reverse strand, counting down.
GCTGGCAGACATGGCCAACACCATGAGGAAGGCAGTGGCACACCAACGGGCCCCTGACACTAGCCAAACCAAAGAACAGCTCTCCACCTCTGCCGAAGCTAGTGGACAGGAGGCCCCACCACAGAAACAACAGGCCACCAGCACCCCACCCCCTGCAGAAGGAGAACCACCATGCAAACGGTCCCTGCGATCCAGGAAAAAGCCAGAGAACTTTGCCACCCTTGTGTCCCACTCTGTCATCCTGTCCACCTTCAACTGCCATTGCTTCCCATCCTATGCCCCCTTGGACAATGCACCTGTGAGAAAGATAGACTGGACTCTACCCTGGACTTTCCTCCATCATCAACCTATCCCATTGTAATGCCCCCTCCACTTATCATCACCTAAATAAACATCCTTGGAACAAAATAAAATATGGAGCCTGTCAATTGTTTCACAAATGTATTAGTTACACAAACTGTAAACATTGCAATTCAAATGTACTGTAATATTTACATAGGTATGACCTGTAATGGGCAGCAGTAAACACACCAGGAGCCAGAGTGGGGCACAGAGATCTGAAAATAGAGATGCCAAAGGGTACAGTAAGTGGCCATAGAAATAGGGAATTCAGGCTGCCATGTCCAATGTCCAACGCAAAACTGCAATGGAAGGTGAAGTTACAGTGTCTTACCTGTGTGTCACTGGAAGTACTGTTGAATTAGTGTGGGTCTGTTGTCCACATCTTCTTCCTCTGCCTCCTCTTTGTCACTGTCTACAGGCTCCACCGCTGCCACATGACCATCCCCAGGCTCATCCTCCTGCAGAAAAGGCACCTGGCGTCTCAAGGCCAGGTTGTACAACATGCAACATGCAACAATGATCTGGCATACCTTCTTGGATGAGTAGTACAGGGATCCACCACTCAGATGGAGGCACTGGAATCTGGCCTTCAGGAGGCCAAAGGTGCACTCAATGATCCTCCTTGTTCACCCATGTGCCTCATTGTAACGCTCTCTGCCCTTGTCCTGGGATTCCTCACTGGGGTCAGTAGCCATGAGAGGTTGGGGTAACCAGAGTCACCAGCAAAATCGAGGGATACCTGTTAGCCACACACTCACCCTTAGGGCCAATCCCACACCCATAAACCTACATCCACTGGGTGGGGACCATGGGCTCACCTATTAGCCACACCAGGTGCCTCTGGAGTTGAGACATCACATATGGAATGCTGCTATTCCTCAAGATAAAGGCATCATTCACAGAGCCAGGATACTTAGCATTGACATGGGAGATGTACTGGTCCGCCAAACACACCACCTTCACATTCAGAGAGTGAAAGCTTTTTCTATTTATGAACACTTGTTCATTTCTCTGGGGGGGGGGAATGCAATACAGTATGTGTACCATCAATGGCACCAATGATGTTGGGGATATGTCCCAGTGCATAGAAGTCAGCCTTCACTGTGGCCAAATTCTCCACCTGTGGGAATACGATGTAGCTGCACATGTGTTTCAGCAGGGCAGACAACACTCTGGTCAGCACGTTTGAGAACATAGGCTGTGACATCCCTGATGCTATGGCCACTGTCTCTTGGAAGGAACCACTTGTCAGGAAACGAAGCACTGAGAGGACTTGCACTAGAGGGAGGATACCTGTGGGAAGACGGATAGCTGAGATCAGGTCTGGCTCCAATTGGGCACACAGTTCTTGGATTTTGGTCCTATCAAGTTTATAGGTCAGGATAATGTGCCTGTCCTCCATTGTTGCCAGGTCCACCATGGATATGTACACGGGGGATGTCTCCATCTCCTATTCATCGTCAGTGGTTGAACGCTAGGGTGAAAAACGGTGAGCAGAAGGTCAAATTCACACATATGTCAACCGTGATATGCATTTTTTCCTTCACAGAAACAGTATGTGAACTCAAAAGTCAGTTGATGTGCCAATGTCTGCTGTGACACAGTTAGGTGCCATGCTCTGTGCCCCCCTGAAATGGCGTCTGCCTGACCTGTGAGGAGGTACAAGTGGAAATGAGGTAATTCCGCTGGCGTTGTGCGCCGTTGAGGTCGGCAGTCGACGATCGCCACGCAACACCGCATTGGTTATCATTGGGCCCCGTGGGTTCCAGGTGCCAATGGCAATGTACGCCGACGGCACGCACTGCCACGGACGTGACCTCAAATTTCTATCTGTGCACTCACTCAACAGGAGAGGACCTACACTGCAAGTGCTGCTGTGACCTGTGTCTGGAAGCGACAATGGCTCGAGTGTCTGAGGAAAGGGCCGCTGCCTTCACTTCGGAGGAGTTTGAGAGACTGGTGGATGGGTTCCTACCCCAGTACACTTTACTCTATGGTCCTCCAAATAAACAGGTGAGTACACTGTGAGCATGATGCGTGGGTCATTAATGTATGGATTGCTGTGTGTGTAAGCCTTGTGTAGGAGGGGGTCTGAGGGGTCCTGGGCAAAGTGCTGCATGTATGGTGGTCAATGTATGTGCGTAAGGGGATGGGGAGATATATTGGGCTATGAGTATAACAGTCCGGACGGTATGAATAAAACCTTTTTTGCTGTATTTTTTCTGCAGGTCAGCGCCATTCAGAAAAAGGGTTTTTGGTGTGCCATCGCCAAGGAGGTGCAGACCCTGGGGGTCTTTGACAGGCGGAGCACTCACTGCCGCAAACGGTGGGAGGATCTGCGCTGCTGGGCAAGGAAGATGGTGGAGGCCCAGCTGGGGCTGGCATCCCAACGAGGAAGGGGTGCCCGTCGTACCCTGATCCCCCCTGATGTTCCGCATCCTGGCGGTGGCCTATCCGGAGTTGGATGGGTGCTTGAAGGCATCACAGCAGCCACAAGAGGGTGAGAACAGATTCTGAATCATGACTTTGCGCGCGTTAAGGTATTACCTGGGTGGGGGATGTGGGCTGTGGGTGCTCCTACGCCAGGGCGAACATGGCAGGGTATGTTCAATGATGGGGAAGTTCAGATGCACTCCAACCCCAATAATGTTAGTGGGCATCTACTACTGGGCAGGGTCCTGTGGGTTTCAGGGTTGCAGGTAATGGCGTTGGGCATTGTACCCCATGGGCTGGTGACTAGCATTGTAACTGGTAGTTCATGGCCTTGTGCATAGGGCTGTTCCCTGTGAGCTGGGTATGCCAAGGGTAGTATTGTTGCTGGCATTGACCAAGTATATCCTCTGTCTCTCCCCCCCTTTTTGTTTTGTCACCCTGTCCTTGTGTGCATTAGCATTATCTGGTGGAGGAGCAGAGGCACCGGCGACGGAGGGAGTTGCATCCCACATGGTACTGGAGGCTGAATCCACCAACGGTGAGGGCACCAGTGGGATGGAGGGCGAGGGGATAACCATGACGGGGACAGGGGGGGACACTACCGACAGTGACACCTCCTCCAATGGCAGCTCCCTGGCGGTGGTGGACACCTCTATGGCCACCCCAACTACAGGTACAGCCACCACCCCCGTACCAGCACCGCCCATCCAGCAGCCCCTCAGTGTGTTTCCTGTGTCTACTCACCCAGGACGGTGGGCATCTCCTTCGCCCCTGGCACCTCAGGCCCTGCCCCAGTCAGCCCTGCTGCCCTCAGTGAGGAGGCTATTGACCTCCTGAGATCCCTCTCTGTTGGGCAGTCAACCATACTGAATGCCATCCAGGGTGTAGAGGGGCATTTGCAACAAACAAATGCATACCTGGAGGGCATTCACTCTGGGGTGGCGGCCCAACAGAGAGGCTCTGGCCAAAGCACTGATGGCAGCCATTGTCCCTGTCTCCAGCCTCCCTTCTCCAACTTCCTCTACCCAGTCCCAATCCCCTCAACCCCAGCCTATCCTAAGCACACCTTCAGACCAGCAGTCACTCAAATCAACACACAGAAGTGGCTCAGGCATACACAAGCACCACACTTCATCTCACAAGCACTCACACAAGTACCATCCACATGCAGACACACCAACATCCACTGCCTCCACTGTGTCCCCCTCCTCGTCGTCGTCCACCTCCTTCCCAGTAGCGTCTCCACTCACACCTGCATGCACCACATCCTCATCCACTATCACCATCATGCCTATCATTACACGCCCATGACTGCCAATCACCACCCCCACATCCATGCACACATCCACTGTGTCCTCTCCCACTATGTCTATGACCCCTTCTCCCAAAGTACACAAAAGCAAGCACACAGACACCCAACAGCCATCCACCTCACAACAGCATCCAGCCCATGAACCTGCACCCAAACACAGCAGACTGACACCTCCTACAACCACTCCCTCTTCCTCCACTCCCAAACCTTCACCCTCTTCCCACCCCAGTGTCCCTGAGAAGCTTTTCCTTGACACCCTTAACCTATTCCCTACCCCTCCCCCCAGTCCTTCACTTCGGGCCAGGGTGGCCAGAACCCAGCCCAGCACCTCAGCCACCCAGTCCACGGCCACTGTGTTTTCTGCAGCTGCTGCAGGTGGGGGAGGCACCTGTCAGCTCAGCCAGTGTGCCAGCACCACCTGCTAACGCCAAGAAGGGTCCACCACCTAGCAAGGGCAAGAAGGGGACATCTGACAGCAAGGGGAAAAGGACACCAGCTGGCAAAAGCAAGGAGGCACCACTATTCTGCCAGGGTCAAGAAGGGGCACACAACACCAGCCATGGCACTTCAGCAGTCTGAGGCTGCAGGTGAAGACCTGGAGGCTATCACCACCACTGCCAACACCGCCACCTGCACCGCGTCCAGCACTGCCACCTGCATCGCGTCCAGCACCTCCACATGCACCGCCGCCAGCAGCACCACTGCCAGCAGCAGCAGCCCCAGTGGGCAGCCGTCCAAAGCTGCAGGTGAAGGCCTGAAGGCTGCCACCATCACTGCCAGCACCACCATCTGCACCACGGCCAGCACCACCACCTGCACCGCGACCAGCACCGCCACATGCACCGCCGCCAGCAGCACCACTGCCAGCAGCAGCAGCCACAGTGGGTAGCTGTCCGAGGCTGAAGGTGAAGGCTTGTGGGCTACCACCACCACTGCCAGCACCGCCACCTGCAGCACAACTGGCATCCACTTAGCAGCCATCACCGCCGGCGAGCAGTGTGTAGTGGTGACTACATGGGCTGCAGTGTGTCCTGGCCCCTGCAACACCTGTTGGTGTGACACAAGGGTGAGAGACTGTGACCTTGCCCCATCCAGGATGGGGATTCTGACACCCCCTACCGCCATCCTGTTCCTGGCGGGTCTCCCGCCAGGAACAGGATGGCGGTAGGGGGTGCCGCGGGGCCCCTGGGGGCCCCTGCAGTGCCCATGCCCATGGCATGGGCACTGCAGGGGCCCCCGTAAGAGGGCCCCGCAAAGTATTTCAGTGTCTGCTAAGCAGACACTGAAATACGCGACGGGTGCAACTGCACCCGTCGCACCCCTGCAACTACGCCGGCTCAATTCTGAGCCGGCGTCCTCGTTGCAGGGACATTTCCTCTGGGCCGGCGGGCGCTCTTTTGGAGAGCGCCCGCCGGCCCAGAGGAAATGTCTGAATGGCTGCCGCGGTCTTTTGACCGCAGTGCGGTCATTCAGCGGCGGTACCTTGGCGGACGCCCTCTGCCGTCCGCCAAGGTCAAAATGACCCCCTAAGTGTTTAGGATTGAACTCTGCAATGCAAAAGGGTAAAATACAACATATCAGCACAATGCATGAATCATGTTATTTTTAAAGTGATGTTTTTTTGCATTTTTTGACGCCAATAGAGCGCGTACTGTTCTGGTGTTGACAGTACTCCCCGCTCCCAGACGCGCTCTAGGGCCTGGTTTGCTTGGATTAAGATGATGAAAGTGTCTCACAAGTACTGGAGCATGAACATCAGATGCGGAAACCCATGAGTTACTTTCAGGACCATAACCTTTCCATGAGATTAAATACCAAAGATTACGTCCTCTAAGTTTAGAATCCAACACTTTCTTGACTTCATATTCTTCTTCCCCTTGTACTAAAACAGGAGCTGGATGAGGATGGACCTTTTGGACTGCCTTTTTCAAGAGGGAAGTGTGGAACACTGGGTGAATCCGTAAGGATCCGGGCAATTGTAGTTTATAAGTCACTGGATTGATTTGCTGAAGGACAGTATAAGGACCTATGAATTTGGGGTTAAACATGTGCTTCTTCTTGAAGTCTATGGTGGATATTCTGACCTCGGCGGTAAAAGGCGCTTACCGCCGGTCAGAAGACCGCCACAACACCGCTGCGGTCGCGGTAAACCGCCACGGTCATTCTGACCCTCAAGAGGCAAACCGCCAAAAACCCGACATCCACAAAAGTCCGCCACACCAACGGCCAGAGATAAACTGGTGAAGACCAAACCTCCACCGTCATGCCAACAGAAATACGCCCATGCCATTAAGACCCACGAATCCACGCGGTGGTGTTTCAACCGTGGTTTTCCATTGGCGGTACACACCGCCGCGCTCAAAATACACATACAGCTCCAAAACACAGCCACATTGGACAATTTGAAATACACACACCTGAGACACATACACACAACACTCCCACACACCCAATTAACTATAAAACACACACCCACATCACCCACAAACCCCTACGACCACAAATCAGAGACGAAGCCCAGAGAGAGACAGCACAGAATAGAGAACACCATCACACAGAGGCACACTACACCATCACCCACACAACAACCACGCACAAAACACCACAAACCACCACACTCACCACACTCATTACCGCAAACACCACCCCACACCTCATCCACACCACCCCATGGCACCCCCAAGACACCCCAGGTTTTCAGACGCAGAACTCAGGGTCATGGTGGAGGAAATAGTTCCGGTAGAGCCCCAGCTCTTCGGGACACAGGTGCAGCACACCACCATTGCCAGGAAGATGGAGCTATGGCAAAGAATAGTGGACAGGGTCAACGCTGTGGGACAGCATCCACAAAATCGGGACGACATCAGGAAGCAGTGGAACGACCTACGGGGGAAGGTGCGTTCCATGGTATCCAGGCACAACATCGCGGTGCAGAAGACTGGCAGCGGACCCCAACCTCAACCCCCAGAATTTACAACATGGGAGGAACAGGTCTTGAATATCCTGCATCCTGAGGGCCTCGCAGGAGTATCTGGAGGAATGGACTCTGGTAAGTCTAATCTCAACTACTTCATCCCCCCCACCCACCAGCATGCCAACTCATACCCCCACCATCCCCCCCACCCCATCACACATCCTCCTTGCTAATGTCTCACCATCACAACCCACCCATCCCAACACCAAACCCTGCATGCCACCACAAACCATTGACACCCATCACCTAAGCATGCCCACTGCACATACCCATCTCCCCCACAAACCGCCATCACAACAGCCCCCACAAAGGAATGCCAGCACTGGGGTACACGGGCACCCACCCATTGCACGCTACAGCACACACAGAAGCAATAACCATACTCTTATACCCCTGCAGGACCCGAATGCCACCACAACGCCCAGGAGGGTCCAGAAATGTCCATCCCACCCCCAGAAGAGGCCCCCAGTGATGACAGCAGCTCTGTCTCCCTGGACCCAGATGACCAGCCCGGCCCATCGGGGACCTCGGGACAGTCGGTTCCCCTCACACAGCCACAGGGCACAGCAGACCTACCCCCCTCTGGGAACACCAGCACAGCACCCACCCAGCGGGCCCATGCCTCTGTCTCCAGGACACGTCAATCAGCGGTGTGTCCACCACTACAGGGAACCCAGGTTAACCCACCACCCCAACAACAACAGGGACCTGGGGGCAGTGGTAGTGGGCACACGGTCCAGGGGACAGAGGCCCAGGGAAACAGGGGAACTGGGAGGGCTGCTGTGCGACAGGGGGGGGACAGGCCCAGGGAACCCACTCTCCACGAGGCCCTCACCTCCATCATGGGAGCATACCAACACTCCCAGGAGACGATGGCGACGTTGCTGGCCAGGTTCCAGGAGATCCAGGTACTGCAGGAGGAACAGTTTATGGGGTTCAGGGAAGAACTGAGAAACATTAGTTCCGCAATGGGCACCATCGTTGTGGCTCTCAACCAGATTGTCACCACATTGCGGGACCATGTGGCACCACAAAGGGCCCCTGTCACTAGCATGGACCAGGAACAGGCTACCGCCTCCGCCGGCGCTAGTGAACAGGAGGCCCGACACAAGAACAACCGGCCACCATAACCCCACCCCCTGCAGAAGAAGAACCACCCCGCAAGCGGGGCCTGAGATCTAGGAAGAAGACAGAGTAGGATGCCAAGACCCCCGCCAGGAAAGGATACCCCCTGATGTCATCCCACTGTCCCACATTGTCACCCTGTCCAACCTTAAACTGCCCCTGCTCCACCTTCCACAGGCATATGGACAATGCACCTGTGAGACTGAGAATCTGGACTCTGCCATGGACATTCCTCCACCATCACCCATTACCGATTTTCAACCATGTCCCAAAATTGAGCACTTTAATAAACACACTTATTGCACACAAATAATCTGGAGTCTGCCTGTATTTTTGAAAATATGTATTAGACATAAACGTGCCAAAATGACCAGTTACATTGTGATGACAACATACCACTGTCACACAGCTGTAGTCCATGGGCAAACAAAGCAGAGGTCACGCAGTGGGGCCCACATCTCTGAAATTGGAAGGGAAAGTCACAACTCTGTTAGCATACACTGGGTGAAAAGGACAGACAGTAGAGAGGCAGGAGACTGTAAGTAAATGTAAAATTCCAGAGTTGATTCTTACCTGTGTGTTATTGAAAATACTGCTGTATCACTGTGTCCCTGTTGTCTGTGTCGTCCTCTTCGTCTTCCTCCTCTTCACTCTCCGCAGGCTCCACAGCTGCTACAACACCACCATCTGGACCATCCTCCTGCAGAAAAGGCACCTGGCGTCGCAAAGCCAGGTTGTGAAGCATACAGCAGGCCACGATGATCTGGCACACCTTCTTTGGTGAGTACATTAGGGATCCACCTGTCATATGCAGGCACCTAAACCTGGCCTTCAGGATGCCGAAGGTCCGCTCGATCACCCTCCTAGTACTCCCATGTGCCTCATTGTACCGTTCCTCTGCCCTTGTCCTGGGATTCCTCACTGGGGTCAGTAACCACGACAGGTTGGGGTAACCTGAGTCACCAATTAGCCACACACAGTGTCTCTGTAGTTGTTCCATCACATAAGGGATGCTGCTATTTCGCATGATGTACGCGTCATGCACTGACCCAGGGAACTTGGCATTTACATGGGAGATGTACTGGTCAGACCACCTGGACATTCATGGAATGATAACTTTTTCTGTTCCTGTACACCTGTTCACTCCTGCTGGGGGGGACCAAAGCCACATGTGTCCCATCAATGGCACCAATGATGTTGGGAATATGTCCAAGGGCATAGAAATCACCCTTCACTGTAGGCAAATCCCCCACCTCAGGGAAAACGATGTATCTCCGCATGTGTTTGAGCAGGGCAGACAACACTCTGGACAACACCTTTGAAAACATAGGCTGAGACATCCCTGATGAAATGGCCACTGTTGTTTGAAATGAGCCACTTGCCAAAAAATGGAGTACTGACAGCACCTGCACTAGAGGGGGAACCCTGTGGGTTGGCGGATGGGTGACATCAGGTGTGGCTCCAGCTGGGCACACAGTTCCTGTATAGTGGCTCGGTCAAGCCTGTATGTCAGTATGACATGTCTTTCCTCCATTGTCGACAGGTCCACCAGCGGTCTGTACACGGGAACATTCCTCCATCTCCTCGCAAGTCCCAGCGGACGGTGCCTAGGAAGGACAACAGCGAGCACAGAGTCAATCAACCCACAAGTACGTTCCCACAGCTTGCACAGTACACGATTCTCTATGCATTGAATGGCTTGTATGAGTGTCGATGCAAGGCCTAGGCATGTGTGACACAGTAGAAATTAAGCCATGTGGGCGCTTGAAATGGCGGCTGCCTGACCTGTGAAGTGCGACAATGGGATGTGAGGTAAATGCGCTGGCGTGGCACACCGTGGCGGTAGGCGGTCGAAGACCACGGCGCAAAGCCGCATTGGATAACATTGAACCCTATGGGTTTCAGGAGCCAATGACGAAGTGTGCCGGCGGTCGCGGTACGCACCGCCGGGATACTCACCGCCGCGGACGTGACCGCCATTTTCTATCTGCTTAATCACTCGAGACCTGATCATCCACAGGAGAGGACCTATACTGCAAGTGCTGCTGTGACCTCGGTCTGGAAGATACAATGGCTGCTGCGACTGGGGAAAGGGCCCCTGCCTTCACTTCTGAAGAATTGGAGAAACTCGTGGATGGGGTCCTCCCCCAGTATGCGCTACTCTACGGTCCTCCAGACCAACAGGTAAGTACACTGGGAGCATGCTTTGTGGGCAATGCCTGTGTTGAGTCGGGTGGATGAAAGATGGTGGGGAGGGGAGTGATTGAGGCATGCATCAAACGACGGATGAGAGCATGTGCCACATGGCAAGGGTGGGGATGGGAGACCACTCACATCGAGCATGCAGAAAATTATGACAATGTTATTTCTCCCCCTGTACATGTGACATAGGTCAGCGCCCATCAGAAAATAGACATTTGGCATGCCATCGCCAAGGACGTCCGTACCCTGGGGGTCCACAACAGACGGGGCACCCACTGCCGCAAGAGGTGGGAGAACATCCGCCGCGGGAGCAGGAAGACCGCGGAGGCTCTGCTGGGGATGGCCTCCTAACGTAGGAGGGGTGGCTCCCGTCAATTGACCCCCCTGATGTCCCGGATCCTGGCGGTGGCCTACCCCGATTTGGATGGGCACGTGAGGACATCACAGCAGACACAAGGGGGTGAGTACAAGCACATTCTGCTGATTTAGCGCACATTGGAGGTGTCTGGGTGGGGGAGGAGGGCTGTGGGTATCCCTAGGCCAGGGCGATTTCCGTAGGCTAGGCCCCTCCGTTAGGCATGGCCCTGTGCCCCCGCTCCCCCCTCTGTAGGTTGCTAATCATGGCGCTGTGTCACCTATGTGTGGATTTGTCGTCCATAGGCTTGTAGGCCATGTCCCACGGATTGAGTAGTGTACCCCAAGTGCGCGGCGTAGTGCAGGGGGCTTCTGTGTCTGTCCTCTCCGCCAACGGTGTCGCCAATGCATGCACTCAACATGTCTTTATTTCTCCCCCCCCCTTTTTTGTTGGTCTTCCTGTTCATGTGTGCATTAGCATCATCAGGCGGAGGAGAAGTGGCATCGGAGCACGAGGGAGCTGCATCTCACATGGCCCTGGAGGGCCATGCAACCGACTCGGAGTTCACCAGTGAGACGGAGGGTGAGGGGAGCTCCACAGCGGGGACACGTGGTGACACCAGCGACACAGACACGTCCTCGGAAGGGAGCTCCCTTGTGGTGGCGGCAACATCCATGCCCACCGCAACAACAGGTACAGCCGCCACCCAGCGCACCAGCTCCGCCCTCCCAGCAGCCCCTCAGCCTTCGCCCCGTGCCCGCTCACCCCAGGCACCTCAGGCCCTGCCCCAGTTACCCCTGCTGCCCTCAGTGAGGAGGTCATTGACCTCCTCAGGACGCTCATTGTTGGGCAGTCTACCCTTTTGAATGCCATCCAGGGTGTAGAAATGGAGGTGCACCGGACTAATGCATACCTGGAGGGCATTCATTCGGGTCAGGCTGCCCATCAGCGATCGTTCAACGCTCTGGCCTCAGCACTGACGGCAGCCATTGTCCCTGTCTCCTGCCTCCCTCCTCCAACTTCCTCAACCCAGTCCCACTCCCCTGTTCCTCTGCCTATCCCAGACACACCTACAGACCAGCCTGCACACACCTCAACACCCAAGGCAAGCTCATCCAGACATAAGCACCACACATCACACAAGCATTCACACAAGCAACATCCACATGCAGACATACCAACAGCCACTGCCTCCTCTGTGTCCCCCTCCTCCTCGTCTCCCTCCTCCCTCCCTGTGACGTCTCCACTCACACTTGCATGCACAACATCATCAGCCACTACGTCCATCACCAGCACACCGACCAGGACACTCCGCACACGTGCAGTCACCACCCCCACTGCCATTTACACGTCCCCTGTGTCCTCTCCAAGTGTGTCTGTCACCCCCTCTTCCAAACCACACAAACGCAGGCAGCCACCCACCCAACACCCATCCACCTCACGACAGCCTTCAGCACAAGCACCTGCACCCAAAGACACCAGACCTGACTCACCTACAACCACATCCTCTTCCTCCACTCCCATACCCACTGCACCTACCCTTCCCACTGCTCCTAAAATATTTTTCCTGTCCAAAATTAACCTCTTTCCATCACCTGACCCACCCCCTCCATCTCTTAAGAGTCGAATCAGCAGCTCAGCCACCACATCCCCTGGACCTACAAGGACAATAGTCCAGGGATTTTGGAGTCCACCACCTTCAAGGGCAGCTACTTCGGCTAGCAGTAAAGGGACAGCCAGCCCACCCCCTGGTAAAAAATCTAAGAAAGGCAAGGCCCGGCGCGAGAGGCCAGAGACAGCAGGCTCCAATGGCACTACCCTGGCACCGTCAGGAAGTGGGGTGCCACCTGTCACACCGACAAAGGGAGGAAAGGGCCACAGAGGAGCAGGGAAGGGTGGCAAGGGCAGCACGACCGACAAGTCCGGCAGCAGGCGAGCTGCCCAGGAGGGCCCCACCAGCCCCATTCCAGGTGTGAAGGAGGACACCCACGGGCCCGGGACGGCAGCACAGGAGGGCCCCGCAAGCGAGAAGACAGATGTGCACAAAGGGCCCGGCAGCCACATGTCGGGTGGCGAGTGAACTCCATCTCATGGCCGGATCTGGTGCCCTGGAGACACATGTCAAGAACCGCTGAACAGGGCCCTTCAAGACAAGCACTGCTGAACAGGGCCCTTCAAGACAAGCACCGCTGAACAGGGCCCTTCAAGACAAGCACCGCTGAACAGGGCCCTTCAAGACAAGCACCGCTGAACAGGGCCCTTCAAGACAAGCACCGCTGAACAGGGCCCTTCAAGACTAGCACCGCTGAACAGGGACCTTCAAGTCAAGCACCGCTGAACAGGGCCCTTCAAGTCAAGCACCGCTGAACAGGGCACCGCCGTGTCAAGAACCGCTGAACAGGGCCCTTCAAGTCAAGCACCGCTGAACAGGGCACCGCCGTGTCAAGCACCGCTGAACAGGGCCCTTCAAGACAAGCACCGCTGAACAGGGCCCTTTAAGTCAAGCACCGCTGAACAGGGCACTGCCGTGTCAAGAACCGCTGAACAGGGCCCTTCAAGTCAAGCACCGCTGAACAGGGCACCGCCGTGTCAAGCACCGCTGAACAGGGCCTTTCAAGACAAGCACCGCTGAACAGGGCCCTTCAAGACAAGCACCGCTGAACAGGGCACCGCCGTGTCAAGAACCGCTGAACAGGGCCCTTCAAGACAAGCACCGCTGAACAGGGCCCTTCAAGACAAGCACCGCTGAACAGGGCACCGCCGTGTCAAGAACCGCTGAACAGGGCCCTTCAAGACAAGCACCGCTGAACAGGGCCCTTCAAGACAAGCACCGCTGAACAGGGCCCTTCAAGACAAACACCGCTGAACAGGGCCCTTCAAGTCAAGCACCGCTGAACAGGGCACCGCCGTGTCAAGAACCGCTGAACAGGGCCCTTCAAGACAAGCACCGCTGAACAGGGCCCTTCAAGACAAGCACCGCTGAACAGGGCCCTTCAAGACTAGCACCGCTGAACAGGGACCTTCAAGTCAAGCACCGCTGAACAGGGCCCTTCAAGTCAAGCACCGCTGAACAGGGCACCGCCGTGTCAAGAACCGCTGAACAGGGCCCTTCAAGTCAAGCACCGCTAAACAGGGCACCGGCGTGTCAAGCACCGCTGAACAGGGCCCTTCAAGACAAGCACCGCTGAACAGGGCCCTTCAAGTCAAGCACCGCTGAACAGGGCACTGCCGTGTCAAGAACCGCTGAACAGGGCCCTTCAAGTCAAGCACCGCTGAACAGGGCACCGCCGTGTCAAGCACCGCTGAACAGGGCCTTTCAAGACAAGCACCGCTGAACAGGGCCCTTCAAGACAAGCACCGCTGAACAGGGCACCACCGTGTCAAGAACCGCTGAACAGGGCCCTTCAAGACAAGCACCGCTGAACAGGGCCCTTCAAGACAAGCACCGCTGAACAGGGCACCGCCGTGTCAAGAACCGCTGAACAGGGCCCTTCAAGACAAGCACCGCTGAACAGGGCCCTTCAAGACAAGCACCGCTGAACAGGGCCCTTCAAGACAAACACCGCTGAACAGGGCCCTTCAAGTCAAGCACCGCTGAACAGGGCACCGCCGTGTCAAGAACCGCTGAACAGGGCCCTTCAAGTCAAGCACAGCTGAACAGGGCACCGCCGTGTCAAGCACCGCTGAACAGGGCCCTTCAAGACAAGCACCGCTGAACAGGGCCCTTCAAGACAAGTACCGCTGAACAGGGCACCGCCGTGTCAAGAACCGCTGAACAGGGCCCTTCAAGACAAGCACCGCTGAACTAGGCACCGCTGTGTCAAGAACCGCTGAACAGGGCCCTTCAAGACAAGCACCGCTGAACAGGGCCCTTCAAGTCAAGCACCGCTGAACAGGGCACCGCCGTCTCAAGCACCGCTCCGCTGGGCCCTTCATCTCAAGCACCGCTCCGCTGGGCCCTACATCTCAAGCACCGCTCTGCTGGGCCCTTCATCTCAAGCCCCGCTCCGCTGGGCCCTTCACCTCAAGCACCACTCCGCTGGGCCCTTCATCTCAAGGCCCGCTCCGCTGGGCCATTCATCTCAAGCACCGCTCCGCTGGGCCCTTCATCTCAAGCACCGCTCCGCTGGGCCCTTCATCTCAAGCACCGCTCTGCTGGGCCCTTCATCTCAAGCACCGCTCCGCTGGGCCCTTCATCTCAAGCACCGCTCCGCTGGGCCCTTCATCTCAAGCACCGCTCCGCTGGTCCCTTCATCTCAAGCACCGCTCCGCTTGGCCCTTCGTCTCAAGCACCGCTCCGCTGGGCCCTTCCTCTCAAGCAGCGCTCCGCTGGGCCCTTCATCTCAAGCCCCGCTCCGCTGGGCACCGCTGTCTCAAGCACCGCTCCGCTGGGCCCTTCATCTCAAGCCCCGCTCCGCTGGGCACCGCCATCTCAAGCACCGCTCCGCTGGGCCCTTCATCTCAAGTCCCGCTCTGCTGGGCACCGCCGTCTCAAGCACCGCTCCGCTGGGCCCTTCATCTCAAGCACCGCTGGCCCATTGGCAGAAGGGGCAGGGTCGGATCTGTGTCGGGCAGGGCTGCACGAAGCACTCTGGGCACCATGCCTCCTCCAGAACCAGTGGAGTCTGTAATCCACTTGATAGACTGTGGCTTTGCACTCCCCAGGATGGTACAGTGGGCAATCCACCCACTGTAGAGACTTGTGAGACTGTGGCTTTGCACTCCCCAGGATTGAACAGTGGGCAAACCACCCACTGTAGAGACTTGTGAGACTGTGGCTTTGCACTCCCCAGGATGGAACAGTAGCCATGGAGGCCCCTCGTCTCTGTTGGCGGTTCCCGCCAGGGTCAGAATTCCATTTTTTTATCCACCTGCCTGTTGGCGGGTTGGCCGCCGCTTTAACACCGATCGCCAGGGTTGGAATGACCCCCTCTATGTTTTGTGGAAAGCCACACTTTGTCACCTGGTTGATATTGCGGTCCCTCACAATGTTTCTTATCATAATGTCTTTTATATTTTTGTTTGGCTTTTTCTAGATACTGTTGAATCAGCTTCTGGGTTTGATGTAAATGCTGAATGGTTTCTGACACAGCTGGAGTAAGAGAACTTTCTTGAGGAATTGTGATGGGCAAGGTGTCAGGATGATAACCAAATAAACCAAAAAAGGGTGTAACGCCAATGGAAGTGTGGAATGAGTTATTGTAAGCTAACTCAGCTAACCAGAGCATAGATGTCCAAGAATGAAGTGCCTTTTCAGCGTAGGCACGTAGGTATTGTTTTAAAGTCTGATTTAGTCTTTCTGTTTGACCATCTGTTTGAGGATGGTGACTAGTAGATAGTGTAGATGTCACTTGGAGTGTTTTACACCATGTCTTCCAGAAATTGGAGGAAAATTGTGACCCCCGATCGGAGAGGATAACCTTTGGTAGTCCATGATAACGAACCACTCTGTTCAGTAAAATGTTTGCCAATTCACTAGAAGTGGGCAATTTTTTACAGGCAATAAAATGTCCATATTTTGTGAGACTATCTACTACCACCAGAATTACTGAATGCTGTTGAACCACTGGCAGACCTTTAATAAAGTCTAATGAAATGTGTTCCCATGGACGACTTGGAGTTGGAAGAGGATGTAATAATCCTTTTGATTTAGAATGACTTGTGTTAATGCGAGAACAAACTTCACAGTTGTTTACCATTGCTTTTACATCTTTTGTTAGGGTAGGCCACCAAAAATAACGTTGGATCAGTTCAAGAGTTTTAGGAATACCTGGATGACCTGCCGTAGGTATAACATGTAACCAATGAAACACTATCTTGCGAAGTTTGATAGTGGGTATGAATAAACGAGCGTCATGAAAGGGTAAACCTTGTTTGATTGACCTTTTGGGATCAGCTTGGGCCCATGTTTGCCATTTTTCAACAGTGAAGGAATTGCGAATTTCTTCAAAGAAATCTTCAGTTTTTATGATACATAGAACCTTGTCTGGAGCAATGATAGCTCTGGAGGCTTGAAATGCAGGCAACGTGGTAGACTCTTGACGGGACAAGGCGTCAGCCTTGCGATTATCTTTACCAGGCCGGAAGGTTACTACAAAATCAAATTCGGCAAAAAAAAGCATCCAGCGTAATTGCCTAGGGGTCAAAAGTCTGGCGGAACTCATGAATTGAAGATTACGATGATCAGTATACACTGTAACAGTGTATTTGGCACCCAATAAATGATGTCTCCATTCTTTAAAGGCGTCCCGAACTGCCAGAAGTTCTTTTTCAGCAATGACATCGTTTTGTTCGGCTTCGTTCAACTTCCGAGACGTATAAGCTACAGGATGAAGTTGACCAGTGTCTTTATTTCGTTGTGATAAGACGGCTCCTATTGCTACATCTGAAGCATCAGCTTCCACTATAAAAGGTTGATTCGCATCAGGATGAGTTAAAACTGGGGCAGTGGAGAAAGCTTTCTTTAAAGTCGAGAAGGCTTGATCAGCTTCTGGGGACCATACAAACTTTTCTTTCTTTCTTAGTAGCTTAGTGTTTGGAGCCACTGTCTGGGAGAAATGACTTATGAACCTTCGGTAAAAATTTGCAAACCCCAGGAAGCACTGTACATCACAAACAGTTTTTGGAATGGGCCACTCAGATACAGCTTTTACTTTCTTTTCTGCCATCACCATACCTTGAGGGGTAAGAATAACCCGTAAAAACTCCACTGTGGTAACATGAAACTCCCACTTGGTTAGTTTACAATATAAATGGTGTTTTCGAAGGGCTGCAAGAATTTTCTTGACATGTTGTACATGTTCGTTTTCATTGTCTGAGTAGATCAAAATGTCATTGATGTAGACTATGGCAAATATGTCGAGGTACTCTCTAAGAACGTAATTCAAGAAAAATTGAAAAGCTGCTGGAGCGTTACACAGACCAAAAGGCATGACGGTATATTAAAAAAGGCCATATCTTGTCTTGAACGCTGTTTTCCATTCATCACCCTCTCTCATTCTGACCAAATGATAAGCACCTCGAAGATCAAGCTTCGTGTAGATCTTTGCTCTCTTTACTTGTTCCAATAAAACCGGAATTAGGGGTAAAGGATATTTATTCTTGATGGTGACTTTGTTTAAACCTCTATAGTCAATGCAAGTTCGAAGTTCTCCATTAGCTTTTGCAACAAAAAATAAAGGCGAAGCTGCAGGAGACTTAGAGGGGCGAATGAAGCCATTCTCCAAAAATTGATCTAGGTATTTTCGTAAATGTTGGTTTTCATGTTCTGACAGAGCATATACACGACAGTTGGGAAGTGTCACACCTGGGGCTAGGTCAATTTGACAGTCATAAGATCTATGAGGAGGTAGAGTCTCTGCTCCTTTCTCATCAAATACATCTTTGTACGATGAATACTGTTTGGGCAACTGAGTTTCTTTCTCCGCAGCAGTAGCTATGTTAGAGTTGCAAACTGTTGGTACTTGATTTTTTGGGGAGACATTGTTCATTACATAGCGCAGATGAGAACACGATTTGTCGTTCTGCCCAATTGATTTCTGGATTGTGAGGAGTTAACCATGGCAAGCCGAGGATAATCCCATATTGGGGAGCATGGATCACATCTAGAATGATTTTCTCTTCATGTTTCTTTCTTAGAATCTTATCTTCACAAATCATTGACAAGGGGATAGTCTGAAGAGTTACCGGACCACCAGTCAAGAGTTTTCCATCGACTGCCTGGATGATTTCTGGGTTTTTCTTTTCAATACATGGATCCCCCATGCACGAACCAATTGGACATCAACAAAATTCCCAGTAGCTCCAGAATCGACTAGAGCTTTTTTGAAATAGATCTCTTTCTTGACCTGAACTCTTATTTCCAGTTTAAGATGTCTAGATTGTGAAGGGTCCACGGTGACACCCAAGAGCAACCCTTCTCTGCATCTCGGGTGTTTTAGTTTTCCAACTCGACTGGTGCATTGGCTGCGACCTTCTGAACTGGACCTTTCTTGTTCTTTGGTTTGATGGGACAATCTTTGGCAAAATGACCTTTTCGCCCACAATAAAGACATTGTCAATTTTTTCTGCGTAAGTCCTTTTCATCTTTAGTCAAAGGTCTTCTGATGGTTCCAATTTCCATCTGTTCCGACGTTCTTTCTTTCGGAGTTCTTGAATCTCTGTTATCATGAACGCGCCATGAATATTTTTCAATCTTTTTGTGCGTTCCTTTACGTTCTGCTAAACGATGGTCAAGTCTCAAGACAAGATTTATTAACTCTTGAAAGTCTGTAGGTTGTGGATCGATTTGCGCTAAGATATCTTTTAATTCCTATTTGAGTCCCTTGTAAAACAAGACCGCTTGTTTTTCTTCAGGCCAGGAAGTCTCGGCAACCAGCCGGTTAAAGTTGGCTAAATACGACACTAGGTCTTGTTTTCCTTGGCGTAAGTTTAATAATTCATGATCTGCTGACTGTGTTACAGTTCTACGATCAAAAACTCTCTCAAATTCACGAACAAAATTTCTCCAATTATACAACAAGGGACTATTTTTACGCACAAGAGGAATTGACCAAGTGGCTGCATCTCCAGTCAGATATGATAACAAGAAAGCTACTTTGGACTGGGCATCGGGAAAGGTATTTGGTCTGCAGGTGAAGTGTAGTTCCACTTGGACCAGGAAAGATTGCGCTTTCAATGGGTCACCTGAGAAACGTTCTGGGGGAGCTAAAGGAATAGCAGCAGGAACATTTAGGGAAATTGGACTACTTCCAGAAGCCTGAGAAGAAGTACCTGGCCAAAACACCCCTGTGGGACTTTGCTCCTTCTTCTCTACTTTATCTTGCAACTGACTCACTCTCTCTGCTAAGCTGGTTGTCAATTCTTTGGATGATACCACCTCTGCTTGGGGCTGGGTGATAGCCTTAACTAACTTGTCTAGCGTGGCCATGCTGAGAACATACACAAACCAGGAGGATAATAATTTGTGGGCTCACTATTCTGTCAGAGCCACCAGATCCTCGGGGTTTGCGCACGTTCCCAACACGTCCTCTAATGAACAACTCCAAGACTCTGATAGACAATTCACAGAGATTGTGAGAGTTCAAGAGGGGAAGAGGGGATTAGGAAGGGTACTGCTGGGAAGGAGACCTTTAATGGGAAAAAAGGTTAGAACTCACAATATAACCTGAAGTAAATATTAATAAACATAGTCTTTCTGAAAATATGAGCAATCTTGAATTGCAGTTTTAAAAATGAACAGATTTTGTGATGATCAGATACCTGTAATGGAATCAAGATTAATTGAAATAAAACTTTTCTTATTCAAGCATGAATTAGAATAACAAGAATATGCATAATAGGAGCATATAATATTGCATCTAGAACTTCTGATCCTATATATATTTTCCTTGAAATGTTTTCAACACAGATTACACTCTTAAAACACTAGAGAAGAAATATTTTTCAATGGGTTCAATAGTTCAAGAAATATTTCCCATACTTGTCAACTTGAATTGTACCAAGCAATTATCCTGGAATGGTAATATGCAGTTCACAACATAAATAAACTCTAGTAAAAAATTGCATGTCCTGCTGACTCGAATGCCACCATGCAAAGTCAAGAAATGGTTGCACAATAGCGACAGGTTTTGAAATTATCTTAAATTTAATTATACATCGTGCCACTTCAAAACCTTCTTTTAAATGTCAATAAATAGTAACACACAATGTTCCACAAGCTTTTAAAGCTTCATAAACGAACCGCGCCTCTTCCCGATTCGTGATCAATCATGTATGTGTCAATAAATGCCAGCGCGCAATGCAACTCAAGATTTCAAAGCTTTTCAAACGAATCGCGCCTCCTGCTGATTCATAAATATCCACGTGTATGTCAATAAACACTGGCGCGCAATGTAACATGAGTTTCAAAACTATAAACGAATCGCGCTTCTTGCCGATTCATAAACATCCATGTACACACTTTAACAAAAATACTCGAGTGCACTTTTTATGACTATGACCTTAAAACAAATTGTTAACATAAATAAACGATCAGATCTTAGAATGAGATAATTCTAGATAAAATAAACGGTATTGGGAATAAACCCAACTACCGTCTTACCACCCAGGAACAAGATGCACCAATGAAGATTTCAAAGCAGAACTGGGAGATCAAAAAGGCCACTGGAACTGAAGTTCTGGAAATAGCTGCTCTTCTGCACTGGAACCTCTGAATAGTGAGCACTGGGAGTTGGGCTGACTCTCCTTATATAGAGTCTTGGCCCAGCCCAGAACCACACCCAGGCATGTTGCAGGGAAAGTCTCTGGAAGGCCCTGGAAAGAGGCCACACCCTAACCCACTCTGAAAACCTGTAGCAATACCTTGCAAAGAAACAGTATTTGTAATCATATTAAGAATAAGTGTTTAGGATTGAACTCTGCAATGCAAAAGGGTAAAATACAACATATCAGCACAATGCATGAATCATGTTATTTTTAAAGTGATGTTTTTTTTAATTTTTTGACGCCAATAGAGCGCGTACTGTTCTGGTGTTGACAACCTGGCCCACTTGGGGGCTGCAGTATAAACAAGCACAAGAGACGGCACTTGGTTTTTCAAATTTTTGGTGTGTATTCGCAGAGCCTTCATGAATTTGCAGCAAACAAAAACTTTTTGGGCCCCTGCTGGGTCCCTGTGGGACCCAACCACTAAGCTTAGGGGGTCAGGGTGTTCCTACTGCCCCTTCAATTTTTTTTTTTTTTTTTACTTTGTTCTTGGGAGTTGACTGAGTCTGAGTCCCAAGATGGCTGCTAACACTTCCTGGTTTGAGTGTTGCCATCCAATCAGATCTCACCATGAGATCTGTCAGATCTGTAGACCCTTCATCCTGAGATATCTATATTTTGTTTTCCTTTATTAACTCCAAAACTACTGAACGGTTTTGCACCAATACACAAAAAGTACTCTTTCTGAGCCAAGATCTACCTTTCTGCCAAATTTGATGTTATTCTGTCCAGCGGTTCGGGCTGCAGTTGTCTCTACAATCTCTAAAGGGAAATTGCATGGGGAAAACATGTTTTGAGAGCCCCCCCTTTTCTCTGCCCCCACTTGACAAATCACCTCAAAACTTTGAAGATAGCAGCTGAAGTGTGTGTGTGTGTGTGTTGACCTGGTGCCGAAACACATCTCTTTAGTTGCTGTAATAAAACATAAACGAACACCCAGTGAGTGCCCGTCATTCTTTCTGGCCTGTAAACTACAAGACCTGCCACTGGCAATGATGGCTAATGAACATGCACGTACTTTCATTGTTTGATTAGGCACCACTGCTTCATGAGTCCCAATCCTGACTGTAAAATGTGTATCTGTTTCGCTCTCTCTTAAGGCATACAGAAGCTGAAAAATTCTTGTCTGTCTCCTCACACCTTCTCCTAAGAATTCAGCTGGCATGGGAATGATTTTGAGATAAACCCTCGGCCTATGGAAGCATTGGCTGTCCTCGGCTGTCCTCGGCTAGGACTCTGCTTTGTCCGTACACTTATGATTGACTCTCAACCTTTTTGAAAAATACAACTTGGAATCTTATTTTGCAAATGATGGTGTAAATGTCAGTAAAGCATATAACACAGAGCTTTGTTACCCTCAAGATGTCTTCCACCTGCCAATCGTTCTCCAGTGGAAATTCTCACATTCTAATATTTAGTTTTAAACATACTGAAAAATCCCAAGCAAGACCCACATTTCAAAATGCATCATGTGAAGAAAACAGTGAACTTATAGGTCTATATGATAATCAAGCAATAATGATCAAACCTGCTGAAAAAAGCTGCCATTTTGTGACACAGATAGCTAAGAGATTTTACCAGAAAACGTTACTAATAGTCTTAGTAATAGCATCAAAGCTATGATATTTTAGGCTGAATGTGCAGGATGGATTTTTAAGCTTGCAACAGAGTATCTCATAAAAGTGAATGCTAAAACACCATACTTTTACATCCTCACAAAAATTCACCAGCTTACAAAATCACCTTGGGATGTCCTACTGTGTCAGGTATAGATTCTCTTTTAAAATCTAAATCCATCTTTTGTGATTTCTTCCTTAAGCCATATGATGAAAACATGTCCTCCTTCGAAAAAGATACAAAGGATATATTGAATATCAGTAAGAAATGGCTTTTAATTGGTCAACTGATTTTCTGATCACCCCACCTTACTTTATCAGTAGTGAAGTAACTCCTCTGAACTAATAGGGGTGAACACCACCACTATACACTTCTTTTTGGAAGGCACTAACTTGGTTCTAAAAAACTGTGATTTTTCTTATTTCAACAGAAACTGTACCATCAAAACCAAGGACGTTCCAAGGCTAGCACTTTCGCCCCAAGTTGGGTTGGCCTTTTAATACATAATTTTGAGATAAGATACATCTACTCAGTATATAACTCAGTAAGGCATCATTAAAGTTATGGCAATGAAACACTGATGAAATTCTCATCATTTGGAAAGGCAGTAAAGATTTGGTAGACACATTTTGAATGGATTAACCATAACAATCCTTTTCTAAAATTCTCATCAACATATCGGGCGAAACGGCGTAGAAACCACAACTCAGCAATTAGGGGTAAAAGGCCACTTTAATAGAACAGGTCTGGTATAAAACAAATAACCTTGGCATTTAGCCTTACAAAACTAAAACTCCTCACTAATACATATAACTTCCCAAAACCCCAGCCCTACCCTCTACAAAACCTACCCCTCATCAATACCCTCTTCCCATCCCCACCTTGACCCAACCAATCCAGTACCCATCTGTCCTGCTGTCCACCTTCTTCAGTTACCCTAGTCTTTTCCTCCCTTTTGTTCCTTGTCACACCTCCCTGACCTCTCATCTTTGTGTATCCGTACCCTTTCCCCCAAGGCATGTCTGTAAAAAACCGCCACACAGGAAAACCCACCAGGCGTTTTCCTCCACCACCAGAACAAATCTGTAATTACTCATGATCCCATAAATTCTCTCCTAGTAAATCTGAGATCCTCAATATAATATCCAATAAGTAATGCTCATTACCTAAAAAGATAAATGCACCCCGTCTTGTCTAAAAAATCTACATCCCCATGTACAATCTCCTCATGCTGCAAAACTGGAAAAAAAGAAAAAACATGTACCTGACAAAAACTTCTCATCTCCCTGTTCACTTTTTTCAGCTGCTTTTCTATCCCTTTGAATGAATTTGCTCCCCTCCAAACCCGCATAGGCACCAACTCCATCCAAACAATGTGTGTCCCAGCCCATTTCTGCTTATTCCTCAATAGATTCATCTTCATGGCCTTCAGAAGGCCAATCCCCGATAAAGCCACTAAGTAATTTTCACTCAAATGAACCATCAATAAATCAGGACAAACCCCTTGAGTTAATCTTCTTGACAGAACATATAATAATTCTCCCTACCTCATACCACTTTTTTTCCACCCAACATATCTGAATTCTGGGCCCATAAAAACCCAATTGCTGCCCAAAATATCTTGATGAAGCCTGCTTCTCGGCCCACTGCACGAAGGAATGCCCCACTATCCAAATTGAACAAACTGCTCTGCTTGGGCCAGCCACACAACCTGAAAAAGGCAGAAAAACCCACAAAATTACCCATAAAAAACAACTGCCAGCCATGTAACATTTCAAAATGCCTCAAAATTGGCTTGATCTAACATAATGCTTAAAACACTAAGGGGGTCATTCCTACCCTGGCGGTCCGAGACCGCCAGGGTAGGGGACCGCGGATGCACCGCCAACAGGCTGGCGGTGCATCCAGGCCCATTCTGACCGCGGCGGTAAAGCCGCGGTCAGAAAAGGGAAACCGGCGGTTTCCCGCCGGTTTTCCCCTGGCCTGCAGAATCCCCCATGGCGGCGCTGCAGGCAGCGCCGCCATGGGGATTCTGACCCCCTTCCCGCCAGCCTGGTTCTGGCGGTTTCGACCGCCAGAACCAGGCTGGCGGGAACGGGTGTCGTGGGGCCCCCTAACAGGGCCCCACATTGATTTCCAGTGTCTGCATAGCAGACACTGGAAATCGCGACGGGTGCAACTGCACCCGTCGCACAAAAGCAACTCCGCCGGCTCCATTCGGAGCCGGCTTCATCGTTGCTGTGGGTTTCCCGCTGGGCGGGCGGGCGGCCTTTTGGCAGTCGGGAAAGCCAGAATGACCGCCGCGGTCTTTTGACCGCGGTACGGTCTTCTGGCGGTTCCCGCTTGGCGGGCGGCGACCGCCGTCCGCCAAACTAGGAATCACCACCTAAGACTTCCAATAACCCTAATCCAATACTGCCATGTCTGATCGCCCAAGTTGCTTAGCTTCTGTAGCTGCCCCATTCTTAAACGAATGGGTACCATAAAATTGTGGATCCATACCCAGGTCTTTAATTGCTGACTTCAAAACTGAAAGTAACTGACGTGACTTCAAATGTGCACCATCCTGATGAACGAATACAAACCTGGAATCGTCCAGCAAAATCCTGGAAAAAGAAGACCAACAATATACAGGACCTTCAGGGGAATTTCTCCCACGCATTACCACTTCACATCCGCTTCCCAACTAATGAACCTTTGATGAACGTAACCACAAATAGATAACTCCTTCCCTCATCCGCACTTCAGAGCGTAAAACATCTTTTTTATCTTTGACACCCAACAGCTCCAAGACTCTATACGCCCCATGAAAAAGCCATGAGATGCATAGGGACATCAGAACCACCTCCCATGCAGAAAAATAAACTTCTTGTAAACTAAGATTAGGTCCCTCAACAACTGCGATGTTATCGGACATCTCTGATCACACCTTACACCCCCTTTTTCCAGCCCAGCCCGCGATTATGCTTCTGCAGATTTCTCCATCCATTGGATCATAACCCCAAAAATACTTATCGTAAAATTAAATACCTGATAACTTACCCGATATGGTTACTGCCGACAAACCCAAATCAACTGTTGCATGATGAAACAAACTGCATCCTCCCGCCTTTCCCTACAATCTAAACCCCTCCCCATTCTCCTAACTGTACCTGATTTAAGAAATTCAGACCAAGCCTGATCATAACTTTTCCATTTAGACAGAGCTATGGACTGTTGAATAAGCTCCAACATCCTCAAATTCCCATCTCCCACAATGCCTCCGGAACTGCTATCTTCTGCGCATCTGCTCCCGGTGCAAGCCATGGAATCTCTGCCACTGCGAACGAGATAGTGCATCAGCAATGTCATTATTAACACCTGGAACATACTTGGCCTTAAACATTATACTGAACTTCAAACAATTCGGTAAAAACAACCTCAATATTCTCAACACTTTCTCATCCTTTGCTTTCTGTGAATTCACTAGATTCACCACTGTCTGATTGTCCACATTAAAGACCATATTTCTATCGGCTAATGTGTGTCCCCAAATCGACAATGCTACAACTAATGGAAAAAATTCCAAAAAGGCAATAATATGCTTGGCTGCTCTCTATGCAATCGGCCAACTCTCAGCAGCCCAATGTCCATCACAGAACAAGCCAAAACCATGCGCACCTGAAGCATCCGAGAAAAATTTGACTTGCCAAAACCAATCCTCATCGTCACTCCATTGAAATCATGTAAAAAAGAAATCCACATCCTCTAATCAGCCCGAACACTGGCTCGGAGCCGGATATGGTGATGGGGCAACATCGCACCACTAAGTGCAAAACCTAACCTCCTACAAAAAGCCCTTCCAACTCTTACAACCTTACAAGCAAAATTTAAATGCCCAAGCAAAATTTGCACCTGCCTCAACTCCAACTTAGGTCTTTAAACTGCCTCATTTAACAATGTAACCAGGGACTGTACTTTTTCCTTAGGTAAACACACTTCCATTTTCTTTTAATCTAGCTCAATACCTAAAAAATGCAAACAAGTCGTGAGCCCTTCAGTTTTTTTTTGGAGCCAATGGAACTCCCATATCGAGCATGGCCTTTTGAAAAGCCAACAAAGCTTCCTGACATTCTCCTGAATCAACTGCTCCCACTAAAAAGAAATAATCCAAATAGTGAGTTACAATTTTATAACCACTGTGACTGAAAAAGACACTGCAAAAATGAACTAAACATTTCGAACAGAGAACACAAAAGTGAGCAACCCATAGGCAACATTATGTCAACATAAATGGCATTGTCAAATTGAATGCCTAATAAAGAAAAATCATCTGGATGCACTGGAAGGAGTCTAAAAGTCGACTGAATATCGGATTTTGCCATTTCTGCACCAATAACACAATGTTTCACCAGAGAAATTGCTTTGTCAACTGACGCATAATGAACCATGGAGTCCTCTTGAGCAATAAAATCATTAATGGATGCCCCCACCGGCCATGACAAATGATGAATCAACCGAAACTCACCCTGTTGTTTCTTTGGCACAACGCCCTGTGGGGAAATCGTCAAATTTGGCAACGGCCAACAATCAAAGGGGCCCACAATTCTCCCCAATTCAATTTCCTTTCGCATCTTACCCCTCACCACTTCTGATTGTTCCATTGCCGACCTCAAATTTCTGGCCCACATCCATATTCTTGGCCCTTGGTAACATAGCCTAAAACCCTCTGTAAAACCCCACAACAAAATCTTTGCCTCTGACTCCTTTGGCTACAATTGTAACCAATACTGCAAGATCTCCAATTTAAAAAGAGTAGGACCCCTTACCTGTCACCTGCTGCATGTGTCCCCTGCTCCTGTCACCGCCTCCACCATGTGAACCTTGCCATCCCCAGTGCATCCCTCTGAAACTTTGGTAAACTGGATGTCTAACTCCACAGTCGGAGCAGTCATGTCTAAATTTACATTGCTGCATTGAACGACCAGCATGTCCCATTCTGAGGCAGCTGTCCTCTCAACGCATTTCCCACCCCATATTGGGTGGGACGACCTTGAAAGGGCTTATATTGTAATGGCAAACCACTAGCAGTGTGCATCACCGGCGCGCTCCTCGCAATCCGAAGCCACTGCATCCTTAATTCATTGTCAATCTCCCCCATTCTTTATCCGGATAAATAGCCATCCTTACCCCAAATTCCTCATCATATCTAAACCAACCAAAACCACCATAATCCATTTGAGCCCTCCGCACAATATCCATATACTTGAATAATGCTACACACCTCTCCGGATAGCGCTCACAATAAACGCTTGCATATATCAAAAAGGTAGAAGTCCAGTTCCCAATAGTGGTAGGTACCTTGGGCCTACACACTAACTCCCACTCCTCTTCTTTTGAACCTTCCTTGGCTTGAACTTCCCTATGAAGGACCTTAAAAACATCAATAAATTCACTGCTACAAATTTTATCCTTCATGATCTGAGTGAGATGCACCCTCAAAGGCATCGACACTCCCATGTATGGAAACCTTTTGTTTTTAACACTTTCTCCAGCTCTCTCACTTTCAGACTTAGGCCCATATTTATACTTTGTTTGCACCAGAGTTGTGTCATTTTTTGGGATGCAAATTTTGCACAAACTTAACTCCATATTTATACTCTGGCGCTATACCCGTCCTGTGCCAAAGTTATGATGTTTGGTGTTGATTTTTTGGACGTGAAAAGCTACCTCGCGCTAATGACATGCAAGGTAGGCGTTCCCGTGCAAAAAATTACTCTAAGGCATGTGCCACTGGCATCAAAATGACGCACAGGAGGAGGCGGGCCTTAAAAGAAGGCGCCCAGCCGGATTTGTGCAGTTTTTTAACGCCTGGGTCATGGCAGACGTTAAGGGACCTGTGGGCTCATTTCCATGGTGGGAGACCATGGAAGCAGTCCACAGGTGCCCTTCCCTGCAACCAGGTACACCCCCTGCCACCCTAGCCCACCCCTGGAGGACACCCATGGATGGGGGAACCCATTCATGGGGAGTGCAGGTAAGTATAAATATATTTTTTAAGTGGCATTGGGGGGCTTAACTTGGGCCCCCCTACATGAGTAGGCATGAGTCTTGTCTTTGCTAAGACAGGAGTCATTTCCACGAGGGTTGTGCGTAAAAAAATGGCGCAAGTCAGGTTAGAGCCAATATTTTTGACTCTAACCTGACTTGCACCATTCTCTGGTGCACAACCCCCAGCCTTCCCTTCACCTCCGCTGCCCGGTTACCCTCATTTATTTTGACGCTAACCAGGCCGCAGTGCCGGCTAACGTCATTCTATAAATAAGGCTCCCGGCTGGCGCGTTGGAATGGCGTTAGCCGGCGGTAAACTTTTTGGCGCAAATCTGCCCTGGCGCTGATTTGTGTCAAAAAGTATAAATATGGGCCTTATTCTCTTGAACTTGACTTTTCCCATTTTGACTTAACCCCGACTTACCTGCACCCATAGTTGCTCACTTACCTCTTGTCTTAAATTTCTGATGACCACATCACTTTTTTTCCCCATAACTACTTGAATCCCCATGTCTTTAACCAAAGCCTTTGCACCCAAATCCGCACTCACAGCTTGGGATACCTCTCCCCTTCCAAAACATTCCCCTCTCGCCTCTCCTTGAGGTAAGTTTCCAGCCGTGATGGTATTCCGACTTCCTCCATCCCGACATCGCTCCGGACCACCCTCATTGTTGCCTCCTGCAAAACACCAAAACTCCTTCCTCCTTTAGATTTTGACTGATCCCCAAAACCTTCCTTTTCCCCCCTCTGTTGCACAATTACCCCTTCCTCCGGTTCATCCCCATCATCGTAATCTAAAACTTCCTCTTCCACATCCAAATTATGCTCTGCACAGCCAGCGCCCCAGCTGGTAGACGACTCTTCAGACACCAATTGTTGCACATCTTGAAGTACTTGACTAAATGCATCCCCCGCTGTCAGATGAGCCTCTCCGGTTCTTGCCCTCTCTTCAATCCGGTGTCCTGAGGGTGCCCTAACCCCCACCGACCTCCTCTGATTAACTACAGGCCGCCAAAGCCGTACTGATAATGACTGCTCCTCATGCCCGCCCATTGCATGCTTGCCGCCACACCCAGTCAGTGGTACCACTGGCCCTGGCTGCCAGAAATCCAGTCTAGCCTACGCCATACCTGCCTTTCCACTAACATCAGCCTCACCATATAGCATACCTCTCATACCTAAACAACTTTTGTCTACAAATTCAGTATGCTGCTCTGACTGATATATAGTCAGGTTATTGAAATCTCATTCCTGAACCTTATGCAGCATTGGACTCACTAACCTGGGAATAAACTGCAGCCTTCTACCATCCTGCCTCACCACAGGCACATTAACCACTTCAATACCTGAAATTACACTTCCTTCTTCCATACGCGATTCATCCTCCTTATCCAACACCACTATAACCATGTCCCAATTTTCTGCGGTGGGTGCTGCCATCTTTAAAGCCACCCCCAACGGTCTTTTCTCTAATGTTCTCTCCCCTCGCTCATTCGTTGTTTCCGAGGGGAGTAGAGCTTGTTTTCTGACTTCCCTTGAGACACGTGTCACCAAAGGTGCATGCGCAATATCTCCCCAGTTCTCCAAGCGGCCCTCCTCTGCCACCTCACTCTTTCAAGAGGCTCCTCTCCCTCTGGCTACAACACGCCGCCTAATCGGCGCGCCTGAACGACACGCAAACCTCACACGCCTCTCCGACTGCCCGAACTTGCACAGGTAATCCACCACATTTGACAGCCTTATCTACATCAACACGCTCTGGCGATGCTCTAACTGTCCTTCCCGATACACCTTTTCGACTGAACTTTTTTTTTTTCATGAATCGGTGACACACATACAAGTACTGCCGCCGACATGCCCTCAGAGGATACCCTATTTGGCCTCTTTAATCCTACCATGCCTGCTCCAACACCCCATCTTGTGGCAGATCCTCTCTACCTTCATCCTGCAATATTTTTAAAGCCTGAATTACTTTGATGGAATTATCCATAATAACCACTTCTACCTAAATCTCGACACCTACACAAAACAGCCAACACCAATTTCACCTTCTAAGGCCTACCTCACAACTTCCAAAAATGACCATAATGGGTGTAACAAAACGGCCAAAGAGCCCGCCCACACCTTGCCCCTTATTTATAAACACCCTATTACTCCCACCCTTCCGCCCTAACTAACCAATCCTAAAAAACCTGCATGGTGGATTCTACCACTGACGCCCAATAAGCCAGTGGGGAGACCGGGCAAGCCCATGCTCCCCAAACTCCCATTCTAACACTAACATTTTCTTCTTGCATTCTTAGATCTGAGAACTTTAAGTAGCAAAGGAAAACTAACAACCAGTAGTTTGCACTGCCCGACGTGTAAAGCACTCTCTCTATCTCTTATTTATTTGTTTAACATTTTTACAAAGCTCAGCATAACCAAAGCAGCACTTGTGCACTTAACAAAACAAAAACAACAGTTTGAGCTGCTCCCTTTTACTTCAGACAAAATGATGTAACACATACTATAACAGAAACCATAATAGAATTATAGAACAAATATCTGATTATATAATGCTTACAGACTAACGAGAGAAGTACAATTTGGAGAAGCAAAGAGCACCGAAGGAGGAGCACTCAAAAAACATTAAAGGACTCATTTACAAGCCTCTTGTGCCTCTGTGGCGTAATTGTTTTACACAAAGAGCCACAGAGCAGTCACCCACCCTGCGCCATATTTACAAACTGGCACAATGGAACCATTGCACCAGTTTGAAGACCCTTGTGCCACATTATACCTGCGCCAGGTATAATGTATGCAAGGGAGGTGTTCCCCTGGTAGGAGGCCCGCAGGAATGACGCAGTGAAATCTATAAGATTTTACTGTGTTATTCTAGTGTCATTTTTTAACGTCTGCTCAAGGACAAGTGTTAAAAGTGATGCTAGGCTGTTTTGAATGGGCCTCCCCGAGCCTCGCTGAACTAGTGTCAAAACTTTTGATGCTAATCCAGCAAAGAGCCACAACTGCGTCCAAAATTCTGACGGAGCTGTGCTAACAAGTGCCATGGTGCACTATATTGTAAGTACAGCGCTACCATGGTGTTGTTAGGGTGACTCAGGGCACTGCAAGCAAGCAAATGTCACGACTCACGTGCTGCTTGCGCCTGGAATTTGCAGATCTGGTGGCGTGGATCTTCAATGTTCGACTTTGGCCCAAAAAGGGGCGACTCTTTCTGGTAGCCACGGTGCTGTAGGCAATGGAGACGCCAAGAAAAGACCGTGCCCTTCAGAAAATAGCGCCAGAGGGAAAAAAAAACCCTTAGAAAAAGGGGAAAAACCTCCAAACAGGAAGATTCCTGGAAAAAACAAGAACAAACAAACAGGAATCCAAAAGGAGCAAAAGTCAGGAAACACAGAATGCTGAAATCCAGAACCAAAAGGTGAGGAAATCAGGAGCGAAGACACTAACTGAGCAGAAAGTGTTGCAGCGCAAAGAAAGAAGAAAACACAGCCCTTATATACTAAAAAACAGGAAATGACCCACAGGAAGTAAAAGGACACCCTCTTAGACAGGGAAACAACACATAGAACAGAATAGAACAGGAACCATAGAGAATAGGGAACAAGGAATGCTGGGAAAGAACAGGAATCTGGGAAGGGGGAAAAGACATAAAGAAAGGCACAACAAAAGACTGCAGAAAAGAAGAAAAAGAAGAAAAAAGGGAAAGAAACGAAAAAACAGGTAAAAGGGGTCATAGACCCCTAGTATAGTAGAAAGCAGAAGGTAGAACGAGGCCCCATGCAAGTCTGGGGCCTCGAAATGCGCAGGAGAGGCTGGGGGCGCGTCGCGTCCTAGCAATGCGGTGCGCGGCCCGAGCCGAACGCCCGGCTTGAGTCGAGCTCTCGGCTCGCGCCGCACCGCGTGGCGCGACAGTAGGTCCCCCTCCCGAAGGTCCAGGTTTGAGAGGAAATAAACAGTGAAAGCGTTGAATCAGGAGAGGTGCGTGAACGGAAGATGCATCTTCCCAAGAGCATTCACTGAGAGGATAACCCTTCCAGTGAATCAGATACTGAAGGCGTTTGTGAAAAAGACGAGAGTCACAAATTTCCTGTACTTCATATTCAGGAACATCATCCACGAGTACAGGAGGTGGACAAGGAAACTGACGTGAGTAAGGGTCAGGCACATAAGGTTTAAGCTGAGAAACATGAAAGACCGGATGAATCTTCCATGTATGAGGTAAGTGAAGACGGACAGTGACAGGATTGACCAACTGAAGAATACGGAAAGGCCCATAGTAACGAGGTGTGAACTTATTTTGAGAAAGACGTGAGGGTAAGAATTTGGAGGAGAGCCAGACTTTATCTTGCGGATGATAGTCTGGATTGGTTGCACGTCTCTTGTCTGCAGCCTTCTTCATATATCTCTTGGTATGTAACAAATTAGATCGAATTAGTCTATGGATTTGGAGAAGGCGTTTGGAGAAATAGGTAATAGCGGGTAGAGGAGAGTTGGATTGTGGAGAAGTAGGAAAAGAGGTAGGATGAAAACCATATGAACAGAAAAAAGGAGTGACCTTGGAGGCACTATGGACTGAGTTATTGTAGGAAAATTCATCTATAGAGAGGTAAGTGTTCAAGTTACTTTGGGTAGAATTGCAAAAGCATCGAAGATATTGCTCTAGTCCTTGGTTCAGACGCTCGGTCTGGCCGTTGGTCTGAGGATGGAATCCTGAAGACAGGGCTCTATTAATATTTAGTGTTTTACAAAAATGCCTCCAAAATCGGGAAATGTACTGAGGTCCTCTATCAGATATTATGGTATGTGGAAGTCCATGGAGACGGAAGATATGATCAATGAATATTTGACTTAGTTCTTGAGAAGTAGGTAGCCTTTTCAGGGCAGTGAAATGAGCCATCTTCGTGAAAGAATCCACTGTGACCATGATGACCCGGTTTCCTGCTGATGGTGGGAGTGAACACATAAAATCAGTAGAGATGGTATGCCATGGGGCCGGTGGAACAGGCAAAGGCTGTAGTAATCCTGCCGGTCTGGTATGGGGTATCTTGATTTGGGCACATATGGGACAGGCCTGAACGTATCTTTCCACATCCAGCTTCCAGGTAGGCCACCAGAAAAATCGTGAAAGAAGTTCTTGTGTGGCCTTGATGCCTCTATGACCAGCTACAGGTGAATCATGGCACATTTGTAATGCCTTTTCTTGCACCTTGTTAGTAGGGAGGAATATCAGGTTTTGATAATAAAAATATCCTTGTTTCTTATGTATTAATGGTCTTAGTTCTTCAATGTCGTGGTCCGATAGGTTGGCGTATTCCAGTTGTACTTCTTCCAGGAAAGACTGAGCCACTCCAATGATCTTACGGGGTTCCAGAAGATACTGAGATGAGGAAGGAGTACACTCTGGATATCGCCGAGACAGAGCATCAGCCAGAATGTTTTGAGATCCAGGAATATATGTGATGAAAAAATCGTACTGACTGAAGAAAAAGGCCCAGCGGGCCTGACGACTATTCTGGCATACAAAATTTCGTAAACATTGTAGGTTACGGTGGTCTGTCCTCACCTCAAATGGTTCCTTGGAACCCATCAGAAACTGTCTCCACTCAAGGCAGGCTGTTTTCAGAGCCAATAATTCCCTTTCCAGTACAGAATAGTGTTGTTCAGCTGTGGAAAGGATATGAGACAAGTAGAAAACAGGATGTTCAAGACCATCATCCTCTTGTCGTTGGAGTAAGACAGCTCCGATGGCTCTCTCAGAAGCATCAGTTACGACTATAAATTGTTTGGTGGTATCTGGATGTCTCAAGATGGGGGCTTGGGTGAAGACTCTCTTTAATTCTTGAAAGGCTGTTTCAGCCGCCTCAGTCCAGACAAACCCTTTCTTTAAATTTTCCTTTTTTAAGGTGTGAGTTATGTGGCTA
Source organism: Pleurodeles waltl (assembly GCF_031143425.1). Lineage (NCBI taxonomy): Eukaryota > Metazoa > Chordata > Amphibia > Caudata > Salamandridae > Pleurodeles > Pleurodeles waltl. The sequence continues at coordinate 497,393,596 of NC_090442.1, read as the reverse complement.
GTCAGTCTGGCAAAGTCTAGAATGAATTGTCGATAGAAGTTTGCTAACCCTAGGAAACATTGTGTTTCTTTTATGGAAGAAGGAGAAGGCCACTCTAGGATAGCTTGTACCTTTTCTTGATCCATAGCTATGCCGGTGGGACTTAAATGATAGCCCAGATATTTGACTTCCGTCATGTCGAACTCACATTTTTCTGGTTTGCAAAATAGTTGATGAGCACGAAGTCTTTGAAGAACTTGTTTCACATGGGAAGAATGGAGTTCAGGATTTCTAGAATAAATAAGAATATCATCTAGGTAGATCACGACTGTCTGATTCAGAAGGTCTGAAAACACTGAGTCCATAAATCTCTGGAAGATTGCGGGGGCGTTAGTGAGACCAAACGGCATAACCCTATATTCAAAATGGCCAAATGGAGTCCTGAAAGCTGTCTTCCATTCGTCGCCTTCTTTTATGCGTAAAAGGTGGTAAGCTCCTCGTAAATCTAATTTAGTAAAACGTTGAGCCCCTCTGATAGCTTCTAGTATGTCCCTGATGAGAGGCAAAGGATAACGATCTTTAATTGTTATTTTATTCAGACCTCGAAAATCCAGGCAAGGACGAAGATCCTTTGTCTTCTTGGGCACAAAAAAGAGAGGAGCCCCAGCCGGAGACGACGATGGAACAATAAGACCACTCTGTATATTTTCGTCCAGATACTCTTTTAGAACTTCCCTTTCGGGTTCCGTGAGAGAGTACATCCTCAGAAAAGGAACAATTGTGCCGGGTTCCAATGGAATAGCACAATCATATTCTCGATGTGGAGGTAGCACAGGTTTCGAAGTTTTTTGGAAAACATCCTGAAACTCCAAATAGTGGTCTGGGACCCCTTGGACCGTATTAATGGACATACCAGTGGCACCTTCAGTATCTAAGGATCTTTTCGGAGACCAATACTTGTCGGAAGTAAAACAGTTCTCATGACAAAATTGCGAAGACAAAGAAACTGTCCGGGTTACCCAATTTATATAGGGGTTATGCCTGATGAACCACGGAATTCCAAGAATGATGGTATGGTTGGGGGACGTGATAAGATCGAAGGAAATGTGTTCTTGATGGTTTCCCACCTGTAGACTTAACATCAGGGTAGTGGTGTCTACAGGACCCGAGGATATCAAGGATCCATCCACGGTGTGTACCTGTTTGGGTACTTCTTTTGCTTGTGTCGGAACTTGGTGAGCAGCAGCCCACGTCTTGTCCATGTATATACCACTAGCACCACAATCTAGTAATGCCATAGTCTTTTCTTGACGACCGTCAGGAAGTTGTAACAGGACAGGAAAAATGAACAAGGCGGTTGTATTGTCATTAAAGGAGCTGATGGAAGGTATAGCTGTAGATCCCGTCCCCTCCCTTCTTACAGAGGACGGGAGGTGGCGTTTCCCGAAGGACTGGGCGGACGTACAGGACAGGTACGAAGCATGTGACCAGCAGAACTACAGTACAGGCACAACCCTCTCTTGCGTCTGTCTTCTCGTTCACTAGCAGAGAGCGGACCTCGGGTAGTATCCACCTGCATGGGTTCCCCTTCGATGTCTCTAGCAGGAGTGCGAGGTTCCTCGGAACGCTGCAGGCAAGCTCGTGAGCTACTTGGCTGGGAAAACCCTCTACTCCTTTTCTTTTCCGATCTCCGTTCCTGAAGACGATATTCGATGGACAGTGCTTGATCCATCAGGCCACGAAGCTCTTCCACTCTGGTAGAATGTACTAGTTCATCCTTTATTTCTTCTTTGAGTCCTCTACGAAATAAAGTTACCAGAGTACGTTCCACCCAAGTGGTCTCTGCCGCCAGCTGACGAAAACGGGTTATATATTGCAGGACGTCTTGCGAGCCTTGTTGGATGTCACATAGGGCTTCTTCAGCAGAGGCTTCCAATCCAGGACGGCTAAACATCTGTTTGAAGCGACTCACAAAGGTGGAATAGTCCGACAATACAGGGTTGTTGGAGGACACCATCGGGGTTGCCCAGGCCAAGGCTGGACCGGATAAGGCACTGATAAGATAACCCACCTTGGTCCTGTCGTGGGAGAATTGGGTAGGTCGGAAGGCGAAGTACACTGTTAATGCATCCAGGAACTCGCGAAGCTTGGTTGGTTCACCAGAGAAACAAGGGGTAGAAGCGGAGATAGTTGGAACATCACTGGTGCGGAGAGCCAAAGCCTGTCGTAACGCAGCATTTTCATTGCGTAGTTGTTGCAATTCCTGAGCTTGTTGCTGAATCGTGGTCAAAAGAGATTGTTCCGGATCTGCAGCAGCCGCCACTGAGTCATCCATGGTGTTTGAGGACGTCGGAATGGTTAGGCGCTGCAATCTGTCACGACTCACGTGCTGCTTGCGCCTGGAATTTGCAGATCTGGTGGCGTGGATCTTCAATGTTCGACTTTGGCCCAAAAAGGGGCGACTCTTTCTGGTAGCCACGGTGCTGTAGGCAATGGAGACACCAAGAACAGACCGTGCCCTTCAGAAAATAGCGCCAGAGGGAAAAAAAAACCCTTAGAAAAAGGGGAAAAACCTCCAAACAGGAAGATTCCTGGAAAAAACAAGAACAAACAAACAGGAATCCAAAAGGAGCAAAAGTCAGGAAACACAGAATGCTGAAATCCAGAACCAAAAGGTGAGGAAATAAGGAGCGAAGACACTAACTGAGCAGAAAGTGTTGCAGCGCAAAGAAAGAAGAAAACACAGCCCTTATATACTAAAAAACAGGAAGTGACCCACAGGAAGTAAAAGGACACCATCTTAGACAGGGAAACAACACATAGAACAGAATAGAACAGGAACCATAGAGAATAGGGAACAAGGAATGCTGGGAAAGAACAGGAATCTGGGAAGGGGGAAAAGACATAAAGAAAGGCACAACAAAAGACTGCAGAAAAGAAGAAAAAGAAGAAAAAAGGGAAAGAAACGAAAAAACAGGTAAAAGGGGTCATAGACCCCTAGTATAGTGGAAAGCAGAAGGTAGAACGAGGCCCCATGCAAGTCTGGGGCCTCGAAATGCGCAGGAGAGGCTAGGGGCGCGTCGCGTCCTAGCAACGCGGTGCGCGGCCCGAGCCGAACGCCCGGCTTGAGTCGAGCTCTCGGCTCGCGCCGCACCGCGCGGCGCGACAGCAAACTGGTGCACCAGTTTGTTGTAAATGAGGCCCTAAGTGGCAATAGGTGAGGAGACTCTGTGGAGGAAGAAATAATCTGAAAAGTCCTTTGGGTATGAAAATCAGGTAAATGTGTCAAGAGGAGGCAGAAATAAGGGGGATAGAGAAGAGAGAGCAAGAGACACGGAGAACAGTGACACTGAGCAGCTGGCAGGAGCATAGATGGCAATATGATGCAAAAATTGAGGTTGACAAGGTGGGTTTTAATATTTGAAAAGAGCAGAATTTAGGTTCTTTGAGAAATAAGCTACAACTTTAGTTGAAGTAGAAATGAGTGGCTTATACTAAAATAATGGGCAGAGGTAAATTGAGGAGTGCATTTCATAACCTGGAAGATCTTAGTTGAGGCAGACCATAGAGGAAGATTTGGGACATCACTATGAAAGGATGAAAAGGAGGCATGAAAATCATAAGCTAGAGGACCAAGTTTGTACTGAGAAAAGAAAGAGATTTGTGCGTCAAGAGTGTGTGGTATATGAAACAAACTTAAGCTTTGTAATACAGCAGAAACAACTAAGGATCTGATTTACATTTTGGTGGAGGGGCTACTCCTTCACAACGGTGACGGATATCCCATCCACAAACATCTAAATTCCATAGGAAATAATGGGATTTAGATTTTGGCAGATGGGATATCCATCACCATTGTGACAGAGTAACCCCTCCATTGAAATGATGTAAATCAGAACATAGGTTTTGAGGGTTTTTTTCTTCCTGAAGAAAAGCAAGTCATTAGTATATCTGATGTCTTGAGACAGCAAATTTCAAAGAGTTGTGTTAGCAGCACAATGATGTGGAAATATATTTTCTTGCCTGAAAATGTCTTTGCTCCTCAAATTTTTCTATCCATTAGTGCTTCAAGTGAATTGTGTACTCTGTTTGTTTATCATGGTGTGCTTTGAAAATAATGCAGGGAGTTTTGTAATGTATTCTCATTTCTAAGGGGAGCCATTGTAGATGTGGATCACTGACAGACTATCAGTAACAAAAATATCATGCCGACAGAATATCAGAGAAAGTAAGCGCAAATAGGTAAGTATAGATTTATTATTCTTAACTCCACATCTATGTACTTTGAGGAATCACTTTGTGATTTCCTGTAAATCCGTTCAGTAGTTTTTTAAATATTAAATCTTAGGCTGAGATTTGATTGGCTGCCAACACTTCAGCAAAGAAGTGTTGACAGCCTTCTTGCCGAGTCCCATAAAAAAAGGTAAAAAATAAGAAGAGGGTCCAAGGTAGGGAGACCCTGACCCTTAGCTCTGGAGGTGGGTCTCAAAGGCCCCCCAGGGCAAAATAGTAATTTTTAAAATTATTTTGCCACAAATTTGCATTAGGGTCTCAAATCTGTGGTAAAAAATACACAAAACAAGCGTGGTCCCCCTGCTTGTTTTATGAAAGCCCCAGGGTGAGCCAGGTCCCAGGGGCATGTAAAAAATAAGGAGCGGGTTGCATGGGATCCTCCTCCTAGGGCTTATTTATGCCTGAGGGACCCCTGCATCCCCAGCTCTTAAATTAATGGTATGCGGGGGGGCCATGCCCCAGTGACCACCTCCTCCCCAGAGCAAAATTGGTTAATTATACTAGGGAAGTTCCTAGGACACCCCCGAGCCCCGGGGACTGCCACCTCCCCAGAGCTTCGGTGAATAGTATGCTGGGGTTGTGTGGCCTCCCGCACCCCGGGGGCCACCACCTCCCCAGGGCAAAATTGGTTAGTTATACTGAGGGGGTCCACAGGACCCCCCCGAGCCCCAAGCTGACACCTTCCCAGGGCTTACATTAATAGAATGTGGGGGTGAGCGTGTGCTCCCTCCATGCCTCAGGGATTACCACCTCCCTGGGGCTAACAGTAAATTATATGCAGTGGGCTGTATGGCCCCCGCAGCCCGGGGGACTGCGACCTCCCAGGGGCTGTTGAAAAACATAATGAAGGGGGTGTGTCATGGACCCCCAGGCACCACCACCTTCTTGGGGCTAACTTTAATGTTGGAGAGGTGTCATGCAGTCCCACTTGAGGAGCCATAGATGACACATTCCTGAGCCAGCTCCTGCTATGTGCTGTGGTGCCCGGCCCCGGGACATAGCTGTTTACTCTAACTTGTCAAACAGCTCTCCCTCACTGGAAGCAGAGGTTTCCTCTGTTTCCCTACCTGTAGAGATGTGAGCAGGGAAACAGAGGAAGCAATAGCTCTCAAAGACAGGGAGGTACATCTTTAGCAGCTCCCTGTCTGTGACAGCAATGCCGGCTCCTGCAGGAGGCGGGAAGCCAGCTGGGACCATGGGTGCCTTGAGGGACCCAGGAGAGATGGCTCAGAGATGGGGCTCCAGGGCCAGGATCGGCCGGGGGAGAAGGGTTGCGCAGCCCCCCTCCAAACAAAATAAATATCTTAAGGCCAGGCCCGGGGGACAGGGGTCCCAGGGGAAAAATTGGCTGAGGAAGGGGGCGGGTGGCATGGCTTCTCTACCCAAAAATATAAAAAAATATATAAGGCTGGGCCCGGGGGGTGGGGTCCAAGGGACTGAAATTGGCCAGAAGAGGGGGACCGTGTGGCCCCCCACCTCCAATTATTAAAGGCCAGGCACCTAAGGATGGGTCCCCAGGACCGGGATCAGCCCAGAGAGGGGAGCCACATGGCCCTCCAATAGAATTGTAGTGGTCATGGGAGGGGGGCCTCCCTCACCCACACTTCACATTTACTCAACGAGGTAGCACTAGGCTAATTGTCGAGTGAAGAATGACTTTTAAAGACTCAACGTTGGATTTGTTGATCAAATCAGACTTGAGTTTTCATAATCAATGAAAGAAACCCCAAAGCATGAACAACTGGTTGAAGTCTAAAGGTTAGAGAAAATACTTAACTTTTTGTAGGGAATACATTGTTGATCTAGCCACTGAAATTATGTGTGCCATTTAGGAGGGCATGCTAAGATAGGTATCCAGTCAAATACCTAAAGATTTCATCTCTACTGCTGGTGAGGGAGAGAATCATATTGAACGCAGTTTGGCTAGCCAGGTGGCATGGCAATGAATGTCACGCCATCCTTGTAACAAGATAATTTCATTTTTTTCAAGATTCAGGGACTGATTTAGAACTCGGCTGATGGGTTACTCTGTCACAACAATGATGGATATCCTGTCTGCTGAAATTTAAATCCCATTCTATCCTAAGGAATTTAGAGTTTGGCAGATGGACTATCCGTCACCGTTGTGACAGACTAACTCGTCCCCGATCCTAAATCTGGCACGCAGGTCCTCATTTGGGCAAGACCGCTATGTGAAATGCCGCCACCATACCGCCAGTGGTGGTGGTACAGTGACCGTCGTATTACGAGTCACAAACAACAAACCACCCATATCCAGCCACGGAACAAATATGGAGCAACCACAACACCAGACTGGCCAGAAGGCCCTCACCCAATTCCTGGGTGCATACCATCAAACCCAGGACACCATGACCCAGATCCTCGCCATTGTGCAGGAGACCCAGAGGCTGCAGAGGGAATACCATCAGGAGGTCATGCAGCATCCAGCCGGAACTGATGCCAAGACCAAGACCACCACCAGGAAGTGGCGCTCTCCTGAACATTCTCCTGTGTGTGTCACTGAGACACCCTGTTGACTGTCCACTGTCATCTCTCTGTTGTCCCATGGCCACCATACTGGACTTTGACTACCGACAGCTGAACTAAGTACTCTGATGATCCCACCTGCCATGTCCCCACTCATCACCCCTTGCACTTGTCCCTCCCAAATAAACACCAAATGAGCACAGTTACTGGCTATGCCGTTAATCGTCATGAGTACGAAAAACACTGCTATTGCATGTCAAATAGTCAACCCATTGTCTTGCCAATGTATGTGAGAGTGACAGAAGGGTAAGTAATATGCTTCAAAGATCACAATGGAGGAGGCAGTGGCTGGAGACATATGTCAAGGGAGACAACAGTTGAGGCAGGGACCAGAGTGCACCACAACAATGTCCTGAAAGTAGAACAAGACAGGGACGTCAATCACTATAGGAGTCACATGTGCCAACTCAACACAGATGCCCTGTAAGTACAGGAAGCCACTAACAGTGACTGAGATGGCAAGTCAAGTCGCAAACCATATGGCCAAAGCAAACCCACATTCCTAAGACATATCTCCCTTATGGTCTCTCCCTCACAGCAAACAGAGCCAGACATGAGGCAGTTCCCACTGCCACGAACAGTAATGTAGCACAGACCCCCAATGTCGACTCCCAGAATAGGATGCAATACAAAGGAAACCACCTAGTGTAGCACACATATTGCACTGAATCTGGCAGTTCAGGGAACAATGGTCATGCACATAGATGTCACAAGTGCCTCAACACAACAGCAGGCTGAGAATAGCACGGACCTGTGCACAGTAAGAACCCACCTCATGGGCACATGTAACCCACCATCCACCACCCAACCCACCCAGAGTCAGAGCTTCAACCAATACTTCCAGTGATTAGAGATACCAGGTGGTAGCATGGCACAAGGCAGACAGTTGTACAAGTCACATACCATACATTTGACAGATATCTGTATCTTAGTGGAAGTATTGTGGTATCAGCTCTGCTCTGGAGTCAGCTGCATCCCCATCATCTTCCTCCTCATCATTCCCCATGTCCCCTGTATTAGCCATTGGTACAGCTGCCACCTCCTCTGCAGCCAGCAATGGGATGTGATGTCTTATGGGCAGATTGTGTAGCATGCAGCAGGCAACAATGATTTGGCACATTTTCTGTGGTTTTAGAGTAGGACACCTCCGGAGATGTGCACACACCGGAATCTGGCCTTCAGCAGGCCAAAGGTCCTCTCAATGACCCATCTTGTCTGACCGTGGGCCTCATTGAAACAGTTTTCAGCAGCTGTAGTCAGATGCCTCGTGGGTGTCAGTAGCCAGGGAAGTTTGGGATAACCAGAGTCACCTCTGTGCACAGAGTTAAGAGCTATGTCAAGATCGGAAGGGTGATAGGGCAGGTTGTGTGAGTGTTGAGAGCTGAGGGGCACACATATGAAAGGATACATATTGATGAGCCAGACCCGGTCCCTCTGTAGTGGTGCCATCATGTGTGGGATGGTACGGTTCAGCAGAATGTAGGAGTCATGCACAAAACCGGGAACTTGGCCGTCACCTGTGTGATATATTGGTCAGCGAGACACACCACCTGCGCATTGGTGGAATAGAAGTGTTTATGGTTCCTATACACTTGTTCACTCCTTCTGGGTGGCACCAGGGCAATGTGGGTGCCATCAATGGCCCCTATCACATGAGGTACATGTGCCAAATTGTAAAAGGCAGCTTTGACAGTGCCAAAATGAGCATGTTGGGGGAACCTGATGTAGCTAGGCAGATGTTTTAGCAGGGCACATAGTATGTCCTTCAGAACATTACTGACCATGGGCTGTGACATCCCTGCTGCCAGCCCACTGTAATCTGGAAGGACCCTGAGGCAAGGAAGTGGAGGACTGACAACACCTGTGCTGTGGGTGGGATGGCATTGGGATGACAAATGGCAGGCAACAGATCCAGCTCCAACTGGGTCACCAGCTCCATGATGGTCTGACAGTTCAGATGGTAGTTCTGAATGATGTGTCGCTCTTCCAGGGTAGCAAGGTCAACTAGGGGCCTGTAAACTGGAGCATTCCTCTTCCTCAACCTTCCATCGTACCTGGGAATAGGAGGGAGTAGGAATCATGATGTGCAGCATTGACTGTGCGGACGTAGTTGAACTGTGCACAGGTCACCAAATGTCACCCATAACGCACTTTTAATGCAACCTCAATGCACAGTGCACATGTAAAATGGCAGCTGCCTGTCCTGCATGCACAGGATAGATGGAAGTGAGCCCATCCCGCTGGGGTAACATGTCATGGCAGTAGGTGGTCACAACTGCTGTGCAACTGTTCATTGGTTAACATAGTTGCTTATTGGAGACAATGGTGATCGCCGCCGGCAGTGACTGTGATGCGTGCAGCATCCGTGACTGCCATTTCATGTGCTCATGCTCACTTGACTCCTGACACTCGTGCACATAAGACTGCCATGGTGTGTGCTGCTGCGTTCTGACTCTGGCAGCCAAGATGTCACGTCCTGCAGGAGATAGGGCCCCAGCCTTCACTGAGGAGGAATTGGATAAGCTTGTGGATGGGGTCCTACCCATGTATGAACAGCTATATGGGGCACTGGAGCAGCAGATGAGGCCAATGTCACTGTACTATCTATGAGTGGCGCGTATCGGGATGGGGGCCCTGGAACGAGGTAGTGTGACTGGAGAATGAACATGGTACACACTCTCACTTACAATATGTGTTGCCATATTGGCTCTGGGTGTTTACTATTGGAAATCTGTAGCGTGGGTACCAGGTAGATTCATGTCCACTATGGGTATTAGACAACTGGGCAGGATTGGCATCATAGATGTGTGGCCATGCCATGCAGTCAGTGAATTGAGGGGTAGTTACCTTCAATGTGGCATCTGTGTTGTCACCTACTACCAAAATGAGCTAGCCAGATCATGCAAACAGGATCATTGCATCTGAGGTGTCAGGCCATTGTAATCGGTTCTTGTCAACCACTGTGTCTGGGGTGAATGTAGAGCCCTCATACACTGGCAGGTACTGTATGTGTAGTGAGGTAAGGTGGGCCAAGATGTCATGGTGCAATTTGGCAATGGCCAAGGTGGCATACCAACTACCCATGCAGGATTCAGTTGGTTCAGTAGTCCAGGAATTGTGTGTCTCAACGGGCATGGAAAGTGGGCAGGTACTGGCAGGTGTGGGGGGGTATGCCTCTCATCATGTACACGATTGCATCTGTGTCACCATCAGCTGTACATGTGTGCATTGCTGTGGTTTCCCCCATAGTGTTCCATTGTTGTAGCATGTGTAGATGAGGGCGTGGCGTGACATGGCATGGCATAAGAGGATGTTGCAATTAATCTGTGTGACTGTTGTGCTGGCATTGACCGTTTGCACCCTGTCTCTCTCTCTGACCCTCCCTCCCTCTCCTCCTCTGTCTTTGTGTGCATCAGCATCATCTGGTAAAGAAAAAGGGGCACCGGCAAGTGGGGAAGCTGCTGCCCGCGGGACCTAGGAGGCTGATACCAGTGGAGTCAAGGGACCAGTGGGAAGGAAGGCGAGGGGAGTGCCATGGGGAAACAGGATTGATCACACCATCTTCAGATTAACCCTCCAATGATGGCTCCCTGGCGGTGGCAGACCCATCCGGGCCCATGCCTGTATCATCCTTGTCCGCCACCCCCTTACCAGTACCACCCTCCCTGTAGCTCCCCACCTAGCTTCCCTTGCCCAATCACCCAGGAGGATGGGCATCTCCTTCACCACAGGCACCTCTGTCCCTGCCCCAGTCAGCCCTGCTTCCCACAATGAGGAGGCTATTGATCTCCTGAGGTCCATTTCTGTGGGGCAGTCAACCATTCTTAATGCCATCCAGGAACTGGCATCCCAGATGCAGCAGACCAATGCGTTCCTGGAAGGCATTCATGGTGCCCTGGCTGGCCTGCAGAGATCGTTTCAGGCTTTGGCCTCCTCCTTGACGGCAGCCAGTGTCCCATCTTCTTCTGTCCCCTCTCCAGCTACCTATTCCCAAACCCACATCCCTCTCCCCTCACCCATCCAAGGCACAATTACTGACCCACATGTATCCACATCAACAGACACAGAATGCAAGGACAGACATTAGTACCACAAATGCCACCATCGCCATGCACACAAATCACATTCAGATGCAGACATGCTAACATCCACTCCTTCCACCGACTCCCCCACCACCTCCCCATCACAGTCACAACACCACTCAAACCTGCTGTCACCACCTCATCAGTCCCAGATCCTTCCATATGTGCTCTCACTGCCACGGTCAACACAATATCACACCAGCATACATGCACCCCATACACCACATGTGCATGCACCATGCCAATCAACACCCCAACAAGCAACACATCCACCCTACCTGCAGACACCACCCCAACATTCACTCACACATCCCCCCTGCCATCTCCCTACATCTCCTCCCCCTCCTCCAAGTACACCTAAATACCCACTCTCACCCATCCAACAGACACCCAGCACACACACATGTTATCCACCCACGCACCTGCACCCAAGGCACCTCCAAGTACACACCTCTCAAACATTCCCTCTCCCCCCACTCCCAAATGTCCTTCCCATGACCTATCTTTTGCCCCTAAGAAACGTTTCCTGCAAGATTTTCCCTGTTCCCCATCACTAGCCCACTCCCTGTTCCCCCGAGCATCCTTCTGCCCTTCCCACGCCCCTGCCTTCCACCTTCAAGTCCTCCTCTGGTCATCTCCATGCCCCTCCCCCACCTAAGATTTTCCACCCTCAGCAAGTCCACAATTACCCCTCCCAAACCTGAGGCCAAGCCTACTCCCTCCACTTCCAAGGCAAGGCACAACCCCTTCTAAACCACCATTTCAAAGGCAAGACTAAGTACCCCCCCTCCAAATCACCACCGAGCACCCCCTCCAAGCCCTGACCAAAGGACTCCCCTCGAAGCCCAATCTCCCCCACCCTGTGGAAATGGAAGGATACAACCAAACAGCCAATAGCATTAGGTACAAGATGAATACTCCACTATGCTAAGCCAAATTATAATTGGTAAATTCTCAAGCAAATGGGTGAACTAAACTGGTAGAAGAAAGCCAGTGACTGTCAGGCACAGACCCGAAGTCACTTTATGCATATATTAAGGAGCAGGATTGTTTTACAGTTATACTGCCAAAATCCAGGCCTAAAAACGTGCACAGCAATGGCCATTGCGAAGACATTAGTGGAAAAACTCTGACCTTGTCAAAACATCGCTATAGGACATACATCTCGTCATCACAAGGTCCCATACAATACTAGTACAGTGCATGCACTTGCCTAGCTGCTCTCGTTAATACGGTACTGAAATTCTAAGTTGTGTAGAATAAACGTACATCAGTAAATAGCAAAACCAGACAGTTTTCTTTCTTGTGGTTTTCGTAGCTTGGTGCTTTGTGTTTGCCTTGTGTAATTCAGCTAAATAAAAAAAATTAATTAAATAAATATATATCATCATACTTATATAGCATCCTCGTGTACCATGCTTTTGGAAAACTACTGTAAAAGAGAAAAAATCTACGTACATCATTTCACTTCTGATTTACAATCATGTGACGGATTCTCAAGGCACAGTGATCCTTATGTCATTCAATTTACTGTGTAAAAAAAAAAAAAAAATTATAATATACTTGCCTGTGGATTTCTCACAGCTTTGCTTCAGCTATAATGCCATCATAACAGTGTCTCTCTGTGACAGAAAAGCAAGACCTCTAGCACTCTAATGGGGAGGACTCTGTAGATGTTCTGTGTAATTATAGCTTCCCAAATGTGATTTAATTTCTGTGAATGCTGTCATTCAATGCCTTCACAGTGTGATTCATTTTAAGTGCTCTGAATTTCACATCAGCTCGAACTTGCTAAAGCCTATGCCTGGCACAAAAATAAATGCTTCCAAGCTTGCTAGTGTGAGAGTGTGAATTTTCTAATATGTTATTAATGATTTTTTATACTAAAATGTTTAATGAATTAACATGCAAAACGAGTGACTTTTGAAAATATTTGCTTTTCAGTTCTTAGCTGTGTGGAATTCTAACTAGAAGCTGTGATTATTTTCTATGATTCAAAAGCTTACATAGAAGTGTCTTCGAAGTTTGTGTAGATGTGCTCACAGCTACCCCTAATGGGTTGCTGCATTAAGTTTTACAAGGGCATGTTTTAACTGAGCATTGCCTAAGTTGAAATGTCCTAATGTTTGAGAATGTTACTAATATCTGGTCTTTCCTCAAGGATGAAAGTGAGTTAAAACAGTAAAAGTTTCTTCCTGAGACAAGATATTCCAGAGGCGATGAAATAATGGAGCTACAGACGAGACAGAAGAGGAAATGTTATTCTTGAAGAAAATGTTATAGTAGATTTGTTTTAGGTCATCAATTTAGTTGTCGATTGGCTGAAATGAAACCACCCCATAGATTGGCCAATCATAAGCTTATTAGGATTTAGTATAACAACTTGGGTAGAATTCTCTGGGGATTATTATTATGATTAGTGATTTGTAGAGGAGATTAGGTTCGACTCTGATGGTTCGAGACTTATTGGCTGATTGGGTTTAGCTGTCGTTAGGCCATAACTGATGGTGTCCCCTAGCCGAAGCAAGCTACTTGCTGTTTCTACTTTTTCTATTGGTAATGTCTGTCATTGTAATGTAATATGTGTCTTTTTTGCTTTCTAGGTACCAGCTGCAACTTCTGACTTAATTGCTGCATATTAATAATATTTTTTTATCATTAACAGATTTTTCTAAATTTGTTTTGCTAACCTCTTTTCACATGAAGCCTAACATGTTGATGCTAATTTGCGGTTAGAGAGGAAACTAATTTGAAATGCTCATGACTTATTTTGAGATCATTTGATGCTGAACTAATGTATACTTTGCAATTATTACCGGTTTTTGGATTAATAATAAGTTTGATTCTTTTGGAACTGCTGTTGATCTTATATGCTTATCATTTGTGTTTGAGAGTTATTTTCGTGACATTAGCATTGTTAATATAGGGAAATAAATCAATGAATTCTTCTTAATAAACTGGTGTGGTTATTGATTAGAGTTTAATATATTGATTATTACTATCCTTTGTTGATGCTCAAGTTGTTCATTGATGACATCCCCTCAAACCTATGTTGCTTCGATCCATCGTTCTGTAGCCCAGAATACACTATTCACTGTAGATAATAGCTAGGATTCCGTGGCACGTTAGCACTATGAAAGACAATGGAGAAAGAGGTCAACACGCACAGCTTTTTCACAGGCTCAAGTTAGTAACAGAATAAATCAGCACTGAAAAAAACAGTAGGTCTGGCATTGGCTGACAGCTTTTGGACTTTGTGGATGCTTGTTTTTTTGTCATGGTTTTTGTAAATCTTTATTGCTGGAGAAGCTTTTGGGCACTCGCCAATATAACGAAAAATTTGCTACAAGCACAATTTGGAAAATACTTTTAGTGTGTATTTCCTCCTTGTGAAACAGTATTATGATGTCACAGTGAAGTTAGACAATAGACTAAGGGGGTTATTCCAACTTTGGAGGAGGTGGTAATCCGTCCCAAATGTGACAGATTTACCACCAGCCGTATTACGAGTTCCATAGGATATAATGGACTCGTAATACGGCTGGTGGTATATCCGTCACTTTACCGTCACTTTTGGGACGGATTACCACTTCCTCCAATGTTGGAATAACCCCCTAAGTGGGCTGCCCGAATGTGCCACCCAGTTAGCTGTGATGGGCTAATGGGGACTTCTGGCTAGTTTGGGGAATGGAGAAGTCCAGTGACTGCTCCTTGGGCTATGGGCAATAGTTGGGCTATATTGGACTACATGAGTATTTATACGGCGTCTTATCTCGCCAGACACAATTTTGTTAGTAATTAGTAAATTGGCTGGCTTTAGTGTCAGGATCTGTCTTTACCACCCCCCCTTCACAAGTATTGCAGGGGGAGGATTCTTCCTCTTGATAAGGAGGATTTGCCAGCTTAGTTTTCCTCAAACAGGTGTGCAGACAAGGAGAATTTGGCATGGGTTAGCCAAGTTTATTGTTGTTGGCAGCGGCGAGCCAAGCGGAAAGGGAACGAGTAGGCAAGAGCACGCCTAGGGGAAGCAGGCAGTTTTAGCTTGAGTAACAAGTTAAATTAGTTACAGGTTTAACAGTTGCAGTTAAACGGGATGGGCAGTTGAAATCCTCAAGGGAAGAAGTTTAACCCAAAACAGAGGGTAGAGCTTTGCAGTTTAAATTGCAGAAGGAGGGACCTTTTGTAGGGGAGAGGGAGTGGGTAACTTATCTAATCCAGTGTATAGTGAGGCTTTCAGTTCTGTAAGGCTTAAGGCCAGGTTCAATGTTGTAATGTGCACCAGTTTCAATAAAGTGGCCTTTTTCACACAACCAGGTGTCAGTGTTCTGTGCTGATCCCCGATTCCCCAAAGAAAAATGTTAATGAGACAGCAACAGACCAATGGTTGGAGAGAGCTGGCTGAATGACCTATACATATGTATGTTATATATTATTTTAGAAAAATCAAAAGGTCTTGGTTAGTGCCAAACCTAAAGAAACATAGTTCTTGCTCATTAATGTGAGTGAACGATGTAATAGGCTTTTCTCAATGCCTAGGAACTATGTTAAAAGCCTACAAATGGAAACATTGCTTTCTGTACTTTCAAGATAGCTGCCACACTGATTGCCACAACGTGCATTAAATAATGTGCATTGGCACAAGTGATGACATAAGGCATGTTATGTCACGCAATGTGGTGGCTATCATTCAGGTATGAAAAGCTTTGCATATATTGGGGGTCATTCTGACCTCGGCGGTAAAAGCCGCTTACCGCCGGTCAGAAGACCGCCACAATACCGCCGCAGCCGCGGTCAGCCGCCACGGTCATTCTGACCCACAACTGCCAAACCTCCAAAAATCCGACCTCCATTGCAGTCCGCCACATCAGCGGCCAGCGATAAACTGGAGATGACTAAACCTCCACCGCCACGCCAACAGAAATACGCCCATGCCATTACGATCCACAAATCCACGCGGCGGTCTTTCAAACGCGGTAGTCTATTGGCGGTACACACTGCCGCGGTCAAAATACACACACCTTTACAAAACACTACCACATTGGCCAATTTGAAATACACACACCTGATACACATACAAACAACACTCCCACACATCCAATCAACTATAAAACACACACCCACATCACCCACAAACCCCTACAACCAAAAATCAGAGACGAAGGAGAGAGAGACACATCAGAGAATAGAGAGCCAGACACACAGAGGCACACTACAACATCACACACACAACATAGTAGCACAAAGCACCACACACCAACACACTCATCACCACATACACCACCCCACACCTCATCCACACCACCCCATGGCACCACAAAGACACCCACGCTTTACGGACCAAGAACTCAGGGTGATGGTGGAGGAAATCATCAGAGTGGAACCCCAGCTCTTCGGCTCACAGGTTCAGCACACCACCATAGCAAGGAAGGCGGAGCTATGGCAGCGGATCGTGGACAGGGTCAACGCGGTGGGACAGCACCCCAGAAATAGGGACGACATCCGCAAACGATGGAACGACCTACGGGGGAAGGTGCGCTCGATGGTGTCGCGACACAACATCGTGGTGCAGAAGACTGGCGGAGGACCCCCACCCACCCCACCAGAATTCACAGCATGGGAGCAAGAAGTATTAAACATCCTGCATCCTGAGGGCCTCGCTGGAGTACCCGGAGGAATGGACTCAGGTAAGTCCTATCTCATATACTTCATCCCCCCCACCCCACCAGCATGCCAACCCACACCCCCACCCTCACTCCCAACCCACCATCACACATCATCCCTGAGAATGTTTCCCTAGCACAACCCACCCAACCCCTCACCAACCCTTGCATGCCACCACAAACATTGGACACCCATTACCTAAGCATGACCACTGCACATACCCATCCCCCCCCACAAACCACCCTCACAACACCACCCACAAGGGAATGCCTGCACTGGGGGACAAGGGCACCCATAAATCGCACGCTATTTCACACACAGAAACAATAACCATACTCTCTCACCCCATGCAGGACCCGAATGCCAACACACCGGTCAGGAGGGTCCTCAAATGTCCATCCCACCCCCCGGAACATGCCCCCAGTGAGGACAGCAGCTCGGTCGACCTGGAACCTGATGACCAGCCCGGACCATCGGGGACCTCTGGGCAGTGGGTTCCCCAAACACAGACACAGGCCACAGCAGACCCGAACCCCCCTGGGAACAACAGCATAGCTCCCACCCAGCGGGCCCATGCCTCTGTCTCTAGGACAGGTCAAGCAGCGGTGTGTCTGCCACTACAGGGCACCCAGGCCAACCCAACACCCCAACAACAACAGGGACCTGGGGGCAGTGGGAGTGGGCACACCGTCCAGGGGACAGAGGCCCAGGCAAACAGGGCAACTCGGAGGGCTGCCGTGCGACAGGGGGGGGAGGAGAGGCCCAGGGAACCCACTCTCCAAGAGGCCCTCATTACCATCATGGGAGCATACCGCCACTCCCAAGAGACGATGGCGACGGTACTGGCCAGGTTCACCGAGATCCAGGCACAGCAGGAAGAACGCTACATGGGGTTCAGCAACCAACTCACCACCATCGCTACCGCCATGGGGAGCATGGTCCAGGCCCTCAACAGGATAGAAGACACGTTGCGGGACCATGTGGCACCACACAGGGCCCCTGTCACTAGCCAGGAACAGCCTACTACCTCCGCCGGCGCTAGTGGACAGGAGGCCCACACACAACGACAGGCCACAAGAACCCCACCTCCTGCTGAAGAACAACCACTCCGCAAGAGGAGCCTAAGACCCCCAAAAAAAACAGAGTAGCATGCCAAGACCACCGCCAGCATTAGATACCCCCAGAAGTCATCCCACTGTCCCACCTTGCCACCCTGTCCAAACTCAAACAGCCCCTGCTCCATCCTTCCACAGGCATATGGACAATAGACCTGTCAGACTGAGAACTGTACTCTGCCATGGACATCACTCCACCCCCACCCATCACCGTTTTACTATAATGTACCATTATCTAAGCACACAAAATAAAACAATTATTGCACCGAAAACCGTTTTGAGTCATGCTGTATTCTCAAAAAATCGTACAACCCATAACAGTTCACAATATGTGATGTCAGTTAGTGATGACAACATACCAATGTCAATACGCTGTAGTACATGGCCAAACCAAGCAGAAGTCGGGCTATGAGTCATTAAGCACTGAGAAGGGAAGGGAAAAAGAAATGTTATTTAAAAGAGCTGGGGGGAAATACATAAAGTTGAGATGCATGAGGCTCTAAGTAAATGGGAAATGGCGTGGCTGAACCTTACCTGTGTGCTACTGAAAATGCTGTTGTATGACAGCTTCCCTGTTGTCTGTTTCCTCACCGTCGTCTTCCTCCTCTTCACTCTCCACAGGCTCCACGGCTTCTACGACACCACCATCTGGACCATCCTCCTGCAGGAAAGGCACCTGGCGTCGCAAAGCCAGGTTGTGAAGCATACAGCAGGCCACGATGATGTGGCACACCTTCTTTGGTGAGTACATTAGGGATCCACCTGTCATATGCAGGCACCTAAACCTGGTCTTCAGGAGGCCGAAGGTCCTTTCTATGACCCTCCTAGTACGCCCATGGGCCTTATTGTACCGTTCCTCTGCCCTGGTCCTGGGATTCCTCACTGGGGTCAATAGCCACGGCAGGTTGGGGTAACCAGAGTCACCTATTAGCCACACACGCTGTCTCTGTAGCTGTTCCATCACATAGGGGATGCTGCTATTACGCATAACATACGCGTCATGCACTGACCCAGGGAACATGGCATTCACATGGGAGATGTACTGGTCTGCCAAACAGACAACCTGCACATTCATAGATTGGTAATTTTTCCTATTTCTGTACACCTGTTCATCGTCATTTGGGGGTACTAATGCCACATGGGTCCCATCAATGGCACCAATGATGTTGGGGATATGTCCAAGGGCATAGAAATCACCCTTCACTGTGGCCAAATCAGCCTCTTCTGGGAATATGATGTAGCTCCTCATGAGTTTCATCAGGGCAGACAACACTCTGGACAGAATCTTTGAAAACATAGGCTGAGACATTCCAGATGACATGGCCACTGTTGTCTGGAATGAGCCACTTGCAAAAAAATGGAGGACTGATAGAACCGGCACTAGAGGGGGAATTCCTGTGGGTTGGCGGATGGGTGACATCAGGTCTGGCTCCAGCTGGGCACACAGTTCATGTATAGTGGCTCGGTCAAGTCGGTATCAGAGTATTATATGGCGTTCTTCCATTGTCGACAGGTCAACCAGCGGCCGGTACACGGGAGGATTCCTCCTTCTCCTCGCAAGTCCCTGCGGACGGTGCCTAGGAAGGACAACATGGAGCACTGAGTCAATCAACTCACAGGTACGTACAACACAGCTTGCACAGTACACGAAAATGTATTGACTGCTATGTTTGTATGTGTGCAAATGCAAGGCCTAGGCCTGTGTGACGCAGTAGATTTTAAGCCATGTGGGCCCTTGAAATGGCGGCTGCCTGACCTCTAAACTGGGACAATGGGATGTGAGGTCAATGCGCTGGCGTGGCACACCGTGGCGGTAGGCGGTCGAAGACTGCGGTGCAAAGCTGCATTGGTTAACATTGCACCCTATGGGATTCAGGAGCCAATGACGATGTGCGCCGGCGGTCGCGGTACGCACCGCCGCGGTACGCACCGCCGCGGGCGTGACCGCCATTTTCTATCTGCTTAATCACTCGAGACCTGATCATCCACAGGAGAGGACCTATACTGCAAGTGCTGCTGTGAACTCGGTCTGGAAGTGACAATGGCTGCTGCGACTGGGGAAAGGGCCCCTGCCTTCACGTCTGAAGAGTTGGAGAAACTTGTGGACGGGGTCCTCCCCCAGTATGCGCTACTCTACGGTCCTCCAGACCAACAGGTGAGTACACTGAGTGCACATTGAATGGGTAATGCCTGTGTGGAGTGGGGTGGCTGTCAGTTGGTGGGGTGGGGAGAAAATGAGGAATGCAACGCACGACTGATGAGAGTATGGGCCACATGGCAAGGGTGGGGAGGGGGAGCATGTACTCCAAACATGCAGAAATTTGACGTTTTCTCTTTCCCACCCTGTACATGTCAAACAGGTGAGCGCCCATCAGAAAATCGATATTTGGCGTGCCATCGCCAAGGAAGTCCAGGCCCTGGGGGTCTACACCAGACGGGGCACCCACTGTCGGAAGAGGTGGGAGGACATCCGCCGCGGAACCCGAAAGACCGCTGAGTCACTGCTGGGGATGGCCTCCCGACCTAGGAGGGGTGCCAGTCGTACCCTGACCCCCCTGATGTCCCGGATCCTGGCGGTGGCCTACCCTGATTTGGATGGGCGCTTGAGGACATCACAGCAGACACAACGGGGTGAGTATCAGCACATTCTCCTATCTATACGCGCAGTGGAGGCGTCTGGGTGGGGGAGGAGGGCTGTGGGTGACAGTAGGCCAGGGCGCTTTCTGTAGTGTAGTCCCCTCCCTTAGACATGGCCCTGTGCCCCCGCCCACCACCTCTGTAGGGTGCCAAGAGCAGCTATCCATGGTCCAACATCACCCATGAGCGCGTCTGTTGTCCCTAGACCTGTTGGCCTAGTCAGAAGTACAGAGTAGTGTACCCCAAGTTCGCGGCTTAGTGCATGAGGCCCCTGTGTCTGTCCTCTCCGCCAAGGCTATTGACAAGGCATGCACTCAACTTTGTTTTATTTCTCCCCCCACCCTTATTCTTTGTTTCTTGTGCATTAGCATCATCAGGTGGAGGAGAATTGGCGTCGGAGCATGAGGGAGCTGCAGGTCACCAGGCCCCGGTGGGCACTGACACAGACACCGAGGGCACCAGTGATCCGGAGGGCGAGGGGATCACCACAACGGGGGCCGGTGGAGACACCAGCGACACGGACACGTCCTCATTTGGGAGCTCCCTAGCGGGGGCGGCAACATCTGTGCCCCCCGCAACAACAGGTACAGCCGCCACCCAGCGCACCAGCACCGCCCTCCCAGCAGCCCCTCAGTCTTCGCTCCGTGCCCGTTCGCCCAGGAAGGCGCGCGTCTCCTTCGCCCCAGGCACCTCAGCCCCTGCCTCTGTTACCCCTGCTGCCCTCAGTGCGGAGCTCATTGACCTCGTGAGCACGCTCATTGTTGGGCAGACTACCCTTTTGAATGCCATCCAGGGGATGCAAATGGAGGTGCAACAGAGCAATGCCTACCTGCAGGGCATTCATTCGGGTCAGGCTGCCCATCAACGAGCGTTCACTTCTCTGGCCTCAGCACTGACGGCAGCCATTGTCCCTGTCTCCAGTCTCCCTCTTCTAACTGCCTCCAGCCTTTCTCTGTCTCCTGTTCCTCAGCCTATCCCATCCACACCATCCGACCAGCCTGCACACACCTCAACACCCAAGGCCAGCTCATCCAAACATAAGCACCACAGAACACACAAGCATTCACCCAAGCAACACCCAGTTGCAGACATACCAACAGTCACTACCACCTCTGTGTCCCCCTCCTCCTCGTCTCCCTCCTCCCTCCCTGTGACGTCTACACTCACACCTGCATGCACACCAACATCAGCCAGTTCTTCCATCACCAGCACACCCTCCACTACAGTCCTCACACGTGCAGTCACCACCCCCACTGCCATGTACACGTCCCCTGTGTCCTCTCCCACTGTGTCTGTCACCCCCTCTTCCAAGACACATAAACGCAGGCAGACACCCAAACAACAGCCAACCACCTCACGACAGCCTACGTCTCAGTCACCTGCACCCAAGGACAGCACACCTGACTCTCCTACAACCACATCCTCTTCCTCCACTTCTATCTCCACTATTCCTACCCTTTACCCTGGTCCAAAGAAATATTACCTCTCAAATGTTGACCTCTTTCCCTCCCCTGACCCACCCCCTCCATCTGGGAAAAGTCCCAAAGGCACCTCAGCCACCACCAGCCCAGCTTCCAAGGTACAAGTGGTGCATGGAATATGGAGTCCACCCTTTGGCGGCAGTGACACTTCGCTGAGCAGCAAGGGGACTGGCAGCCCCCCCCCCAGGCAAGAGGACCCGGAAAGTGAAGGGCCGCCGTGAGCGGACTGAGACGGATGCCCCCAAGGAGGTGACTCCGGCCACTTCACCTGCCACAACAGCCAGGGGAGGCAAGGGCCCGAGAGCCCCATCTAAGGAGCGGAAGGGCAGCAGGGCGGAGAGGCCAGCCAGCAGGAGCGCGGAGCAGGAGGGCCCCACACGCCCCATCCCGGCTGCAAGGGACGACACCAAAGGGCCCAGGACTCCGTCTCCTAAGGGGCCTGACACTGCACGTTCGGAGGGCGAGTGAGCAGGTTGTCCAGGCCAGGTCTGACTCCCTACACTGACTGGAAGAGCACCGCTGAAGAGGGCCCCGCCGTGAAGACAAGCACCGCTGAACAGGGCCCCGCCGTGCAGAAGAGCACCGCTGAACAGGGCCCCGCCGTGCAGAAGAACACCGCTGAACAGTGCCCCGCCGTGCAGAAGTGCACCGCTGAAGAGGGCCCCGCCGTGAAGACAAGCACCGCTGAAGGGGGCCCCGCCGTGCAGAAGAGCACCGCTGAACAGGGCCCCGCCGTGAAGACAAGCACCGCTGAACAGGGCCCCGCCGTGAAGACAAGCACCGCTGAACAGGGCCCCGCCGTGCAGAAGTGCACCGCTGAACAGGGCCCCGCCGTGCAGAAGAGCACCGCTGAACAGGGCCCCGCCGTGAAGACAAGCACCGCTGAACAGGGCCCCGCCGTGCAGAAGTGCACCGCTGTACAGGGCCCCGCCGTGCAGAAGAGCACCGCTGAACAGGGCCCCGCCGTGAAGACAAGCACCGCTGAACAGGGCCCCACCGTGCAGAAGAGCACCGCTGAACAGGGCCCCGCCGTGAAGACAAGCACCGCTGAACAGGGCCCCACCGTGCAGAAGAGCACCGCTGAAGAGGGCCCCGCCGTGAAGACAAGCACCGCTGAACAGGGCCCCGCCGTGAAGACAAGCACCGCTGAACAGGGCCCCGCCGTGCAGAAGAGCACCGCTGAACAGGGCCCCGCCGTCTCAAGCACCGCTCCGCTGGGCACCTCCGTCTCAAGCACCGCTCCGCTGGGCCCTTCCTGTCAAGCACCGCTCCGCTGGGCACCGCCGTCTCGAGCACCGCTCCGCTGGGCCCTTCATCACAAGCACCGCTCCGCTGGGCCCTTCCTGTCAAGCACCGCTCCGCTGGGCCCCGCCGTCTCAAGCACCGCTCCGCTGGGCCCTTCCTGTCAAGCACCGCTCCGCTGGGCACCGCCGTCTCAAGCACCGCTCCGCTGGGCCCTTCCTGTCAAGCACCGCTCCGCTGGGCACCGCCGTCTCAAGCACCGCTCCGCTGGGCCCTTCCTGTCACGCACCGCTCCGCTGGGCACCGCCGTCTCAAGCACCGCTCCGCTGGGCCCTTCCTGTCAAGCACCGCTCCGCTGGGCACCGCCGTCTCAAGCACCGCTCCGCTGGGCCCTTCCTGTCACGCACCGCTCCGCTGGGCACCGCCGTCTCAAGCACCGCTCCGCTGGGCCCTTCCTGTCACGCACCGCTCCGCTGGGCACCGCCGTCTCAAGCACCGCTCCGCTGGGCCCTTCCTGTCAGGCACTGTTCACGGTTCACTGTGCCCACCATGCATCCTCCTTGTCCAGTGGAGACTGTTATCCACTTGAGAGACTGTGGCTTTGCATTCCCCAGGATGGCACAGTGGGCAATCCACCCACTGTAGAGACTTGAGAGACTGTGGGTTTGCACTCCCCAGGATGGCACACTGGGCAATCCACCCACTGTAGAGACTTGAGAGACTGTGGCTTTGCACTCCCCAGGATGGCACAGTGGGCAATCCACCCACTGTAGAGACTTGTGAGACTGTGGCTTTGCACTCCCCAGGATGGCACAGTGGGCAACCCACCCACTGGAGAGACTTGAGAGACTGTGGATTTGCACTCCCCAGGATGGCACAGTGGGCATGGTGGGCCCTTCGTGGATCTGGCGTCGTGGACTCATGTGGCTTTGGTGCCCCCCCTTCCCTTCCCCCTGAGGTGCCTGTGGTTTTGTCACCAGATGCCCCAGCAGTGTTCTCTCCAAAGGACTCAGGTCTCCTGTGTGGGCTTTGCCCTTGTTTCGCTACACTTTGGCCCACGGACATGATGGATTCGTAAGATGTGCAGGACTACTTGCTTCAGTTATCCACTGCTGTGTAAATAATTTGTTTATCAGAAGAAAGTTTTGATGGTTGATAAATACTTTTCTGAGACTATTTTGTTCATAAATATTTATTCTCAATTTGGTTATGTGATTGTATTTTTTACGGGTGTTTGGGTGGTGTCACTGTGACTTGTTGCTCTGCATTGGTGTGTACATCTTGGGGGGGTGGTGGGGGTCGCATATGTGTGTGCCCGTAACCTTTCCTCCTCCCCCCTCCTGTGTCGTAGGTGCAGTACTCACCGTTGACGTCTGCGGCGGAGTTCGTACTCGTGTTAGATGAGCAGGTAGACGAGTGCAGGTATGATGTTCAATTCGGGTTCCATGCTGTCCTCCGTCCTCGTGGAGTGCGTAGAGGTGAGCGTTTTCCCGTTCGTAGTCTGTTTCCGCCGTGTTTTTATCGGCGGTGCTCCCGCCCCGGAAAAGGTGGCGGATTGGTGAGTTGTGATAGGGTGGGCGGTACATTGTCTGCCGCCTGCCTGTTGGCGGGGACTGCCGCGATGTTTGTTTGTCCCGCCGTGGCGGTCGGAGTGTTAAAGTGGCGGTCTCTGTTGGCGGTTCCCACCAGGGTCAGAATTCCATTTTTCGGACCGCCAGCCTGTTGGCGGGTTGGCCGCCGCTTTATCACCAACCGCCAGGGTCAGAATCACCCCCATTGTCTTTTAGGCACTTAACATAGCTGCTCGTAGTTGAGGATCATCTGGCAAGTGGGATCATGGAGACCACCATCTGGTGCACATACGCAGGGCATAGATAGGGCAGGAGGCAAGGGCTGGGGGAAAAACAATAATACACTCTGGAATAAGTGTTTGCTCTGAAAAGGCACTCTGATAGAGTTATAATCAAATTTATTTAAAAAACATAAAGTAATTCCATGACCTGAACAGTGGAAATTTTCACACAGCAGTTGGTCACAAATATGGTAAAAGAGCAATGCTGCAGTTGAGGGACAAACACAGTAGAGAGAAAGAAGCAGTAAATGACAAGCACAGGATTGCAAACATATCGATTAATAGGAAAGAAAAAGTGGCAAAGCAAAGTATGGAATGCAATGCTTCCTTCAATGGGCAACAAAGGTGTACCAAGATCACAGAAAGAGAAAAACATTAAAGTACTCCTAAGCTGAATCTACATTGTTTTTAAGATGTTAATGACAAAGTGGACCATTGCATGACTTGTGAGAATGGCCGGGAGCAACCCGTGGCTAGTGGAAGGGGTGCCATTAGTTGCTGCCATGGGCAGGAGCAGGCAAAGGAGTCTGTGGTTTGTGTCACAGCCTCTGGTCTGGTGACATCATCAAGGAGCGACAACTAGTCAAGGGCCATTTAAGGGACTGCAGGATGAAGAAGCGGCCTCTTCTTTCTCTGCCACACAGCTGCGGACATGGATCAAAAAGTTACTAGGACATCAGATCTACGAGGATGTAGGATTCACTGTGTGACCCAATCTGGATGAGTGTTTGACCTGGGAAGAGCGGTGAAGAGCGGGGAGTGCAGCGGAGGGACTACGTGGCATAGCCCAGAGAGAATTAGTGATTATTATCATCCAGGGCCAGCATGGTGCACACACAGTAGAGTGGAAGCGAGCCCCAATCTGCTTATGAGTCAGCAGGGTGAGAGGGGTGCACCACTCAGTGCTGGCTTGTTTTTGTTAGGCCTGAGGTGCGGAGGCTTGCTGGGGAGCTTGCAGACTTTGTTGGGGACGATTGGCAGAGAGCACAGGCTTGTCAGTGCGGAAGGATGGATTAAACTGTCTTCTCCTTGGGCAAGCATGTTCTTGAGAAATTAGTATGTTGTTCTGGTGGGGCAGTGCTGAAGGGTACATTACTGATTCCTATAGTACAATCGGGCACGAGGTCCTGCAACAGTCGAGGCGGAAGGTAAGCAATGCATGGAGCAGCATGCTGGTGTATGCCAGCATGATTTTCTAAGCTAGTATGTGCAGACTAGGTTCCACTTGGTGAGCTGGTAATTGGTGGCACGTCGGGCACCGATCATTTAAATGGGCACTGAGGGAGTGAGGCTGTGGTGGGAAGGTGATCACTCTCAGGCAGCCAGTACTGCATACAGGTGAGTCCTGCAGGTTGCAGTTGGCATCCCAGCTGGGTGGTTGTTGTCCATATAGCACTATACTCTGTCTGATCATCTTTCATTTTGTTTTATTTGGTCACCCTAGTCGAGTTGGTTGTGATGCCTTGAACCTGGACAGGCTTGCATAGGTTTCTATAGAGTCCAGTGCAAATACTTAGAAACTGCAAACCCCATTGTTTCTTGGGTTTCACTTTTTAATATTCGCAACATTATCTTGTATTGTATCACACCCATTCTTTTACATAGTGGAATTATCCATTTTTTCCCCGCCTGGGTGTATTGTGGACAAAAGAATTAAAAATTATCCTCAGATTTATTGAGCGCTAAACAGTGTGGGCAGGAAGATTGGCTGCAGATTTTTTTTCTCCAACTTGCAGTGAATTACTTTAGGGGAAGAACCTTACATCTGAACAAAACATATATGTGGTCATTACAACATTGGTGGTAAAAGCCGCTTACCGCCGTGCAGAAGACCGCTAACACATCGCTGCGGAATTCTGCCACAGCTATTATGACCCATAGCTCAGAATCCGACAAAATTCAGACACCCACACAACTCCGCCACACCAAAGGTCAGTGATAAACTGGCGAAAACAAAACCTCCACCGTCACGCCAACAGAAATACGCCCACACTATCACGACCCACGAATCCACGTGGCGGTCTTTCAACCGCGGTATTCCATTGGCGGTACACACCGCCACGCTCAAAATACACACACTTCTACAAAACACCGCCACATTGGACAATTCGAAATACACACACCTGATACACATACACACACCACTCCCACACACACAATACAATATAAAACACACACCCACATCACCCACAAACCCTTAAGATCACTATTACAGAGAAAAGGCCAGAGAGAGACACCACCATCCACAAACTAGCATCCACAGGCACTCTACACCATCACCCACACAACTTCCACGCACAAAACACCACACACCACTACATATCACCACACTTATCACCACACACTCCACCTCACACATCAACCACACCACCCCATGGCACGGCAAAGACACCCCAGGTTCTTGGAGGAGGAGCTCAGGGTCATGGTGGAGGAAATCGTCCGGGTAGAGCCACAGCTATTTGGAGCACAGGTGCAGCAAACCTCCATTGCAAGGAAGATGGAGCTATGGCGAAGAATAGTCAACAGGGTGAACGCAGTGGGACAACACCCAAGAAATTGGGACGACATCTGGAAGAGGTGGAACGACCTACGGGGAAGGTGCGTTCCGTGGTCTCAAGACACCACCAGGCGGTTCAGTGGACTGGCGGCGGACCCCCACCTCCTCCCCCACAACTAACAACATGGGAGGAGCAGGTCTTAGAGATTCTGCATCCTGAGGGCCTCGCAGGAGTCGGTGGAGGAATGGACTCTGGTAAGACAAATCTTAACTATTACATCCCCCACCCTACCTGCATGCCAGCACATACCCCCACCCTCACCCTCACCCCCAGCACTCCAACTCCTCACAAATGTACCAATATCACAAACCACCCATCCCAACACCAAGCCCTGCATGCAAAAACAAAGCATGGACACCCATCACTAAAGCATGCCCACTGCACATACCCATACAACCCCCTAAAACATCATCACACAAGCCCCCACACAGGAATGCCAGCACTGAGGTACACGGTCACCCACCCATTGCACACCATGACACACACAGATGCAATAATCATGCTTTTCCACCCCTGCAGGACCACTACCCAACGTCACCAGACAGGAGGGTCCAGACATCTCCACCCCACCCACAGAAGAGGCCCACAGTGATGACAGCAGCTCTGTCCACCTGGATCTAGATGACCAGCCCGGACCATTGTGGGCCTCGGGACAGTTGGTTCCCCTCACACAGGCACAGGCCACAACAGACCTTCCACCCTCTGGTAACACCAGCACAGCACCCACCCAGCGGGCCCATACCTCCGTCCCCAGGACACGTCAATCAGCTGTGTGTCCACCACTACAGAGCACCCAGGATAGCCCACCACCCCAACAACAACAGGGACCTGGGGGCAGTGGTAGTGGGCACACGGTCCAGGGGATGGAGGCACAGGAACACAGGGGAACTGGGACGGCTGCTGTGCGACAGGGGGCGGACAGGCCCAGGGAACCCACTCTCCACGAGGCCCTCTCCTCCATCATGGGAGCATACCACCACTCCCAGGAGACGATGGCAACGGTCCTGGCCAAGTTTCAGGAGACCCAGCGCATGCAGGAGGAACAGTATTTGGGGTTCAGGGAGGAACTCAGAACCATCAGCTCCACCCTGGGCACCATCGTAGGGGTGCTGAAGGAAATACTCAACACCAGGAGGGACACTGTGGCACTCCAAGGGGCCACTGAAACTAGCATGGACGATGAACTGCCCACCACCTCCGCCAGCACTAGTGGACAGGAGGCACCGCCACAGGACCACCACACCAGCACCCCACCCCCTGCAGATGGAGAACCACCCCACAAGCGGTCCCTGAGATCCAGGAACAAGACAGAGCACGATGCCAAGATCCCCGCCAAGAAATGAGACCACCCTGATTGTCAACCCACTGTCCCACTTTGTCACCCTGTCCATATTGGAACTGCCCCAGCTCCACTTCCTATGCCCATATGGGCAATGCACCTATGAGACAAATAGGCAGGACTCTGCCATGGACACTCCTCCACCATTTAACTTCACCCTCCAATAATTGTTATTTAAATAAACACACCTAAAACACCAAAAGATCTGTCTGTCTGTGATTTCGAAATAGTGTATTTGCAATTACAGTGAAAAAAATTCCAGGAAATAGTAATGTCAACATACCATTGTCACACAGCTCTAGTCCATGAGGAGTCTAAGCAGATTACACACGTTGGGACCCACACCTGTGAAATTGTAAGGGAAAGGGACTACTCAGTGACCATACACTGGGTGAAATCGACAGACAGGAGAGAGGTAGAAGTGTAAAAGTACTTGTAGTAGGCAGGAATGTATTCTCACCTGTGTCTCACTGGAAATATTGCTGGATGACTGAGTCCCTGTTGTCAATGTCTTCTTCCTCTGCTTCCTCCTCATCACTCTCCACAGGCTCTATAGCTGCCACAACACCGCCATCTGGACCATCCTCCTGCAGAAAAGGCACCTGTCGTTGCAAAGCCAAGTTATGAAGCATACAGCAGGCCACGATGATCTGGCACACCTTCTTTGGTGAGTAGAATAGGGATCCACCTTTCATATGGAGGCACCTAAACCAGGCCTTCAGGAGGCCGAAGGTTCGTTTGATCACCCTCCGAGTTCGCCCATGTGCCTCATTGTAGCATTCCTCTGCCTGTACCTGGGATTCCTCACTGGGGTCAGTAGCCATGACAGGTTGGGGTAACCAGAGTCACCTAATAGCCACACACGGTGCCTCTGTAGTTGACCCATCACATAAGGGATGCTGCTATTCCGCATGATGTAGGCGTCATGCACTGAGCCAGGGAACATGGCATTCACATGGGAGATGTACTGGTCTGCCAAACACACCATCTGTACATTCATGGAATGATAACTCTTCCGGTTCCTGTACACCTGTTCACTCCTGTGGGGGGGGACCAAAGCCACATGGGTCCCATCATTAGCACCTAAGATGCTGGGGATATGTCCAAGGGCATAGAAATCACCTTTCACTGTAGGCAAGTCCTCCACCTGAGGGAAAACGATGTAGCTCTGCATGTGTTTCAGGAGGGCAGACAACACTCTGGACAACACGTTGGAAAACATAGGCTGGGACATCCCTGATGCCATGGCCACAGTTGTTTGAAAAGACCCACTTGCAAGGAAATGGAGCATTGACAGCACCTGCACTTGAGGGGTGATTCCTGTGGGATGGCGGATTGCTGACATCAGGTCTGGCTCCAACTGGGTACACAGTTCCTGGATTGTGGCACGGTCAAACCTGTAGGTGATGATCAAATTTCTTTCCTCCATTGTCGACAGGTCCACCAGCGGTCGGTACACTGAAGGATTCCGCCATCTCCTCACATGTCCCAGCAGACGGTGCCTATGAAGGACAACAGCGAGCACAGAGTCAAACAACTCAGAGGTTAGTACCCACAGTCTAGACAGAACACGATTCATATACAAATTCTGGCCTGTATGTGTGTTGAGAGAAGGCCTAGGTATGTGTGATGCAGTTGGTAATTAGGCCATGTGGGCCCCTGAAATGGCGGCTGCCTGACCTCTAAAGCAGGACAATGGGATGTGAGGTAACAGCGCTGGCGTTGTGCACCGTCACGGTAGGTGGTCGAAGACCGCGGCGCAATGCTGCATTGGTTAACATTGGACCCTATGGGTCCCAGGAGCCAATGACGATGTATGCCGGCAGTGATGGTATGCACCGCCGCGGACGTGACCGCCGCGGACGTGAACGCCATTTTCTAGCCGTTGAATCACTCAATACCTGATCTTCGACAGGAGAGGACCTACACTGCAAGTGCTGCTGTGACCTCGGTCTGGAAGAGACAATGGCTCGTGCGTCTGGGGAAAGGGCCCCTGCCTTCACTGCGTAGGAGTTGGAGAAGCTCGTCGACGGGGTCCTCCCCCAGTACACGCTACTCTACGGTCCTCCAGACCAACAGGTAAGTACACAGGGAGCATGCTGTATGGGCTATGCGTGTGTGGAGAGGTCTGGTTGTAAGAAGGAAGGGGGCAGAGTTCTGCGTGCATGAAAGACGGTGGGTGCATGTGCCACATGGCAAGGGTAGGGATGGGGGCCACTCACTTTGACGGTGCAGTTGGTAATGACTTCTCTTCTTCCCCTGTACATTTCATGTAGGTCAGCACCCACCAGAAGAAGGATATTTGGCATGCCATCGCCGAGGACGTCCGGACCCTGGGGGTCCACCACAGACGGAGCACCCACTGCCGGAACAGATGGGAGGACATTCGCCGCTGGAGCAAGAAGATGGCGGAGGCTCAGCTGGGGATGGCCTCCCCACGTGGGAGGGGTGCCCGCCGAACCATTACCCCCCTGATGTTCAGGATCCTGGGGGTGGCCTACCCTGAGTTGGATGGGCGCTTGAGGGCATCACAGCAGACACAAGGGGGTGAGTACACTCTCATTCTGCTGACTTTGCGCGCAGTGGAGGTGTCTGGGTGGGGGAGGAGGGCTGTGGGTTTCCCTAGGCCAGGGCGAGTTCCGTAGGCTAGCCCCTTCGTAAGGCATGGCCCTGTGGCCCCCCACCCCACCTCTGTAGAGTGCCAAGTACAGGTATTCATGCCACTGTGTCATCTATGTGTGCAGATGTTGTCCATAGCCTTGTAGGCCATTTCCCAGGAATTGCAGTGTAGAGCCCAACAGCGCGACGTAGTGCAGGGGGCTGCTGTGTCTGTCTTGTCCACCAACGGTAGCGGTAATGCATGCACTCAACATGTCTTTCTTCTGTTTCCCCCCCCTTTTTTTGCTGTCTCCCTGTTCTTGTGCGCATTAGCATCATCAGACGGAGGTGCAGTGGCCCTGGAGCACGAGGGAGCTGCATCCCACATGGGCATGGAGGCCCACACTACGGACTCTGAATACACCAGTGGGACGGAGGGCGAGGGGAGCACCACGGCGGTCACAGGATCTGCAACCAGCGACACAGACTCGTCCTCCAAAGGGAGCTCCCTTGTGGTGGCGGCAACATCTGTGCCCCCCACTTCAACAGGTACAGCCGCCACCCCCCCTACCAGCACCGCCCTCCCAGCAGCCCCTCAGCCTTCACCCTGTGCCCGCTCACCCAGGAGGGTGGGCATCACCTTCGCCCTAGGCATCTCAGCCCCTGCCCCTGTCACCTCTGCTGCCCTCAGTGAGGAGGCCATTGACCTCCTCAGGTCACTCACTGTTGGGCAGTCTACCATTTTGAATGCCATCCAGGGTGTAGAAAGGGAGTTGCAACACACAAATGCATTCCTGGAGGGCATTCATTCTGGTCAGGCTGCCCTTCATCGAACCGTTCAGACTCTGGCCTCAGCACTGATGGCAGCCATTGTCCCTGTGTCTAGCCTCCCCGCCCCAACTTCCTCCACCCAGACCCAATCCCCTGTACCTCTGCCTATCCCAAGCACACCATCAGACCAGCCTGCACATACCTCACCACACAAGGGAAGCTCAGGCAAACATAATCCCACAGGCACTCACGCAAGCATCACGGACATACAAGCACACCAACATCCACTGCCTCCACTGTGTCCCCCTCCTCGTCGTCTCTCTCCTCCCGCCCAGTCTCGTCTACACTCACACCTGCATGCACTACCTCTGCAGCCACTATGTCCCGCTCCAGCACACCCAGCAGCACACCCCGCTCACGTGCAGTCACCACCCCCACTACCATACACATGTCCCCTGTGTCCTCTCCCAGTGTGTCTGTGACGCCCCCTCCCAAGATACACAAACGCAGACACACACCCACCCAACATACACCCACCTCACAACAGCCTCCAGCACATGCACCTGCACCCAAAGCCACAAAAGTTACACCTCCTACAACCACCTCCTCTTCCTCCACTCTCAAATCCCCTCCAGCTACCCGTCCCAGTGTCTCCATACAACTTTTCCTGTCCACCCTTAACCTATTTCCCACCACCCCCCCGTCCAACTCATAGGTCCCGTACTAGCACCTCAGCCACGTACTAGCACCTCAGCCACAAAATCACCGAGACCAGTGGTGCCTGTTGTCACAGGTATGTGGAGTGCACCAGGCCAGGCAGTCTATCACTGAGCCAGAGCACAGCCAGTCCCACCCCTGTGAAGCACCAGAAGTTGGCCAGTTCCCGGCGGGAGAGGGGGAAGACTCCAGCCACTCAAGCCGATCACAGGGGTCCCGGGGGGAGTGTGGACTCTGCTGTGACTCCTCCCAAGGTGGGGAAGGGGCAGAAGAAACCCGCAAAGTCTGGGAGGAGCAGCACGGCGGAGAAGACCGCCATCATCCCAGCTGCCCAGGAGGGCCCCGCCAGCCACAGCACAGCTGCCCAGGAGGGCCCCGCCAGCCACAGCCCAGCTGCCCAGGAGGGCCCCGCCAGCCACAGCCCAGCTGGGCAATGAAGGACCGCCAATGCAAGCACCGCTGAACAGGGCAAGCACCGCCAAGGCAAGCACCGCTGAACAGGGCAAGCACCACTGAACAGGGCAAGGACCGCCAAGGCAAGCACCGCTGAACTGGGTAAGGACCGCTGACAGGGCAAGGACCGCCAAGGCAAGCACCGCTGAACAGGGCAAGCACCGCCAACTCAAGCACAGCTGACCAGGGCAAGCACCGCAGAACAGGGCAAGGACCGCCAAGGCAAGCACCGCTGAACAGGGCAAGCACCGCTGAACAGGGCAAGGACCGCCAAGGCAAGCACCGCTGAACAGGGCAAGCACCGCTGAACAGGGCAAGGACCGCCAAGGCAAGCACCGCTGAACAGGGCAAGCACCGCTGAACAGGGCAAGCACTGCCAACTCAAGCACCGCTGAACAGTGCAAGCACCGCTGAACAGGGCAAGGACTGCCAAGGCAAGCACCGTTGAACAGGGCAAGCACTGCTGACCAGGGCAAGGACTGCCAAGGCAAGCACCGCTGAACAGGGCAAGCACCGCCAACTCAAGCACCGCTGAACAGGGCAAGCACCGCCAACTCAAGCACCGCTGAACAGGGCAAGCACCGCCAACTCAAGCACCACTAGCCCATGAGCGGCAGGGGCAGTGACGCAACAGGGACCGTCACAGGGTGAGTGATGCACTCTGATCACCAGTCCCCCTCCAGAACCAGTGGAGACATGCATCCACTCCGTCTGTCCTGCACAGGATGAAGCACTCTGGGCACCAGTCCCCCTCCAGAACCAGTGGAGACATGCATCCACTCCGTCTGTCCTGCACAGGGTGAAGCACTCTGGGCACCAGTCTCCCTCCTGAACCAGTGGAGACATGCATCCAGTCCGTCTGTCCTGCACAGGATGAAGCACTCTGGGCACCAGTCCACCTCCAGAACCAGTGGAGACTGTTATCCACTTGAGAGACTGTGGCTTTGCTCTCCCCAGGATAAAGCAGTGGGCAAACCACCCACTGGAGAGACTTGAGAGACTGTGGCTTTACACTCCCCAGGATAAAGCAGTGGGCAAACCACCCACTGGAGAGACTTGAGAGACTGTGGCTTTGCACTCCCCAGGATAAAGCAGTGGACAAACCACCCACTGGAGAGACTTGAGAGACTGTGGCTTTGCACTCCCCAGGATAAGGCAGTGGGCAAACCACCCACTGGAGAGACTTGAGAGACTGTGGCTTTGCACTCCCCAGGATGGTACAGTGGGCAAACCACCCACTGGAGAGACTTGAGAGGCTGTGGCTTTGCACTCCCCAGGATAAAGCAGTGGGCAACCCACCCACTGGAGAGACTTGAGAGACTGTGGCTTTGCACTCCCCAGGATAAGGCAGTGGGCAAACCACCCACTGGAGAGACTTGAGAGACTGTGGCTTTGCACTCCCCAGGATGGTACAGTGGGCAAACCACCCACTGGAGAGACTTGAGAGGCTGTGGCTTTGCACTCCCCAGGAGAAAGCAGTGGGCAACCCACCCACTGGAGAGACTTGAGAGACTGTGGCTTTGCACTCCCCAGGATAAAGCAGTGGGCAAACCACCCACTGGAGAGACTTGAGAGACTGTGGCTTTGCACTCCCCAGGATACATCAATGGGCATGGAGGCCCCTCGTGGATCTGGCGTCGTGCACTCATCCGGCTGAGGTGCCCCCCCTTCACTTCCCCCTGAGGTGCCTGTTGTATTTCTATCTGATGCCCCTGCAATGTTCTCTCCATCATGTTCGGGTATCTTGTGTGGGCCTCGCCCATGCATTTTGGGCCCAGTGGTCCACGGACTATGAATAGTGCAATACCTGGACTACTATTCGTGGTGTATATGTTGATAATAGTGTATATATGTATATATTTGCTTACTCTATTTTGATATATTACAATGGTTCCACTCATTTCCTTTTGTCTTTGCATTCTTCCGGGGGGGTTGGGGGGTGTTACTGTAATGTTTGGATATGCATTGGTGTGTGTGTTGTAGTGGGTGGGGGTGGTGCGTGTGTGTGTCCCTGTATTTTGCCTCCCCTGTGTCGTAGGTGCAGTACTCACAGTGGTCTTCGCAGCCGGCGTTGGTGCTCCTGGTACAGGAGCAGGAAGACTAGTGCAGGAAGAATATGGAGTTCCGGCTCCATGGTGTTGTCGTTCCTCGTGGAGTGTGTAATGGTGAGCGTTTTCACTTTGAAATGTCTGTTTCCGCCGTGTTTTTATCCGCAGTGAATCCGCCCCGGAAAAGGTGGCGGATTGGCCTGTTATAATAGTGTGGGCCGTACATTGTCTCCCGCCTGTCTGTTGGTGGTGAGCGCTGCGCTGTTTGTTTGTACCGCCGTGGCGGTCTGAGTGTTAAAGTGGCTGTCTTTGTTGGCGGTTTCCGCCACGGTCGTAATTGCAAAATTTTTACCGCTGGCCTGTTGGCGGTCTTACCGCCGTTTTAACACCGTCCGCCAGGGTTGTAATGACCCCCATAGTCGTTTTGCTTGGAGGGGAGTGATTCTGTCATCATATGGTTAAAATTTGGGAATACACTTGTGTAAAAATAATTGTGCAGTAATACTCCCAATTTTCTCATCAATCCAGGCTCTTAACACAATGAGATCCAACGTTCTTTTTTCAATTTCTGCACAGTGTCTTTCCCCATTCACCGAGGCCTGCTCCTCAATTTTCCAATTTTTAACATATCCGTTAATTGTTTTATATGTTTTTGCCAGGGTATGCATACTTGTGAATCTAGGGATACCAATTCGACCAGCGATTTCCTATATAGGAAGGATTCCGCAGATCACCACAAGGGGTTTACTGGTTGGGAGATCAAACAAAGCCCTGGAAAACTTATTTTCTGTCTGTGACAAAGGTGTTACATTTGCATAGCCCCAAATCTCAGCCCCATATGTGGCTGCTGGCACAGCAGCGGCCCCATGAACTTTTAGAACTGGTAGGACTAAGCTCCCCTGGTAGCTTTATATCTTCTCTGTATAGCCATTTCCCTCTGAAATAGAATAGACTTACTTTTGTCTAGTTGAGGTCCCCAGTGCATGTTATCTGATAGCCTTACCCCAAGGTAGTCAAAATGTTTGACTTGTTCAAGTGGGGCTCCACAAACTATCGGCTTCTTTCTGAAAAACCGATGTTAGTTGATCATCATAAACTT
Organism: Pleurodeles waltl; assembly: GCF_031143425.1. Classification (NCBI taxonomy): domain Eukaryota; kingdom Metazoa; phylum Chordata; class Amphibia; order Caudata; family Salamandridae; genus Pleurodeles; species Pleurodeles waltl. The sequence continues at coordinate 497,357,124 of NC_090442.1, read as the reverse complement.
TGATGGATTTAATGCTAAACCTTTTTCATGGCAGAAAAGAATAAAAGTATCCAGCTTACATTGTAGTTCCTCATGGGATTTTTATATAAAAAGCATATCATCCGTAAACATAAGGCGTTGAACAGTTACCCCAGCACTTTTAAGTGCATCGTATCTACATTGTAAAAGCCTTTTCACTGCACAATTTGTTTGCAGGCTAAACAATGTTGGCCCAAGCATGCACCCTTGCTTAACTCCTTGCCTAATGGGGATTTTAGATGTAAGGTCCCCTCCTCTGCTCTATCTGACTTTTGTGTATGTATCTTGGTGCAATACTCTCAGGATCCACAAGAGATCACCAGGAATTCCATATGCTTCTAAAGCCTCTCATAAGATGTCTCTCAGTACCAACATGAAATGCTGCCCATAAGTCTATAAATGAAACACACAAGTGCTCCTGCCTCAAAAATACATATTTCTAGCATAATGGCCCTCATTATGACATTGGTGATCTAATCCTAAGACCGATGTGGTGACGGCTGCCAACAGACCGCCGTGGAAGCAGGAAACAAAATAATGACACACAAACACAAAACTGACAGAAACCAGCCACAACAACAATTCCGCCAGACCTAACAGAGGTGAAAAACTGTCATACCCACCACCCTGCCCAATACGCCAGCAATACACTGCCCTCCAAATTATGGCCCACGGATCACCACAGTGGACGTTCAATGGCGGTCAGCCACTGGTAATGCAGACCCACGCAGAAGAATTGGGCACCCAACACCAACAGAAGCCAACATTTGCCAGTTAAAAAAACCCACACCTGACACATATGCACACCTTACACACCCACCAACAGCATAATAAAACACCCCCCACACAACCCACAATCCTTTGTAATTGCCAAAATCTAGCTTTAAAGAACTGCACACACAAACCACAACCACCTATACCCCTTCACGCATCACACACCACATACCAAACCTCAACACCTAACACCCTCTGCACAACATACACACTACACCGACCACACAACGGGCATTTCCTCACAGAAGAATCCCCATTTCACAGACGAGGAGTTGCAGGTGATGGTGGAGAAAATCGTCATGGTAGAGCCGCAGCTGTTTGGTGGACAGGTCCAGCAGAAATCCATTGCCAGGAAGATGGCGCTATGGCGGAGGTTCGTGGACAGAGTGAACTCTATGGGACAATATCCATGCACAAGGGAAGATATTCGAAAGAGGTGGAACGACCTACGGGGGAAGGTGCGTTCCATTGCTTCTAGGTATCAGGATGCCATTATGAGGACTGGCAGTGGACCCCCACCTCCTCCCCCACAGTTGACAGCATCGGAAGAGCAAGTCTTGGCAATCCTGTATCCTGAGGGCCTCATTGGAGTTGCTGGAGGGCTGGACACTGGTAATTCAACATTACTACCCTACCACCACTGATACCTGCATGGCATGTCACCCCCTCACCCTGACTCCCTACACCCCACTCCATCCCATACAGTTCACCACCCCAATAACCACCCTCAATTGTGTACCCCTGCAAGCCCTACCCACTGGAAGCACACCCCTCCCAGCTCTGCATGCACACAGAACAATAATACATGGGTAGCATATAGGACTACCAATCTCACAATCCATCACCATACTCTAACCAAAGATGGGAGGACAACACCAAACCCAGAGGGAAACCCAGAAATGCAAAATATGTGACAGATAATGACTGAGACAAATCACTTTCATGTTCACAGGTGCCCCAGCCAATGTCAGCGGTGAGCATGTGCCACGTCAATCTAGACCTCCAGCAGAGGATGCCCTCAGTGATGTAAGCAAGTCTGGATGTCCCGATCTGGATGAACTCCCTGGCCCATCTGGAACCACTGGTCAGTCGGCTTCCACATCCCACACCCAGTCCACCACAGCCCCCGACTCCAACTCCACAGCAGTCAGCCAACATCCCCAAACCTCTGTCCCCAGGACACGTCAATCAATAGTGTGCCCACCTGTACAGGGACCCGAGTCGACACCCCACAAGCAAGACGGTGAAGGTCCTGGTGTAAGTGGAGTGGGCACACGGTTTAGGGAGCAGAGGCACAGGGGGCCTGGGACAGTGCAAGGTCAGCTGTGAGCCAGGGGAGGCAAGATTCAGGGAATCGACTTCCCAGGGGGCACTCACACATGTCCTGGAGGCATACCAACAATCCCAGGACAGGATGGGCCAGATGATCACCATCATGCAGAAGAACCAGCAGCTGCAGGGGGTACACCACCAGAAGATCATGTAGCCATTGCAGGGCCTAAATGTTGTGATCACGCCAACATCTGCAAAAAGGGAAAGCATAAGTGACAGTCAATTGAAAAGTAAAGGTATTGCTTGGCACAACACAGCAGGCACACAGCACTTAACTGTAATGGAGATATGAACAGAAGTACAGTCTTACCTGAGTGTCATTGAAAGTACTGCTGTATCATATGTGTCCTGTTGTTCACATCCTCCTCTTCCTCCCCCTCACTGTCAGCAGTGTCCTCTTCTGCCACAGGTGCATTGGCTCTCCGCTCCTCCTGCAGGTAGGGCATATGGCGCCTGAGGGCCAAATTGTGAAGCATGCAGCAAACCACCCCTATCTGGCAGACCTTCTTAGGGGCGTAGCATAGGGATCCACCTGTTAAATGGAGGCACCGGAACCTGGCTTTCAGTAGACCAAATGTGAGTTCAACAACCCTCCTGGTATGGCCATGTGCCTCATTACACCAGTTTTCTGTCCCTGTCCTCGGATTCCTCACTGGGGTCAACAGCCAGGGCAGGTTTAGATAGCCGGAGTCACCTGGAAGTAGTGAGGGGCACACATTACCCATGTACAATGGTATGGAGTACAACTTCAGTTGGCATACAGTGTCATACATTGCATGAAGACACAAGCTCACCTATGAGCCACACTCTCTGCCTCTGTAGTCCTGCCATCAGCTGTGGGACACTGCTATTTCTCAACACATAGGCATCAAGCACAGATCCAGGAAACTTGGCAGTGACGTTGGAGATGTATTGATCAGCAAGGCACACCATCTGGACATTTACAGAGTGGTAACTCTTCCTTTTCCTATAGACCTGCTCATTTGCCCTGGTAGGGACCAAGGCAATATGGGTCTCGTCAATGGCCCCAATCACATGTGGTATGTGTCCCATGGTGTAGAATGCAGCCTTTACAGTGGACAATTCTTCACTCTTTCCTGCAGCCAAGACCACTGTCACCTGGAAAGAACCGCTTACCGGGAAGTAGAGCACTGACAGTACCTGTACTTCATGGGGTATTGCTGTAGTGCTACAGATAGCAGGAAGCAGATCTGGCTCCAATTGTTGACACAGCTCAGTAATTGTGGCCCTGTACAGATGATAGGTGAGTATGATGTGCCGTTCCTCCAGTGTAGCCAAGTTCACTAGGGGTCTGTACACGGGTGCTTGCCTCCACCTCCGCAGTGGTAGGTATCTAAGTAAACTGAACATGAGATGTGCATGACTACAGGAAGTATGAACACACAATATCACAGTTGTCCTCAGGTAATGGTTTGTCATTGTGGTTCATACTGCACAGTCTTAGTCCCAGTCAGTGATGGTGATGTGCATGCCATATATGCTGTTGTTGCTGTGATTTACCCTGTGCTCCCTTACTTTCTCCCCCGGGACCCAGAAGGCAGAGTCCACGGATGTTGAGGGGACCAGTAGGTTGGAGGGTGAGGGGAGCACCATGGGGGAGATTGGAGCAATTACTACAGACTCTGATCCTCCTCTGATGGAAGCTCCCTGGTGGTGGCAGACCGCTCTTGGACCACCCCAGCTACTACATCTTCTGCCAACCCCGTACCAGCACCGCCCTCCCAGTAGCCTCCCTCCCAGTTGCCCGTGCCCGCTCACCCAGGAGGGTGGGCATCTACTTTGCCCTAGGCACCTCAGGCCCTGCCCCCGTCAGCCCTGCTGCTCTCACTGAGTAGGCTATTGATCCCCTGAGATTCATCTCTGTAGGGCACTCAACCATAGTGAATGCCATCCAGGGGCTGGCATCCTAGATGTAGCAATGCAATGCCAACCAGGAGGGCATGCACGGTGGCTTAGCAGCCCTACAGAGATCATTTAAGGCTCTGGCCTTCTCTTTGATGGGAGCCAGTGTCCCTGGTTCTTCCGTCCCCCCTCCAACTACCTGTTCCTAGTCCCAAAGCCCTCTCGCCCAACCTATCCCATGCACACAATCAGACAAGCATGCACCCAGGACAACAGACAGGACTCGCACAGACAAGCAAAGGCACCACACTTCACTCCACAGGCACACACACACAGCCAACACACAGAAGCACATACTACAACAGCCACTGCCTCCACTGTCTCCCCTCCTCCTCCTCCCTCACAGTCACTTCAACACACACACCTGCATGCACTGCATCATCAGTCCCAGATCCTGCCACTTGTACAGCTTTGCCACAGTCATCACAACAGCAGACATGCAGACTAGCACCCCATTCACCACATGCACAGTCACCACCACCATCACAACCTCATACAGCACACCCACCTCACTTGCAGACACCACAACAACAGACATACACACGTCCTGTTTGTCCTTTCCCACCCTGTCTGCCCACCCCTCCAAAAACACATAAACGCTCCAACTCAGACACTCAACAGCTATCCACCTCACACATGCACACTGTCCATGCACCTGCAACCATGTCCAGCATACTTACTCCTCCTACAACCACTCCCTCTACCTCCACTCCCAAAGCTCCTCCCAAAACCCACCCCATTGGACCTAAGAAACTTTTCCTTTCCCGCCTTGATCTTTTCCTCCTCCCCCTCGTCCTGCCCATAAAAGGAAGATCCCTCTTCCCATCCCACTGTCTCCAGCTCCCAGTACACTCCTGATCTTGCCCCTAAAGCTACACCTGCCACTAAGGGGCCCATGTGGCATTTTGTTCCCCCACCCCAAGCATCCCCATTCTCCCCCTAAGCAATGGAGCAAGGGCCCACCCCTCCAAAACCAAGGACCCTTCTCCCAAGAAAACCCCAACCCCCCCCTGCCCCCTGAGGTGCCTGCCTACCATCACCATGATGCCCCTGCCCAGTGGAGTAACTTGGGCTGTCAGGAGTCAGGTTGGGCCTTAGACGTTGCCCTGTGGCTTTTCAATGACTTTGGACTTGCCAATATATATATAGATATATATATATATATATGAAAGAAAAGATGTCCTGATCTGCGTGTTACGGCGCACTTAATTCTCCGGTGGTGCTGGTTTGAGGCAGGACAACCATATTTTCAGAAAACAAGATTCTCTTTCTTTTTTAACAAGAGAAAACCGCACTCTGTAGTTGTGCCAAAAATACCTTAACTTTTAATACATTAGTGAGATCATAAACAAACAAACAGGAATCCCCTGACGCGTTTCGGTCTCACCGGACCTTGTTCACAGGTGTTTCCTGTGTGCTAATTTCGGCGCTTTAAATAAAGTACTCCAAAGAAACAGAAAAAATACTCAAGTTACACCACTTATCAAGGGTTACTCCATAACATCACTAAATATATACACTTTAACAAAGAAAAATTATTAAACGTTTTTCTATATGCATATTTACCAAATTATAACAGTGTTTTAACTACAATCCAAGGTGTTTTTCACTAAGTTCCACATTGCATTCTGGTATATGTAGTTTATAGCATTTCATTGAATCAAATTATTTTTAAATATATGTCATAAAATCTTGTTTCAGCGACTAACGGAGACTTCAAAGCAATTTCTGAGGTGTGTTAACAAAATATAGGGGCCCTCATTAGTTTTTAATTTATATTCACATTGAATTCATATTCATGTATTGCATGTTACCTACAATAGCACAATCCCCAAAGTTTCTTTTGAACAAGGCCCTCACTAAATCCTGCACCTCTGATGTAAGGACATTAATGTTTGGGTATTATTCCTTCAGTCAACTTACATTGATAGCGCCAAAATTATATGTCTATCTGACAAATGACAACGGGAAAGAAAGCATCTTATCAATTAGTGGAAATGACCTAAAATAAATGAATGGCAACATCTTATGAGCTATGACAACCCTTATAGGTGTACAAATAACTCCTCATCCTGGTTTAAACCTAGCGGGGTGAGAGATCGGATATCAAGTATATGTCTGGATTCCAGTTGACGCAATTTCTTTTCTCTGTCACCACCACGTTCTGATTTTAGTACCTGATCAATTACATAGAATGTCATGAGTTCCCACTTGCTATCATGTTTCTGTTCCATATGTCTCGCTGTTGCATAGCTCCTATCCATATTGATAGTTGCTCGAATATGTTCTAAAATTCGCTTTTTAGTCTCACATATGGTACTGCCAACATATTTCAACCCACACGGACATTCAATCACATATACTGTGAATCGACTTTTACAGTTCAAGTGCTTACGTATCACTCTCTCCATGCCAGTATTTGTGGAGTACTCTTTCTTATTCACCCCAATTTTACATGCCTTACAGCTGCTGCATTTCCAAAAGCCAGTTTTCTGTAACCAGTTTGCTTTTGTAGTTTGGAAATGACTGTGCGTTAATTTATCCCTTAAGTTTGCTGTTCTTCTGAAAGTCATTAATGGGTGTTGTCCCATGATTTCCCCCACTGTTGGGTCCATTTGTAAAATTGCCCAGTGGTTTTCCAAGATTTTACGAACTTGTGTGGCACTCTGTGAGTATGTTGTTATGAACCTCAGCTGTTGTTGTTTGGCATGTTTAATGGCTTGGTTTCCTCCATGAATTAATTGTTCTCTTGATGATTGTTTCACACGTTTCTGTGCCAGAGCTAAACACTTTTTCGGATATTGTTTTGCCAGGAATCTCTCCTCCGCTAATTTCAAGTGCTTCTCACACTCTTCCGGCTCTGAGCAGATTTTCTTTATTCGTAGAAATTCACCATAGGGAATGTTCCACTTTGTTCGTGGTGGGTGAAAACTGTTAGCATGTAATATGGAGTTCGTAGCTGTTATTTTCCTGTGCAATGAAGTCTGAATTGTCCCCTCTTTAACATAAATTTCTGTATCTAGAAATGTCACACGTGTCGCACTGATGTCGTAGGTGAAATTAAGTTTGGCTACATTAGAGTTCAAGATCTTAAAGTATTCAGCAAATTCTGACTCAGTACCATCCCAGATAAGAAAAAGGTCATCAATAAACCTCAGCCAAGTCACTACTTTTTGTTGGTAAATCTCGTTTTCTTCTGCCCAAGCTATTCGCTGTTCAAACCATCCCATTGTCAGATTCGCAAAATTGGGAGAAAAAGAAAAACCCATTGCCGTGCCCTTAATTTGCAGATACAGTTGTTGGTTAAACAAGAAATAATTATTTGTTAGACAAATGTTAATCATTTCCAGAAGCATCTCATTGTGTTGATAAAAACGTATATTCCTTTGGTTGAGAAAGAATTTGCATGCCTGGATTCCTATTTGATGTTCAATGTTCGTGTGTATTTATGTATATATATATATATATTCATATATATTCAATTGAGATCGCTGTTCCCACCTAATTACAGTAGTTAGACCAAAGGTATATGTCCTAGCTTTCTTTGCTCCTGGGTTATGTTGTTATTGAACAACTCTTCAGATAGTTCTCAGTGTGTGGTATGTGTGTTTGGTAATATTGTGTGTGTAGGTGTGTCACTCTCCCCTACCTCCCTTGTGTGCTATGCGGCTGTACTCATCATCGTCGTCTTCATCGGCGTGGCTGCTCCTGGACTGCCATTGCGTGGTATAGCATCAGCAGGACTTCCAGTTCAGGTTCCATGGCTACCGCAGACTCCTCTGTGTCGCCAGAGGTGAGTGTTTCCTTTTATATGATGTGTTTCTGCCAGGCTTTTGGTGGCGGTGTCCCAGCCCTGGAAATCCTGGCGGTCTGCTATTTCATAATATGGAGGGCGGGGTGTTGTCTTCCGCCAGCCTGAAAATGGCAACCGATGTGCTCAGTGGACGGTCTTCACTGCCAGCCTGGCAACTGAACTACTGCCATTGCTGGTGTGACGGTCAGCTGACCACCAATGTCATAATGAGGGCCATAGTCATGAAACAAAAAACCTGGTCAAGGGTACTAGTTGTGGCCCTAAAGCCTGCCTGTTCCTCTGCAAGGATCGAGTTGTTATCAAGCCAAGATTGGAGTCTAGCCTGGACCTGCCTACAGAAGACCTTCTAGCTTGTGCCAATTAGGCTTATGGGCCAATACTTGGCTGGCATGGCTGGCACGTCTCTATTTCTCTTTTTATGCAATGGGATTAGGACTGCCCCTTGCCACAAGGAAGGAATACTCTCACCCCTCAATATAGCACTACTGAGGGAGTTGAGATAAGGAATTCATAAGTCAGGTTGGGAAAGATACATATCACACAGGATACCATCAAGACCAGGGGTCTTTTCCCTTTTCATTTGTTTTAGGGTGGTAGTTGTCTTAATTAGGGTAAACGCCATCACCTCCCTCTGTCTGCTGTCCAGTAGGTAAGCTTTACATGTAGGAGCACTATGCTCGCTTGCTAAACCCCAGTCATGTTTCTGTGGCCTACTCTTTATATTACTCCACTCTGCATAAGGGCCCTGAAAGTGTGTCATTCATTTCTCAGGAGAAATTACTAGCTCTGAATGGCTATCTGCCGTATGTTTTCCATCCGAGATACCTTTCCAGGTTTTAGCATCACCTTATGTGAGGGCTTCTGCTAGATCATTCCGCTGAGTAATTTCCCATTGTTTCTTTGCCTCTGTCACAGTAGCTTTGTAAGCCTTCCTGGTTATTATAACCTGAGCCTGGCAGTCTGACTTAACGACTTCCAAGAGACTACTCTTGGCAATCCGACACTTTCTGGTAAACCACCTGGGGGTCAATTTGGGACAAATACCTCTCTTCACTGTCTTTAGAAATAGTTTGCTTATATCTCTCATCTGTTGGATATGCAGGTCCGGGAGATTTATGCTGCCTTTATTTTTATACACTAATGGAGAAAGCTTTACATGAAAGGTGCTATAAATTTGTGTCAGGATCATACTATTATTCACAACAGTTGTAAATAACGCGACAGAGTGAAATTGAAAGGATGTTTATTCAACGAACTCCTCCAATGCCATACAGCAACCATTCTGTCAACAAGCTCACCTCAACATTCTAAGGTAAGCTCCCGGTTGTTCCATTGTCACAACGTTCTAGGGAGACACCGGGAGTTACCATTCCTGTATGACACAGCTTCTTAAGTGGCAGACAACTGTTTAATTGTTAACATATTACACTTTAACCTGATCAATAGGTGATCTTAAAATTACATATAGAATATGGGAAGAACTGAACAATTGTAATTAGTTGATAGAGAAGATTATCATATCAAGAACAATAATAATCCATTTCATCAAAATGATAACATATCTCCTTTCCTTAATATTGAAAAACAAAGTCTTTATGCCATGGAGGACGTTTCTTGGTCCTGGCACTTCTACTACAAACAGGTGTCTACAAAGGACCATTTTTTTTTCATCATTACCATCCTGTCCCAGGCTCAAAATAGGTTCTTGATTGCCTACAATGTTGTCCATGCTTCACATCCTCCCATCTTCCAACCTTACAAAAACTTTTCTCACATCAAAAATTCTCAACGGCTTAGAGAACTTGCTACCCTCTCTTCTAGTGGGAACAGGAAGCTTTACTTTGACTTATTGCCACACACTCCATGATTTATCCTTAGTACTGTATTTCTCATTGTACCATCTTCTGTACTTTTCTTGATTCCGTCTGACGCAATCTGCCATCTCCTCTCTCCTCTCACGTTCTGTTCCCCCCCTTTCAGCCAGTTTGGATTTAGTTTAGTTCCCGGAAGTCTTCCTTTGAGGGACTGGAAAGGTGATACTCCTGTAACTAGATTAGGTGAAGCATGATAAGACCACAACATTTGTTTTAATGCTGTCTCACACGCTACACCCGAAACTGATGCCAATTGTAGGCATTCCTTAATCATTAGGTTTGCTCGCTCTACGAGCCCATTCACGCGAGGGTTATACAAAGAGGTTCTAAAATGGTGAACTCCACATCCCTTGAGGAATTCCTTCATGGCATCAGAAGTGAATTGCACACCATTGTCGGTTACAACAGTGCTGGGAATCCCTTCTCTCATAAATGTTTCTAAGAAGAATTCTACTGCTTCCTGGGTAGTTATCTGATTTACAATTTTGATCATTGTCCAATGTGAATGGTAATCTACCAACACAAAAATAAAACGTCCCTTGCCCCCCAAATTAGTTACAGGTCCTAGAATATCCAACCCAAGTTTATTCCATGGTTTTTGCAGGGGCGCTCACAGATAGGTGACATATTAGTCTTATCACTCATGGCACATGTAACGCAATCTCTCACCACAGTCTCCACTAATCGATCATTTGTGGGAAACCAATAAGTAGCTCGTAATTTGTTTTTAGTCAGGCTTCTTCCCAAGTGTCCTTTGTGCGCTAACTCCACCAGTTTGTCCCACAACACCTTAGGAGGTATAACTCTCTCCCCTCTCATAACTATATCCTTGGAAATGTGGAGTTCTGATCTGACTTCCCAATACCCCTTCAATTCTTCCTCTATACTTCTAGATTTAGCTGGCCATCCATTGATTATTTTCTCCTTGAGCAACTGTAATACTCGGTCCTTTCTGGTCTCTTTCTCCCATTCCTCTTTTGAAAGACCCTCAAGCTCAACATGTAAAACTGGCTCTAGGGCCTGACTCTCACTTTCTTAAGCTTGACTCTGCTCCTCCTCCCTCTCACCACTCCTTGGCAATCTGGACAAATAATCCGCTATAATATTTTTCCTCCCCGGGACATATTCTACCACAAAATTGTAAGCATTTAGGCTCATCATCCACTTGGCTATACGTATGGTAGCATGTTCTCTTCCCTTGGTAGTGAATGTGTTGGTGAGCGGTTTATGATCTGTCCTAACCGTAAAAGGTAAACCCCATAGGAAGAACTTGAAGTGATTGATGGCCTAAAAACATGCTAGAGTTTCTCTTTCGATTGTCAAATAGTTCTCTTCAGCCCCTCCTAAGGATCTAGATGCAAATGCCACAATCCTTTCCTGTCCATCTACACTCTGAGACAAAGTCGCCCCTAAACCTTTGCCGCTGGCATCCGTTGTCACCCACGTTTTCCTTTTTGAATCAAAATTATCTAATTTGGGAGACTTAACAATAGCCTCCTTTACCCTGATGAAGGCTGTTTGGCATTCCAGGTTCCACTCAAAAGGGACATCTTTTTTTAATAACATTCTCATCGGGGGCCTAACTACAGCAACATTTTGCACAAACTTTGCCATGTATTCAGCTAAACCTAAAAATGATTTCAGTTCTTGCTTGTTAGTGGGTGCACAAGCTTCTTTCACCACCACCACTAAATTATGTTTGGGTTGTACGCCATCCTTAGAGATTTTGTGGCCAAGATATTCCACAGATTCTATGCAAATTTGACATTTTTCTCTTTTGACAGTCATACCATCTTGTTCAAGTGCCCTGAATACTTTTTTCAAGGTATCATCATGCTCTTTTTCCGTGACACCATATATCAAAACATCATCCTGGAAACACATCACATGATCAATGTCTTGTAATATGCCCTGCATGATACACTGGAAAACTGCTGCAGCAGAAGCAAGACGAAAAAGCATCCTACATTATCTAAAAGCCCCATACGGTGTGATGAAGGATGTGAGGGAACGGGATGATGGATGCAACTCTACTTTATGGTAGGCCGAGGATGAGTCTATCACACTGAAAAACTTGGCCGGGCCCATGGTGCTTAACATGTCATTAATGCTGGGTAAGGGAAACCTATCCACCCAAATGTTTGCATTTAGGTCCCTCAAGTCCACACACACACGAATGCCTTTACCACCAGGTTTACGAGCCACTACAATGGGGGCCAACCATAAGGAGCTTTCAATTGGTTCAATGACACCCAACTGCTCGATTCTGTTTAACTCTTGTTTCAAGAGTTCTTGCATTAGATATGGAATAGGTCTGACCTTGTGGACTATCGGGATTGCATTTTCCTTCACTTTGATTTTGTGTTGATAATCTTTTAACAATCCCAATTTATCTTCAGGGAATTCTTTGCATATGCTTTTCTCACAATTTAAGACGTCTACCAGTAGTACTGGTTCTTAATTGTTAGGGTCTAGTTTAATGCCCAATTCTCTTTGATGTTTCCATCCTAACAGATTGGATCCTTTATTTGTAAAATAAACCTTGCCAATGGTTTGTCTATCCTTAAATGTTATTTGCATAGACATCATGCCTTTCAAAGGTATAGGATCATTATTATATCCACCCGGAGAAATGTCTGCAGGTTGTAACTTGTACCCTTTGCTGCAAACGTTTTTCTCATATACACTATAGTCCATGAAAGTAAATGGGGATCAAGAGTCTGCAAACACACTCACACATACACAAAAACCCCAACATCAACCAACAAACACCCACCCACAAACTAACATGTAATAATATAACTCCCCCACCCCCAACCTATTTATCCTATCTAAACTAATAGCCTACTCCAACCTATCACTAAACCCCCTAAACCCATTAATAAACAGTATAAGGAAAGAGGAGGGAGGGGAAGGAATTAGGGGTGAGGCAATGCAGGATTTAGAGGTTTGCCCTCCTCAGAGTTTTCTGTATAGATTTCAGTCTCCGGCTATTACGAGCAATGTCACGTTGGAGACTGTCCATTCTCTTCAGGACCTTCCGCATGTCCCTCTGAAGCTGCCTGAATGCAGCCATGTCCAAACCAGCTGCTGTGGTGGTCTGTGTCCCTGATGTTGTAGCAACTGCAGGTGTCGGGGTCGGGGTGGTGGAATTGACGGTGCAGCAGGTGTTGTGGCTGGAGCTCCAGAGGTTGAGGATGCAGTAGGTGTGGCAGAGATACTGGTGCCCACTGTGCCACTGCCTGCAGTCAGGGTGGTGGCGACACCTGGTGTGGCCAATACCGGGCCCCCTTGGTTAAAAGCCCACCATGCTCCAGTGGCTCTGTCCTGATGATAGTGTCTTGCCATCATTCGAAACCCAGACTCCACATCTAGGATATGCCTGTATCGCACTGCCCACCTCTGGAACGCTCTGATTTGTGTGGCATTCATGTTGGCAGCTGTAAAAAAAGAGACAGGCAAATATTAATGTCATCATTGTGTGATGCATGTACCAATGATAATCTAGCACTCTCCCTCAAATTGCACATGCAGTTCAAATCACAGTACAGATGATAGATTGTCCCTGAAGAATGACATGGCAACACGGCCTACCCATCAAGTATTTAACAGCACAGCACAACAAGGTGTGTACCAAATTAAGCGATCTGTGCATTTATGTAGTGCAATGTGTCACAATGCAAATGCAGCAAGTACTCAACATGTGCCAGGCCAACTAATCCCTATCATCTGGATCGACTTCAAGGCACACAAGACCTGTGATTTGGAAGGATGGAATTCAGTTGCTAATCATAAGGTGTCAGTGTTGTTTGGGACACATGCATGCCTGAATTAGATGTTGGTAACCTGCACTGTGACCATCACACCTAGCTACATATATTTTCTCCCCCTGCCCCTGTGCCTCAGGGGGCATGGGCATGCAATACATCTTCTCAACCATCAAGTACAACCACGGAGGCTTGTCCAGTTTTACATGGATTTAGTGAGTGGAACACATGTAAGGAGGCCTGCCAACTAGGAGTGAGTAAACCACTGGTCAATCACATCTACTTTCATGTTTGCATTTGTGGACAACTATCGACATCAGATCTCACTGACATTTCCTAAATCACCCACATTGATGCAAGCACACATCTGGCCTTGACCTGCATGCACGCCTATACCATACCACTTAAGTGCCACGTAAATGGAGTACAACATTTGGGGCTAGATGCTGGGGGAAAGTCACCCATACAGTCCTACATGTTCATTACAATACAGGGTTGGGCAATTTTGTGTGCAAAACTGATGCATCACTTTCTTGTGTAAACTAGGGTATGACTTGCAGACAATATTCTGACACTGGACCACCTCCAACTCAAATGTGGGCCTACATGTGGCTACCAATCACCTTGTTCACCTGCTCCTGCCTATTGCACATCACTAGACTCCCAAGATATGACTCTCTGCCAGTGAATGTCTAACCCTTGCATAGAACACTACATCAACCTCCAGTCAAGTCACATATCAGAGCAGGTCCCAGCTCATCATATCTTGCAATGAGTCCAGCACTCAAGAGTCAATCACACAACAGCTGCAATCACAACTCAGGACAGACATTTTCACACTTACTGGATACGTCTGGGTCCTCGAATCGAGCCACTTCCCTGGTGGTATAGGGGGCCGGTCCACCTGTAAAACATGGAAGGGAGATACATGCTCAATGCCTGATCACTGTACAAATGTGCGAACAACATCACAGTGTGTGACATTTTATATGATAGAGCTGCACATTAGGCATGTAGACACTACAACAGACAATTGCAATGGCACTTCCCTGGTGCACTGCTATACAAGTGACTCCGGTATGGTGGTTTGTGCATCAAGAGACAATGAGTAACTGTGTGATGGACATGTGGGTCGATTTTCATTCAGGAATTAACGTGCTTTCAGTGGTCCATAATATGTGTGCCAGTGTGGTATGTAGGTAACATATGCCCCATTGGCAGTGTCCCCTGAACCGTATATGCCCCTTATGACAACATGATGGCAGGGATCGTGTGTTTGTAATGATGACAATGTAGCGCTAAACATGGATTGCCCACTTTGCTGTTCCAAAACTGCGAAAGATGGTATGCTGACAATGTCTTAGCTACTCATCATTGACAGAATGCATGGGCACAGGTGTAGTCATTACACCTGAAATGTGTCACTCAGGACCATATGTACCTATATCAGGTATTGTGATTCACATATAGCAAAACTGAGCAACTAGCAATTAGGAAGCTGGATGATCAGAGGTAGAACTTTCGAAATGACACTGTTTGCAATTATAAAATGGGGTAGAAAATGACCTACCTCTTCAATCATGATGAAGTAGGTCTCATTTTGCAAACCCCTTGGTAATGGCGGAACTTACAGGGATGCTGGCCTGCTGAGCTCAGCAGACCACTGTGTCTGTGACTGCTTTCATATTGAGATGTAAATATTTGTTGAAATGCAGCAATATTTCAGCAGGTGTGTACGGAAAGTATTTTAACAACCTATTTCATAACTCAAAGAGATTTTTGGAAGCAGTCAGTGGTCTCTTGCACAACTTCATGCTCAGAAAATGTTTGTGACCATGCATTCACAAAGAGGAAGGAATCCCATGGTGACCCCTCCCCTTTTGAAAATGGGTTAGCACCACGTTGAAACGGATGGTAACTGTAATAGCTCAGTCCCGGCAACTGTGTCCAAGAAAAAAAGAAATAGGCACCTGTGACTCAATGATAGGATTTGAAAGCCTACTCCTAAATGCCACTAGAAAACTCTGTTTTGTGATTGTGCAATCTGATAGCAGAATGGACATTTAGGTTTGTGCATTTGAATGAAAATGTGTCCTGATGTAAACACAAAAATTCAGTAAACTTAGCCATCAGTGAAAGTTATAAAGAGCTTGGTACATATGGCCCAGAATAATAGTTGGACATGGCTCAACGAAACTCTGGACTGTACTGTTACCATGTATTAACATGTGTAATACATCTCATTACTGGTACACTAACAGTTTGTTCAACATGCATTCTACATGGCCACAAACATTGCATGCAACACATCACAACATCTGCTACTGTCACTCAGGAACATTCAACTGTACACATTTGTCAATGTGATACTCACCAACAGGGCCACCGATCACCACACCCAGGTGGTCCAGCAGGTCCTGCTCTTGGGCCACCAGGTCAGCCCAGCGATGCTTCAGCTGATGCTTATTCCAGGAGGTGTTGAATATTCTTTTTAGGTGGAAGAGCACCTTTGCCAAACGTAGCCGTCTTTCCTCCGTGTGATACCCGTGTATCTCATGGCCCCCTGCCTCCAGCATCATAGAAAGGAAGTGGCACACCAGCCACACAAATGCTCCAAGCTCCTCCTCACCCATGCCCCCCAGCCGCACCCTTCCCGACATGGTACAGTACAAAATGTTTTACAATAAAATGAGAAATAAAGGAAAAGAAAGTAGAAAAAAGGAAACTTACGAACTCCAATGACAGACCCAAACTACTCCAACTAATCTTACCCACAAACAGACCCCCGACAGTACAAATAGAATTCTGACAACAATAAAAGACAGAAAAGCACTTACACAGGTACAAAATACAATTAGGTAACACCAAAAGACAAAAGATAGACTACAGAAAATCACAGACAGCAAAGTGAAAGTGAAAGTGAAAGTACGCCCACTGTACCATGTCTGTAAACAGGATATCCTATTAAATCACTTCCTGTCCCCTTTGCGCCCCGTTTTCCATCTTGCGTGTAATTCTTTTGACACTTACGTAGTTTGTGTGAATATTTTTGATGCATAAGTGTCAAAATCCCACGCATTCCAGGAAAACAAAAAATTTTATGGATATCCGCATGCGTGGGGTGCGCTGGTGGAATTAACGCTAGGAACCTATTGATGTTTAGTGTGTGTTTGCGTCATTTTTCGACGCATTTGCATCAAAATGTCTGACTCAACCTTTGTTTGCGTCATTTTTCTTTATATAACATGCATGCAGCCTATATCTAGACAAAGATAGGATGGCATGGCTTGCAGTGTGTTTTCCAGTGTTTGCCCACATGTGGTAGACAATGCAACTGTTGCCCACATTTCTACTATCTTTGTGCAGGATTAGCTATTTTTTACTGACATAAAAGCAGGGCGAAC
Source organism: Pleurodeles waltl (assembly GCF_031143425.1). NCBI lineage: Eukaryota > Metazoa > Chordata > Amphibia > Caudata > Salamandridae > Pleurodeles > Pleurodeles waltl. Next base: position 497,340,218 of record NC_090442.1, on the reverse strand, counting down.
TTAGGTATTTTAAATGGAATTTGTACGTTTGCACAGATGTTGCGTCACTAGAGGACAGCAAGGCTGCACTACAAAAATCTAAATCATGGCCTGTGTGTTTTGTGTGTGAATTGACTGTTACAACTATTTGTGTGCTTCTGTTAGAACGGCATGCAATACATTATGCGTGATGTTCATGTATGAATGTGTTAATGTGTTACAAATGGGTATCAACATCAGATGCCAATCAATGAGGTACAACAGTCATGATATGTGTTTGCAATATGTGTCGACTCTTTTGCTGTGTGTAGTTGTTTGACTTTGGGGGCAATACATTTCCCACAACAAACAATACACAGGGAAGATCGAGGATGGCTGAGGAGGGCTATGTCGGATATGTTACCCCTCACATGTCATTAATTGTTGCCTACCACTTCATGGTCACTTGTGTGTATACTACCCATAAGTCAGACATTTAAACATGTTTGGTAGATACAGTGTTTGCGACACAGAGCCTCAATTCCAATCATAAAATTGTTATGTACACGTCAGTTTGACTGATGTAAATTACCTATGTTCCTCCTGTGGCTGTGGTGGGCCAGCAGCGCAGGCTGCATATGTTCACATATTTTCAGAGGTGCATTGCACAAAAGTGTCCAGTTCAAGTGTGTGGGCATATATACCCTGTGTCAGTATTGGGCTCCGTGGTGTTACGGTTTCGTGCAGGTCTAGTCAGGAGTATTTTGAGGCAACCCTTGAGTATCTTTCAAAGCAGATTTGTCCTATAGCTGAAGATCTCGTAGAGACATACAAGGGGATAGAGCAGCTATGGTACAGCCAATAATACAGAAGAGTAAAGACAGAGCAACCTTGGTGTGGACAAATATTTAATGGTCAAACACGCAGGGCTCATCACTACATTTGTACACAGGGTAGGGCTCTGAACTTCCCACAGCAACAGGGAACATCAGTGCCTCTGTGCAGATTAATCTCACAGTTAGTCACCACACAAGCCCCAACGAAAGGTGGCGGCAGAAGAAAATCTGTGTCTAGACAGTCAGGGCACAAACATGGATTGTCTTTACACACACAAGACCAGCCCTTGTTTGTTGGGATGGAGGTACAGTAACAAGTCCAGGAATACAGCCATAGCACACTGTCACTGTTTGGCACTAATGAATACATGAAAAACCAGACAAAGGATGTGGGCTGGATTAGCCTCCTGGAAAACATGTGCCAGTACCAATACAAAATTAAACAATTCTATACAGTTGAGGCTGATCATACACTTACCAGACACAATACCACAAGAGGAAACTGAGGGCATGGGAACCAACTAGGAGGCAAATGCAGGCACAGGGAACAGGCTCTGGTTGACGCACAGACTGGAACCAGTCTGGCTAACAGAAAGCAGGCTCTGTCAGGAACAAACATGAACAAGGCAGAAAAACATGGAGCAGAGTTTTACTGGAACAACCAGGAACAACACTGTGGAAACAGAGAGCAGTTTCAGGGGTAACACAATCCAACAAGGGCTGTGGTACACAAATTAATTGTACTCCAATGCATGACGAGGAGCTTCAGGGAATGGCAGCTTCTAAGCAGTTCCAGGCAGCAGCAAGGCCAGGGCAGAGTCAAATGGCTGGGCTGCATGAGAGAGCTCACAGGTGTGTGCAGCTTTAGTCTCTTACAAGTCCTGGAAGAGAGAATCCAGTATAAGGGGCCAACCGGACTTTTCCCATGGGAAGCTGTGGACAGAAGATTACAGGTCTTACCGACTACCAGGCAGTGCATTATAGGACGTGAAGTCCATGCAGGCTAATGTAGTTGTACTATGGCATGCCATACAGAAAAGGAAAGCAAACAGGAGTCAGAATGGGAGTCTAGGTGAGTGTTGATGATGATTCCCAGGGTACAGATAGTCCATTTACAGCACCCCCTAGAGAAGGGAGGGCAGAGACTTAAAACATGGCTGTGGCAGGACTTATTACCTGGGATGGACTGCGCAAGGCATGTCTTGTGAGCATTGCTTGTCATACCTGGGACACTCGTGCTATCCATTTTCAAGATTGATACACCTCTTGTCACACAAGCTCCTTGCAGAGATAGCTAATGTCACACTTACTAATGTCAAGGGTCTGTCCATAGATTCCTATTACCAATGCAATTTCACATCCACTGCCTCATGTATGATGCGTTTATTTACCTTATGATTGAAGATGTCATAGTTGTGTGTCATGTGCTACAGTAGACCATGTTGGCAACATGGCTGTCTGCCATAGCTGTGGTCCTATGATTTTGCCCTTCAAATGTGAACTAGCTTTCATTCAAAATGTGTGTGATGTTTGCTGTACAATCATACCCATCAAATGGGATGTGGCATCAGAAGTAGTCAGATTTGTCTTTGTGACATGCTCCCTGTGGTAATACTCAGATTCCTAAAGAACATGTGATGCATAAATAATTACCCAGAGCAGGATTCAGTGATAAAGTGAGGTGTTTAATTCCATATCGTAACAATGTGTTTATAGTGACTATTGTTGAAAAAAGTTTTGAACTATCTGCTATCTGCAACGCATTCCTGCAGCTGTGTTTGGATGTTCCCCCTCATTTTCCCAGGCACCATCCGCCTCCTCCTTCTCTTCAGGCAGTTCTTGTTCAGGTTCATATAGGGGGACGTTCCTCCTAACACAAATGTTGTGCAGGATGGCACAAGTCAATATGATCTTGCAGACCATTTCTGGGGAATATAGGAGGCTGCCTCCTGTGATGTCCAAGCACCTGAATCTGGACTTCAGAATGCCAAAGGTCCATTCAACAATGGTGCATGTCCTCCGATGTGCCTCATTATAGACACACTCTGCTGCTGTGCTTGGGTTAGGGAATGGGATCATGATCCATGGCTGGATCCTGTAACCCTGATCAGCTGAAAGAGAAAATAGGCACAAGTATTTTGTTGTCCCTTGCACCAGGAATGTCATGTAGCATGGCAGTTGATATCTTGTGCTGTTTGTGACTCATATGTGCTTGGGGCATTGTGTGGGATCCTGGGCTTCTGTGAGGGTCTTTCTGCATTGGGTTGTTTGACTTGAAAACTTTTGTTTAGCTCATTCACCTGATGTCTATGGTTTAGATTCCAAACTGCAGTTCAGTGTGTTTCTCCGATGCGTTATGTAGTGAGCAAGATGTTTTAGTGTGCGTTCACTGGAGGGGACATTATACTTCCACACACATAATAGATTCCAATGTGGTGGTAGCATGGTTGCACTGTATGGCCTGGACATCCCATCCCCTTGGACATATGGAATTGCAGATGAAAACCGCATGTGAGGCCCTTTGATTGAGCTTGGTGGCAATCCCCAACATATCTCCCTAAGTTGCCAGCACAGAGGTGTTCAGTACTGACAATGCCCAATTGTCCCATGTGTGACTTTGTTCTATATAGACCTTTGTGGTTCCCTCTGCCAGTGGCTCATGTGCAACCATGCACCTACACTACTGAACTTGCTCCAGGTGAGCTGGCTAACTGGCTTGCGGAGGTGGATGTATGTGTGCAGGAAGGGCCATCTCCATGTACATCTGTTATGTAGATGGTGAATTGGCTCTTTCAGTATGTGCAGCAGTGTGCACTTTCCATTAGTGTCACATCAACATGTGTTCATAGCACAGTCCACTTCCTTATTGCTAGATGGCAACGTCACCCCAGGAGTGATGTGTGATGCTGGTACTGCCTCAGTATTTCCATGTCACCTACATGTGAGTCAGCATCATCATGCTATGTGTCTCATGGTGTTTGACATGCAGCAACACACATTGCACACCCCTCTCACAGTACTTATTGCTTGGGAGGGTGTGGGATTCACTATATGGCCTTATGTAATATTAAATGGTCAATCTTCCAAGTTGTACTGCCAGTGCAGGCCATGTCACTGTGTGGTTTTAAATTGGCCCCTTGTGGCTCTAGAGTGGCATCTATTGTTATTGACAGCTGTCATTTGTCCATAGGTGTGTATCCCATTGGGTCAGGATGGCAAACATAACTACCTGTGTCACACCTCAGAAGATGAAAGAATCATGTACACTCCCAGGATACTTTTCCAAGATGTTTGTGAACAATCCCTGGTGGTCAACAATGGCCTGCACATTTATGGAGTGGGTGTGCTTTCTTTTGTGGTATAGGTGCTTGGTTGCAGCAGGTGTTACAATCCGGACATGGGTGCAGTCAATAGCACCAAGCACATGTGGGAATCCATGTATTTGATAAAAACCCTGTTTGGTCTCCTGCTGCTTCTGCTGAGTGTTGGGGAAGCTGATGTGGCAGGGTATGAGGGAGATGATGAATCAAGGACCTTGGGAAGGAAGGCAGAGAATGAGGACTGTGATACCCCAGCAACCAGGCCACCCATAGTTTGGAATGAGCCACTTGCCAACATGTGCCAGACAGCTAGCAGCTTGGTCTCCGGTGGAGTATTGTGGGGTGTCTGCAGGCTGGTTGTTAACTGTGGCTCAATATGGCGCAGCAGTTGCAGTATGGCTTGCCAGTTGAGTCTGTACCTCTGGATGATATCCTGTTCCCTGAGGCCCAGGAGGGTGGTCCTGTTCCTGGAGAGCCTCTCCTGCCTTCTGTGTTGCCTTTGGAGTCCACGATGGTGTGGTGGTAGTTGCTGCTGTCGGTCTTGTGCTCTGCCTCATCTGGCGTGCTGCATGAGTAGCACCTCCATATCGTCCTTCTTGAGCAATGATGTTGCTGTGTAAGTTTTCTTTAAGTAGTGGTGTGTTTGCCCCATTTTAGCGCCTGCCCTGACCCAGGTGTTAAAATTTTATGCAAATCGGGCTTTGCGTCATTTTTCGGGTCCGCTTCCCAGCCATGCATCATTTTTGACCGGATGAATAAATATGGCGCACGGGTGTTTGAGTCCCATTTTGGACGGGAACGCCTACCTTGCATCTCATTGACGCAAGGCGGTTTCACGCATCCAGAAAATGACGCAAACTCAGATATTTTGATGCTAGACGGGTCTAACGTCAAAATATAAATATGGTGTTAAGTTTGCACTGGATTTGCATAAAAAAAATGGCGCTAGTCTGGCGCAAAGAGAGTATAAATATGGGCCTAAGAGTTTCCCACTAGGTGAGCGGGCAGATACCTGAGTTTTCACCTGCTGGCCTAGTGGGAAACACCCTACAGCATTGTCTCCAGCCCGTAATCCAGCTGGCCGCAATGCTGTAGGATGGAGGGTGCACCAGCACCCTCGCAATGTTCACTGTCTGCAAAGCAGACAGTGACCATTGCGACAGTGTTGGCTGGAGGTGCCCTGCACTGCCTTCCATTGAAATGGCTGCCGGAGAATGAGGAGGTAATCCCCATTGCAGTGCTGCTTGCAGCGCTGCCCTGGTGGATTAGGACCTCAGCAAACGACAGAGCGCTGGGATCTCTGATCCTGGCGAAGCTGGCAGTCCCACCGCAACCCAACCGCCATGGTCCTTGTTAGAAATGGGGTCGTTGGTTGACAGTCAGGTTACCCCTGTTCAAGTAGGGACCCTCACTCTAGTCAGGGTAAACGAGAATCACCCTCAGCTAACCCCTGCTTACCCCCTTGGTAGCTTGGCAGAGCAGTAGGCTTAACTTCAGAGTGCTAGGTGTAAAGTATTTGTACCAGCAAACACAGTAACTCAATGAGAACACTACAAAATGACACAACACAGGTTTAGAAAATAGGAAATATTTATCTAAACAAAACTAGACCAAAATGTCAAAAATCCACAATACACAAGTCAAGTTATCAATAAAAATGTAAAAATAGTTTTTAAGTAGTTTTAAACACACACTAACACTGTTAGCATGAAAAAGTACCTTGGGTGCATCAAAAATAACCCCGCACGGGTGAGTGTGCGTCAAAAAAGGCTTGCGATGCGTTGTTTCCACTCACGAGCGGGACCTTGCGTCACTTCTCGTTTCGTCGGGTCAGGGTGCGTCGTTTCTTCTTTCCACAGGAGAGCGATGCGTCGATCCGGTCAGCACTCTTGGGTCCGGGCAACCCTTGCGTTGTTTTTACATGCCCAGTGGTTCTTGCATCGGAAATCCAGCCGCACGATGATCCGAAAACCACGCAGTGCGGGTTGCTATCTCCCAGTGTCCGTCAGCAATGCTGCACGTCATTTCTCCTGCTCCGTGTGTAGATTCTTCAGCTGCAGATCGGAGTTGCGTTGATCTTTTCCCCGCATCGCGGTCAGTGCGTGGATTTCCTTTTTTTTAGGCTGCCTGCTTCTCCTTTCAGGTCCCAGGAACTGGATGGGCACCACATGGCAGAGTAGGAGTCTCTCTAGAGACTCCAGGTGCTGGCAGAGAGAAGTCTTTGCTGTCCCTGAGACTTCAAACAACAGGAGGCAAGCTCTAAATCAAGCCCTTGGAGAGTTCTTCTCAAGATGGAAGGCACACAAAGTCCAGTCTTTGCCCTCTTACTCTGGCAGAAGCAGCAACTGCAGGATACCTCCACAAAGCACAGTCACAGGCAGGGCAGCTCTTCTTCATCAGCTCTTCAGCTCTTCTCCAGGCAGAGGTCCCTCTTGTTTCCAGAAGTGTTTCTAAAATCTGTGGTTTTGGGTGCCCTTCTTATACCCAATTTCTCCTTTGAAGTAGGCCTACTTCAAAGTAAAGTCTCTTTTAAATGTGAAATCCTGCCTTGCCCAGGCCAGGCCCCAGACACTCACCAGGGGGTTGGGGTCTGCATTGTGTGAGGGCAGGCACAGCCCTTTCAGGTGTGAGTGACCACTCTTCCCCTCCCTCCTAGCATAGATGGCTCATCAGGAAATGCAGACTACAACCTAGCTCCCTTTGTGTCACTGTCTAGTGTGAGGTGCAACCAGCCCAACTGTCAAACTGACCCAGACAGGGAATCCACAAACAGGCAGAGTTACAGAAATTGTATAAGCAAGAAAATGCTCACTTTCTAAAAGTGGCATTTTCAAACACACAATCTTAAAATCAACTTTACTAAAAGATGTATTTTTAAATTGTGAGCCCAGAGACCAGAAACTCCACATGTCCATCCGCTCCCAAAGGGAATCTACACTTTAATCAGATTTAAAGGTAGCCCCCATGTTAACCTATGGGAGGAACAGGCCTTGCAACAGTGAAAAACAAATGTAGCAATATTTCACTGTCAGGACATATAAAACACATTACTATGGGGGTCATTCCTACATGACCGCCACCCGCCAAGCGGGAACCGCCAAATGACCACACCGCGGTCAAAAGATTCTGGCTTTCCCGCTAGGCCGGCGGGCGACCGCCAGAAGGCCGCCCGCCGGCCCAGCGGGAAACCCCCTTCTACGAGGATGCCGGCTCCGAATGGAGCTGGCGGAGTCGAAGGGGTGCGACGGGTGCCATGGAGGATTCCCTGGGCCAGGGGTAAACCGGCGGGAAACCGCCGGTTGCCCTTTTCTGACCGCGGCTTTACCGCCGCGGTCAGAATGGCCAAGGAAGCACCGCCAGCCTGTTGGCGGTGCTTCCGTCATTTTAGCCCGCCAGGGTTAGAATGACCCCCTATATGTCCTACCTTAACCATACACTGCACCCTGCCCTTGGGGCTACCTAGGGCCTACCTTAGGGGTGTCTGACATGTAAGAAAAGGGAAGATTTAGGTCTGGCAAGTGGGTATACTTGCCAAGTCGAATTTACAGTTAAAACTGTACTCAAAGACACTGCAATGGCAGGTCTGAGACATGATTACAGAGCTACTCATGTGCGTGGCACAACCAGTGCTGCAGGCCCACTAGCAGCATTTGAGTTACAGGCCCTGGCACCTCCAGTGCACTTTACTAGGGACTTACTAGTAAATCAAATATGCCAGTCATGGATAAACCAATTACATACAATTTATACAGAGAGCATATGCACTTTAGCACTGGTTAGCAGTAGTAAAGTGCTCAGAGTTCAAAAGCCAACAGCAACAGGTCAGAAAAAATAGGAGGCAGGAGGCAAAAAGATTGGGGATGACCCTGCATAAGCAAAAAAAGTCCAACAGTCCTAATATGGCCCTTGGACCACCGCATTGGCGGCGGTCTGACCGCCATCCGCAAGTCTGGTGGTCAAGTGACCTCCAACTCATGATGAGGCCCAATGTCTTTAGACTTTACAATTAATTGTCCAAAATGTGTCCACAGTTTGACACTATGGTCATGTCTGTAGATCACTTAACTAAAATGGCCAATTTTACTCTTTTGAAAGTAGTACCTTATGCACTAAAGTAACATCAGTGTTTTTACAAGCTCTGGTTCTTTAACATGGGATTCAACCTATTCTGATTTCTGACTGGTGCTCACAGTTTATCTCACATTCTGAAAAAACTATGTAGAACCCCAGGATTATTTTGAAAAAAGAGTGGGCACATGGTGCATTTTCAAGCATATTTGAGAAACCAAAAGGTTAATAAAGCACTTGAGAAAGTGCAGTTATGACATCAATAAAGAGATTTCATTTGATAATGGAGTTTGAGACTCTTTGGGGGGTTATGGCTATCTGAGTCTCTATGTAGAGGCCAGAGAAATGTTGTGCATAGTTAAGTAGGATCTGTCTCTTACTAGAACTACATGAATCCTTTCAGAAGCTGTGAGCAGAAAGAACTTACACCACAGGTCCACGCGGACCTAGGCTGGGCCTATAGGAAACACTGCAGAGTGCCCTGGTAGACAAACTTGGGACCACACAACAATCTAAAATGGTACATATCACTGGAAAGAAACATTTATTGTTCCCAATACCTCACTGTGGTGCAAAACCCACAACACAGACATTATGGGGGTCATTATGAGTTCAGCAGATGGTTTTTCCCGTCTGCCGAACATGCGACAGGGAGGTTGCCGCCACACAAGCTACCTCCCCACTGGCCCCATTTAGAGTTTTCCGCTAGGTCAGCGGGCAGAAACCTGAGTTTCCGCCACTGGCCTAGCAGGAAAAAGATCTACAGGATTGTCTCCAGCTCATAATCGAGCCAAAGGCAATGCTGTAGCCTGCAGTGTGCACCAGCACCATCGCAATGTTCACTGTCTGCAAAACAGACAGTGTATATTACGATGGTGCTGGCTAGGGGTCCCCTGCACTGCCCATGCCAGGTGCATGGGCAGTGCAGGGCCCCCTGGGGCTCCCAGCACCCGTTCTCCATCAGCATTTTCATGGAGGTAGTACCTCCAGGAAACCACTGGTGAAGAACGGGGTCGTAATCCCCAGGGCAGAACTGCATGCAGCGCTGCCCCTGGCAGATTAGGACCGCCACCACCTCCAGACCGTTGGGATCTCCGATCCTGGCAGAGCTGGTGGTTCTCTGGCAACCCAACCCTCAGGTTTGTAATGTGGTGCTCGGACTCCCGCATTGGTGGGAGTCCGACCTCCACCCTCGAGTCTGGCAGTCTAGTGACCGCCAAGCTGGTAATGACCCCCTATGTGTGCCTTGCCCTAGTGGCTTTTCCATCTTCTTTGATTGTGACTACAGAGTTGCTTGAATCACATGGGGAAATAAAACCACAGGATACAGTGTCCAGGAGTTTGGCACCCTTTAATGAGGCCCCTGAAAGCAACTGTGAGAGTGTCTCATCATGAATTAAGCAAGATATCTGACTGTGTGTTCTTGTGCACCTCACTGTTGCTTATGTAGCTCAGCATGAAATGTGCAAACGACTTTTTAGACTTAGATAAATATTTATTCCAAAGGATTTCATAACCCACTGGTTTTTGCCATCTGTATATAAATGACTATTGGAATTTATTGATTGAAAGAGTTATATGAGCTATTTGAACTAACTATTATACAGCACATCACCCTCTAAGAGTAAGACTTAACTTTTCAAATTCTCAGCTCCCTGAGAGTCCAAGCCTAAGGAGGAGGTTCTGACAACATGATCAGTGATGTTTTCAGTGTGCCATGAGCCTTATTGCTAGGAAGGAAAATGTGTCCCTGGATGAGTAGTAAAAGACAGCAATGACCGAAGTGCATAGCCACCCTCATGCCTCAAGGCCCTATTGCATTAATCTCATCAATACTCCTGGCTGGCAGTGAGGCTTGTCAGGTCAGAGGTGCATGAGTAGGTAGGCCCACTCACTGCTTGACTGCATACAGTTAAATATAAACATCATACAATTTAATGCTTGAGAACAGTTTGAAAGAACCAAGCCAGAGTGGAAGAGCTTTGTACGTTGGATATTGCTGGTTTGGCTGGGCGCATTGTGAGAATTGTATTTTGGTCTCACCAATTGAAAATAGATGTAGTCTGCTTATGAAAATGTGGTGCACTGCTGGATGTTATTGCATATCTGTGTAGTGGAACAATATACACAGTTGCTATTGACCATTGCTATTTGATGTGCAGTGGCAGAGGAGTGATTAAATATTTACATTTGAATGTTTTATGATGCTGCAGGATTATTATAAGATTCATTTGTAGAATTGTGCTTGCATTTTGATAGTTAAATCACAAGGGATGCTGCCTAGGATGAAAGTTAATCAGTAACGCCTGATTTAGATCTCATTGGGTTTCAAGAGTGTTACTGGTCAGGAGTGAGGTGCATTAGGAGATATTTATGTAAATCTTTTCAGTCAGATAGCATAAGAATTGCTGGTTGAAAAAGAGGTGAATAGGCTGTGTTTTTTACAGAAGCAGTACAGGGAAAGCTAAAGTCGTTCTACTACTCTATGTTTTTTTTTTTTTTTTTTTTTTTTTATTGTCCTCATAATTATCACCCTTGCTTTGGAAGAGAGAAGAATAGTTCCGAACGAGGGAAACGTAACCCTTAGGACATCCCGTTTGGTCTACGTATTATTATTCTCCCAATCGTATGCCATCAACCAGGATATACTATTTTCCATGAAACCTAGTCTTAAACCAAAGCATCACCCAGTATTGGGTAAGGGGAGTACTAATCATTGGACTAAGTTTGCACAAGGCGGAGACCAGACAGCAACACAGTAATATACAAAAAAAAAAAAAAAAAGGGGGAAAGAAAAGAGAAAAAGGGAAGTAATGAACTATTGGTAGACATTTTCCCAATTCATCCAGAAGTTATCCCTTCTAGAAAGGGGACCTCGTTGTTCCATTATACACATTCGATTTACAGATATTTGCCAATCCTTAGAGCGGGGGGGAAAGGGGTCAACCCATTTACGACAAATTTCTCGCCTAGCCAAGAGTATTAATACAAACAACAAATGCTCCTGATGTGTTGACAGTTTTTGATAATTCATACCCTGTTCGCTGACCCCAAACACCACCATAGAGAGATCCAATTTTACTTTCACATTAAATATTATCTTTAGAGTGTTTCCTATCTCCTCCCAATATTCCCACAACTTTGAACATTGCCAAAACATGTGTATATCGTTTGCCTTATCGTCACCACACCTCGGACAGTTTTTCTGAGTTTTCCCAATAGCTGTTAGTCTAGCCGGCGTCCAGTAAACCCTATGAAGTGTGAACAAGTGGTTTTTCTTCAACTCTGCCGGGCTGGTCGTGAACCACAATTCTGAGCAGGACCTATACCATAAAGATTTCACATCTAGAGTTGGAAAAATCCCCCCCCACTTCAACAAGGGAAGGGATATCCCATCCCTTGTTGCTTCCAACAGAGCATGGCACCACATAGCGACTTCTTTATTAATGATTTTCTGGTTTAATTTTCCTTCCCATATATTCCTTCCTATTTCTCCTGTTTGTTGCGATTTAACCCAACTAGCTATCTGAAGATACTTGAATTTGGAGACTGTCCCTCCAGTCCCTTCATAAAGTGTCGACCAGCTTAACAGTTCTGGTCCTTCCATTATCTGGCCCCATCTTACAATCCCACTCACTCTCAAAGGAATTGATAATTTATCAGTAAGACATTCAGGAGTACCAGGTGAATCCCAAATGGGGGCAGAGCTGCAAAAATAGGGTATCTCTAGCGCTTTCCTAAAGTACGTTCTACTACTCTATGTTGAAAGAATGAGGTACATTGGGAGGGCTGCATGGTATTCCACCACTCGTGTAGCATAGGAATTATGAGAGCTGGACAAGGATAGGTCTAGAATGAGGTGCATTAGTAGCGCTCCGTAGCTCTCAGTAGCTTGCAATTTTAAAAGCACTGTACAACGATCAGGTTTCAGTGGACAGTTATTATTACTCAGTCTGAAATATTTTCTTAACTGCGTTCGAATTTTGAAGTGCTCCAAATCACTATTATCTTATTTTCACCCTTACTCTCTTCCTTATGTCTCAGTATGTATTTGAGGTGCTGAAGACCAACTGTGTCAGTCGCTTAAGTACTGAAGTGTCATGCTGTGATGCAGGCCTTTTGAATTTGAATCAAAGTGCGGACTCCGCAGAGGTGTGTAATAGTGGCATCCTTCAACTAAAAAAATTCTGATGCTGTTTTGATGTTGTTTGTATTAGTTAACAGAATGACAGCAGCACCAGGATTGGATAGGGAAGGCAGACACAGTGCTCATATCAGGACCAGGAGGTTGTGCCTGTGTTCCCTCAGCTCACTTGTATAGCGTAGGTTGAGAAGAGCTGAAGTATGCATGTCAATTTGGCCTTGGAAAACAAAATGGCCAAACTGACATGCACACTTTGTTTCAACTTTCACTGTGATAGGCTGCCAATCATTACGCTTGGAGTGGACCAGCCCACGGAATGTCATTGGGCGTGGTGACCGAAGTCTCGGCCGGGCCATAATGATAATTACATTCACTTTTACTGTGAAAAATATATATGTGACATCTGACACGCACAGGGGCAATGCCCTGGCGTTCCTATGGATGAACTGCCATTGCATACTTAACTGACAGGCAATCTGTAAAATATTATGCAGTGCTAAAACAGAAATAAAATCAAAATGCAAAACAATAAAAATCCAATGAACAAAATTGCGCGAAAATGTTAAACATCCAATAAGGGAAACTCTAGATATTAATTTTAAAAGTTTCAGGTTAAACTAGCACCAAGAAGCTCCAAGTGTTAATGATGGTCAATGGTCACAATTTGGAGCTGACCGCAGTGGAGCGCAGGTAGGATATGCCAACCAGGCTCTTCCTAGTTGAAGAATTTACCTTCTGAATTTATTGTTTTAAGTTCCACTGCAGAAGTACACTTCTAGAGCCCTCTAAGTTCTCAGGAGGTTCACTTAGAGACTTACATGCTGGCAGGTAGAGTCCAGACCAGTCCGTGGCCAGTTGCCACTGATCAACTGGGCAGTTGTAGGAAAGTACCTGTTGTATCCCTGTAGCATGAACAGGAGGTCACCCTTGGAGTTCATTTCTTTGTGATGGATGCAAGAGGGAGAACAGGTCCAGTGCTATAGGGTCTTCAGGTTTCAGACAATAGGATTAATCCTCTTCTAATCTTCCACAAGTCCAGCAATACTCTGAAGTGGGTGCTTGGAGTTACCAAATGCCCAACATAATTTAGTAGTTGAAAATTACCCCTAGGGATGCCATAATCAATGGGGTAAAGCTTCCTGAGACAACCCTACCCACATTGAGCATGTTAATGAAATCCCACGGTCCTGCCACATCTAACACCAAACTCAAGTTTTAAGCAGTCCCTGCACCCACAACAATCTCAGAGACAGATGCCTAGTACAACAAAGTTAAAAAAAAATCAGCAACCAGACAGTGGATACACAGTAATTTGCTTTGGCATTCTGTTTCCCTCCTTTAAAGTGCATTCCAAAATGTAAATGTAAACACTGCAGACCATCAAACAGGCTAAAACACCGTAATGGCACAATATGCCTACCGTGATTGGGGCCTGACTGACTTGGAAGACAAAAGAAGGGTGTAGCTCTGGGTATTAGCTATATCTGCTTGTGACAGGTTAGGACTCTTTCAAGTCCTTGGGCCTAGCCCACAGGTCACCTTGTCAATTACACAATGCCTCCCTTCATCCAAGGCCTTTTGTCCCTGTCCTGGGAGCAAATTCAGACCTCATTCACATATATGGAAATGTGAATTAGTGGCTGGCAAATGCAGGAAAGCAAAATGCAGATTTAGCTTCCAGGGACTTTAGAAAGGGCAAGGGTAACTTTCTAAAGGTACATTTAGTTTTCCATATTATCTAGAAAACATATGACTTCTCCCTTGAATTGGAATTTGAATGACTATTAAAAATAGTTGTTCAATTATCTTGTAGCTGGTCTCATTCCTGAGAGGCAGTATTCCTTTTTTAAATGTGTATCCTGGAGCTTTCCTGCTACAGTGAATATAACTTTGAGGGGCTAGTTACTGTAAGATCAAGTGGAAAATTCAGATTTTACATGTCCTACTTTTAAATACCACATACCCTGCCTTGCTGGCCAGAAAGATCCACCTTAGGGGTGTCTTAATAGTATTTATGAGGAGTGTTCGAGGCCTGTCAACAGTGTGCATTTTGGCAGGTCAAATTGGCAGTTTAAGAACTGCTCAACCACGCTGCAACAGTATGCCTTATACTAGGGACTTATAGGTATATTAAATGTGCTAATTCAGGTGTATATTAATTCCATAATGTTTAGATGAGGAGCACAAGCACTTTATCTCTGGTTCGCAAGGGTAAAATCTACAGAATTCCAAAAAAAACAGTCAAGGAAAATATCTGTGGGAATATCATGCAAAAGAAGGTCCCTTCCAATAATAGTGGTGGTTCAGGGTTACTTGATGTTTCTTGAAAATGCAAAAGCACAAAAATATATTTACCACACAACAACATTGAGAAGTTGATATTCCAGTGTTTAAATTTACAACAACCTTCTCAATGTAAGGGTACAACCCCATATTAGTTAGCACCAGTTTGCATAGCTGGCAGGTTTTCAGTTTGCTCATGTGTGACAATTATAGGCTTTCAGGGTATTTATGAGTGACCTTATGTGTGACACGTCATAGCGAATTAAAAACAGCTCTCAGTAGCTTTTTTATTGCAAGCTTATTTTTTCATAACTTCTTCTTGTATCCAGCCTTTCTTGTAACCCAAAGACCTCAGTGCAAACTGAGAAGGCCTTTGACAATAGCTCTCACCGATGTTCCTTTTTCTTTACAGAGCCAAAATACGTTAACGCTCTTGATGGCTGAAGAAATAGCCATAAATTACAAACATAAGCCAGAGCCACTCATAAAGACCAAGAATATAACTCGATTGCGATAATAATCTTATCACAGATAAATATTTGGCCAAAGATTGAAAAACATACCTCAAAACAAATGCATGGTGCTGCTCTTTGGGACATGATTAATTTTTACTGACCACTTCATTAGTGCAGTCCCAGGATGGTAACTGTTTCCAGCGTTGCTGGTTTCACTTTTGCTTCTGACAGCGTGGTACGGACTGTGGGTGAAGTTTAACTTTTCTCCATATAGCAAATCTGGTAGCCTTCGAGCGGTATGTAGATGGGGCCTCTCGACTCGTTAGTTGGGAACACAATATAAGTGTTGCCAGCAGCATCAATGACAGTCAGTCATTAAGTTGTCTTGGAGAGGGGAGCCAGGAGTGACAGAGAGCCACGTAAAAGATATGCTCTTGTGAATGCTGAGAATGCCTAGCTATTATCTTTGACTGAATAGTGGATTTCACACATCAGGCTGATAACCCGAACCAACTTTGTTTGGAGGGGATGTCAATTGTAATACATCATAAACATCACAACAGCATATGGGAATCAATACAATCTCAATAACACTTCAATAACCACATCAGTTTATTAAGAAGTTAACAATTGTATTCCTCTATGTTAACAACGCTAGGGTCACGAAAATGATTCTCAAACACAAATGATACATATAGAGAGACAACAAAGGCTGATTCAATTGCCTTATATTTCTGAGTTTAATCAATGCAAGTAGACAAATCAACTCAAGGGTTATAACACAAAATCATAGCACCAGAATCTGAGCAAGAGAGATTGAATACAACAGTATAATGATAAATGAAAAAGCATCAGAAACATATCATGAGCATGTGAGAAAACCCTTCCCTCACTAACCAATAATTAGCATTAACATGTTGGGCTTCATGCAAAAGTTTTAGTAAGACAAATTTAAGAAAATATCTAATTCAGGTTATATCAAAAAGTATATGCAGCAGTTAATTATTAAATGCAGCTGGTACCTGGAAAACAAAAAGACACATAGCAAATCACAGTCTATACATTACCAATGCACTACGGATAACACCAGCACTGTCTACTTCATCAGAGGCACACCATCAGCAATCAGCATCAGGATTCAGGATAGGGGTAATGGTTTAGACTTTGGGCTATAAGACACACTAAACCATTAAAGCATTAATAGTAATAAAATAGCATAAGAATACACTCATAAGTAACTGCCCGAAGACTGTCCGAAGACTGACCCAAGACTGCCCCCCAAAACTAGTGCCAGAATGTCAAATTAAACTTGTCAGTGAAAATGATTGGATGAGACATAATGTGAGAAAATTATGACCAATCAGAATATTAACAGATATCTAGAAATTGTACATTAGACCTACACCAAGTTTTATATGCGCTATTACTCTATTGACAAAACCTAAACTACTACATTTTATATTCTTGATTTCCTTCGCTTCGGTCTCATCTGTGGATCCTTTGTTGCCATTTCACCAAGAACACAAACACGCAGGAAGAATGATTAACACTGTTTCTTTTACTTCCACCCTCGAGGAAAATACACATGTTAATAACATTTCTCTCACAATGAGATATTCAAACTTTGAGAGACAGTTGAAATATTTCCATTAGTTGCATTACACAATGACCTTGCATCTGCTTCTTCTCTGGTCCTGCAGATGTCACTATTAACACATTTATTGGTTAAGAAGCACACTCATCTCTTGAGAAAAACTGAATAATGAAAAATAACTCCGGTTAGCTCAAGTTAGCATAAGTCAATATAAGATGGCGGCCCGTTTTGTTAATACAATCATTAATCAAAGTTAAATCACATGTTAGTCTGTCAAAATGATTACATAATAATTATAGATTTTTATCACTAAAATCTCTCACAAATCTCACACTCTCACCTGACTCCCGTGTGGTGCCCGCCACAACAAAAACAAAATCATCCAGTATCCTGTACCGGGCTGCAATGCAAGACAAAATATTTGTAGAATTGCCAAAGTGTGAAAAATTCATCTTATTTTACTGCTTGTCTTAACAAACAAAAATACAACATGTGACTATAGTTCATTTGCTTTTGTTAAGAATTGTTTTCACTTGGAATTGAGGTTCTCCTTTTAGAATATAAGCAGACAGTCACATAGCTAACTCAACAGTATGTCTTTGCTCTTCTGCGATCTTCACAATTAGTTGAATATCACAATAGTAAGATTTATTATATGAACCTGGTGGGGGCGCCGGCTAAAATGGCTGCACTGTTGTAAGGCTCTTGCTTTCACAGGGCCTAATCCGACATAAACTGATCAAAATAGATTCCTAAACAGTTTTTCATTTGAGTGCACCAGAGTGTCCCCATAGCTGTCTGATGAGGGAGCAGAGCAAGTGTTACATCACGGTACAGAGCCCTGGAGGTGTGGCCCTGCAGTCAGGATCATGGCCATGCCCTGCTGGATGGTGACAATGCCCAGCGCCGGTCGAGGCAGTTGAGACACTGTTATTGATTTACTCAGGCAGCATCACTCTGTTTGGAGACAGCTGAGGGAGGTATTGAATTTGATGGTGCTTGCCGTGAAAATCTGGTTGGTGGGTGCATAATGCCTGAGAGCCTCCACTGGGCCACACTGCCTCTGGAGAGAGACTGATGCTGTAGGCACTGGACTAGTGGTGGACTGAGGTGCATGCCTAGCAGGGTGAGATTGAGCCTCTGGCTCATATGGAGAAACTCTGAGGGCATCCCAAAGGTTGCTTTTCCTGATTCAAGATGGTGGCTGCTGTTGTATTGGTGTGATGCTCGGTGGTGAGGAAATTAATTACCTGTTCCAGGTGCACGGGCGTCCTCTGGTCAGTGGATGGGGGTGGATCACTCCTACTGTCTGCTGGGATGCCCATGAGTTGCACCGCTCTGTCTCAGAGAGAAGAGCCCACTTGCTCCTGGACTGCTTGAGGTAGGGGGGCCTCAGTGGAGGGACGGCCCACCTTCTAAGCATTGTCTTGCAGGCCTTCTCACTCGGCATAACACACATCGCTGGGGCAAATAACACTAAATTTACATTGCCGGCACTGACAAGCTTTGCAAGCTCTGTGTCCCACATATCTCCGTGGCACTATCACAAGCTCCCTACATGATAGGCAAATTAGATACTAAACTACCGAAACTACAGTTTAAGCCTTGGCATGGACTGTAGACTGGCACTAAGTATGACACAATGGCCGAATCTCAAGGTATCCCCCTCATTACAGAGGCAGGACCTGGACATGAGAGATTTTTTGGGTGCTCTACAAGAAAGGCTTGTGTCCATTGACAATAAAATGGACTCCTTGACCACCTGCATGGATGAAATTAGCAATATATTGGAAAGACAGGACACCAGGCTGAAGGAGATCAAACAGAGAATCTCTAAAGAGGAAGCTGACCTCAGTGCTAAAAGAGAAACACTCCTGAGGATGGAAAAGATCCTCCGTGTCATTGTTCCAAGATAAAGTCTTAGATGTAAGATCAGGGTGCATTTATCTATGCATACTTGGAATCCCAGAGTACACCATTACAAGTAAAAATGGAGGACTATGCTAAACGGTTACTGTGGTACACTCCGGCTTTGGTACAGAGTCCTTCTCATGCCTCTTTGTGGTAGACTTGTTGCCAATGGAACCAAGCTATAATTAACTGAAGAGCCCTATCTACAGTGAAACCGATCCAAGGTTTATTGTATTCCAGTTTAGGGAGGACCTTGCCTGGCAGTTCGGGATAGACTGTTCCCATGAGGAGCAGGGTCAAGATTTATGTGCATCTGGCTGATTCCAAACTGAGATGGTATGGTGGGCAAAAATTGATGGATTGGGATGTGGCACGAGCGATTGCCAGTGGCTGAGATTTTTTCAGCCATTCCATCCATCACCTTGTAGTTCTTGGTTGTAGAGAGGGCACATACAGCCCCGTCAGCCCGACCTTCTCCCAAGGCCTTGGCCTGTCCCATCATGGTGTGCCTTCTCAACTTCACAGATCAAGACACTGCTCTTTGATTAGTGAGAGAAAAAGGCCATCTAGCATTTGATTGGAATGAGACATACCTTTTTCTGAACTTGACACTGTGGCGCAAGAAACTGGATGGAAATGTATTCCTTTAAAGAAATAACTCTTAAAGGTCAACATCTAACATGCCAGGATACATTCAGCCCACTTAAATTTTTTGGTAGAGGGTAAGCCTCATATATTTAATTCACCACAGCAAGTCTCCAAATTAAAAAAGAAACTGGAAAAAGACAGCACACATAGCTTGAACACCTCAAGACATGGTAACCCGGGGGCCACAATGACTCAGACTGCAGCTGACTTTACACAATACAGTACAGCGGGTTGGGTTGCTGAGCTGCATCAGACATACCAGAATTGCTTTGACTCATCTTAGATGCCTGTTTAAAAGGTTGCTATAAGTTTTACTTGACAGAATTATGTATACCCAGACAAATGTTCAATATGAAATGTAAATTAGTGTCCTCGCTGACCCTCCCTCCACATTCTTAGAGAGGGGTGATCGCTGGCTCTTAGGGAGCCTCCCCATAGGCAATATCCCCTTAGGGTTTCTCTGTTATCTTCTGGTGCTCTTACTGAGTAGAATGGTTCTCATTAGTTGGGACACACTGACTGTGTCCTGGCAGAATTGGGCTGCTGGTGTCGGTGGGGGCTGATGGGGTTTTGGGTTTTGACTTTATTACTGTTAGTTTGAGCCTTAGTTTTACAACTGTATTATTGTACTGGATAGCATTTCTCTACAGTTCAGTGTACCTGCGTATGGTCTCACCAAACATACCCATTTGGATGTATAGAGCACACACATAACTGTTCCTGCACATTGCTTAGCATCAAATGGGAGAGGCCTTAACAATCCCCGTAAGATATACAAGGTACCTCTTTAGTTATACATACACCAAAAAAACGTGGCCCTACGACAGGAGACATCCTCATTACTAAAACAGAGACGCTAGTTCGCCACTAGATGGGCAGCACATCACGTTGCCTCATCATACTCATCTTATGCTTGGGGAGTCCTTATCTTGATTAGGAAGGGCACACCGCTGCACACATTGGGTACATGCTGTAATCAATGTGGTCAATAAATGCTGCTTTGGGGTAGATGTAATGGAAAAAACATCACTATATTCACTTGTTACAGTCTAAATGTAGATGACCTGACATTCTACACATCTTTATTGGGCACAGTATTGGCTACAGTCCCTGATCTGAAAAGGGTATTTTAACTGTATACCGTGGGAAGACCTTCAAGGATCCTCAAATCTGCCAGGCTGGAGAAGCACAGCTGTGACTCATTTATTCACAATCAAATCTGCCTGATGTTTGGCGACCTGGAAATCTAGCAGAGGCAGATCCACTTTTTACTCAGCAGTGTACGATATGTGGTCTCGCTGAGGGCTCTGGCTGACCATAATAGATGTGGTACCTTCGGTCAGTGAATTTAAGCACATGGCACTACTCCCCAGCCCTGCTGCACTTGTCCCTCCTTTTTCCTTTCACTTACATCTAGGCTCTGGAGGCTGATGTTGAGATGGGGGCATTTTCAGAGGAACTGCAAAGTGACATAGCTGACTACTGACCAGTGCAATGTGAGTTCAGTCAAATGCATCTGTACAGTATCCGAGGACTTCAAGGTCACAATCTGAGGTCAGTATATCTTCTGGCATTATGGCATTTTAAGGTCTTTTTGCATGCACCTAACTATCCTTGAGCAGGACATTATGGGACTAGAACAGATAGATGTGGTGCCACAGTAGAAAATATCAAGAACAAAATCACAGAATACTTGGAGGTGGCTGGGAGGGAACAGAAGTTGAGAGGGAAACATGCCAAGGCGTGATCCTGTGGTGGAAGGGAATGATCCGGTAAATCACTGGCCACAATAAATAAATGCCCTGGGCAGCCAACTGAATCTTGGAACTCCATGACCCAGAGGGGCAACCATGCTATCACACTGCACAAATCTGTTGTATATTCTCTGCCTACTTTGCAGACCAGTACTCCACAAAAGGAACTGGAACCTGAGAGTGAACTATCTTGAAAATATGAATATGGCTCTTGTCTGGCTAGAGGAGTCACATTGTACATTTTTGTCACAACCATTCATGCTTTACGAGATCCACAAGATGATAGGCTAACTTCCAACTGGCAAAGCACCATGGTCTGATGGACTGCCTGTAAAGTTTGATAAGCATTATGTAGATATATTGGAACTGCAGCTGCTTGCATTCTGTCAGGAGGTACGGTCCTAGGCCTTCTCCCTCCTAACATGCAAGAGGCAGTCCTGGTAGCACTGTTGAAGCCGGAAAAAAGCGCCACCTAAATGTGAATCATCCATGCCTCTTTCTTTGCTCAACTGTGATCCCAAGATACTGGGCAAACATATTGCTAGTTGTTTATCACTGGAATTACCCGACATTGTAAGAGATGACCAATCTGGCTTTCTACCGCATCAATCTACGGCTCATAACTTGCATACATTGTATCCAACATGCTATAATAAATGACATGGGCAGTGAATCGGACACCGCAGCTGTATTCTCGGACACCTCTAATGCTCTAATGTGTTTTAATCCCTTGAATGGGATAATGTTTTTACTCTCCTCAGTAGAATAGACCTGCCCCATGACTTTGCGGCATGGGTCAGGTTACTATACACCTCCCATGTCGATAGAATTTGTGTAAATGGTGCTATTTTGGACCGTATCAGTATTTAACTCAGGACAAGTCAGGGCTGCCTGATTTTGGCCATGCTTTTTGTGCACTGGCCCTGGATGCACTCGCTGCTGAATTCAGACACTACTCAATGTACGCATTGCAGTATACCAGCACCTAAATCCTGGATTGCTTGCATGCATACAATAGGACACTTTGGGCCTGATTCTAAGCTTGGCGGGCGGCGGGACCCGCCCGCCAAGCGGGAACCGCCAGAAGACCGTTCCGCGGCGGTCATTCTGGGTTTCCCACTGGGCTGGCGGGCGACCGCCAAAAGTCCGCCCGCCAGCCCAGTGGGAAACACCCTTCCCACGAGGAAGCCGGCTCCGAATGGAGCCGGCGGAGTGGGAACGTGCGACGGGTGCAGTTGCACCCGTCGCGAATTTCAGTGTCTGCAAAGCAGACACTGAAATTCTTTGTGGGGCCCTCTTACGGGGGCCCCTGCAGTGCCCATGCAGGGGCCCCACGACACCCCATACCGCCATCCTGTTCCTGGCGGGCGACCCGCCAGGAACAGGATGGCGGTATGGGGTGTCAGAATCCCCATGGCGGCGCAGCAAGCTGCGCCGCCATGGCGGATTCCCATGGGCAGCGGAAAGTCGGCGGTAGACCGCCGGCTTTCCGCTTCTGGCCGCGGCTGTACCGCCGCAGTCAGAATGCCCGGCGGAGCACCGCCAGCCTGTTGGCGGTGCTACCGCCGACCCCGGCCCTGGCGGTATTTACCGCCAGGGTCAGAATGACCCCCTTTATGTTAGGGAACCCCGACACTGCCTCGACTGGATTATGTGTGAGTACATTAAATACGGTAACCACTCTGGTGTGACTACTAACTGGACGAAGTCCCATATATACCCTCTCACTTGTAATATAACCAAGTTTGAGCCAGAATTCCCACTAGAGATTGCTGAGGAGGTCATATGTTAGATATCTCTTCCTCTCTCTTTAGCAGGATGTATCGGCCCGATAAAGATGGTCATTTTATCCAGGGTACTTTACCTGTTTGCTAATGTGACACTCATTCTCAGCGGGTCTTTCTTTCACTCTCTCAGAATGCAGCTGATCAGGTTGATGTGGGCGGGAACACAAGATAGGATGTGGTGGGAAGCTTAAACAATACTATTAGCATTAGGCGTCTTTGAGGCGCCTGACCACAGCTGTATTACATTTGTACTCAGGCTCATTTTGCTCATTACTGGATGCATCCTGCTCCATATCTACCACATGTGGTGGTACAAGGAAGCACTCGTCTCTATATCATCATTGATTTGGAGGCCCTTCCCAGCACTCATGGCAGATGCTAGCACCACTGGATGAACTATGAATGCTTTGAATAGACTGATGAGGAGGTGCGGATAAGATGTGACACACTCCCGAATGCTTCTGCTGCACTGTCACCTGAAACTGCCTCTGACACACAAACCAAAGACAATATCACAGTTCGAATGTCTGGGCCTCAGTAACTGGGGTGGCATATATGTCAGCTGGACTTTCCGTGCCTTAGTGTATTTCCAGGGAAGTCGTCCTAGCACCCCAATTGATGTATTTCTGTACTGTCTGCTTAGTAGGGCATGGCGAGTTTTTCTTTCAACCTTGCCCACTAGTCTGACCCTTTCCCAACACTGGAGACAGTACTGATTCACACAACCACAGAGCAGCTGATCTCTGTGTGCTGCAGGGCCATACAAGCTGAAAAGCAGGTTGATGAATGCCCGGCTAGAATGAGTGGCAGGAGGATCTAGGTGAAGAAATACCTATTAATACTTGGAAGTTCTGTTGTACACAAATTGGTTTGATATCAGCCAGCAGTTGAATATGCATCCTACACTATTAATTTTGACTGTGTGCTTATCCCCCGCCCATTTTGCATGGAATTATGGTTTCAAGCATTCAAGAATGTTGTAGCTGTTTACTTTGTGGGACATCGAAAGTAGGCTTCCTTCATTTGTCCTTGAATTACACAGAGTGGTCTCCTAATATTGGCATGAGGTGACATCTGCCTTCTCCCACATTACTGACATTCCAGTGGACCCCAAAACCACTTTTAGGTTGGATAGAGTGACTTTACACTACTCATAAAAATACATTGCATTACTATTAGCGGAGAGGGCTGTGGCATGCCACTTGGGTGGGGGCAGACACACAACATGCCAGAAATGGATAGATAACCTCCTCTTTTGCAATGAACAACTCAAGATTTATGTAGAGTTGTTACCATCTGCCTTTAGACCCAGAGATTGGTGGGCCCCCTTAAAATGTTATCTCCTAACACACAGATTATCCACCATCTACATGAAGATTATAGACATTACACTTGCACACCACTGCCCCACCAGATGCATGGTCACATTGGGCTGTTATCTCTTCAGCATTGCCCTGATTCACATGGGACCTACCATGGGATATTACTTGTCGACAACATAGATTTATCAAATGATGTAATGCTGTTTTCATTTTGGTAAGTAACTGTTGCTTCTATGGTATTTACATTAAAGTGTGACTAAAACCTATGCTACCTATCTGTATCAGGCCATTTTTTTGGTGTGTGCTGTCCTCCCCATCTCATCCACGTGTGTATATCAGGCTCACAATCTCTAGATGGGTTGTGATCGATGATGATGATAATATTAAAAATAATAATAATAATAATAATAATAATAAAAATAACAATAATAATAATAATAATAGCAACAATAGCAATACAAAATATGAACCTGCATTTACATCAACACGACAACATCAAAAAATCTGTAGAAACTTGTTAAAGAATCCATTTTATATTTCCAGGCCTCTCATCATCCCAAGATACTGAAATGTTAATGATGCCTGTTGTTGAAGCACACGACCTTGATGAACTCTTGTGTTCCCATTTCACATATGTTAGCTTGAAACGCAGCAAAATGCAAGGCTTGCTGAAAAGACACCACTTGTGATGTACCAAAGCATGCTAGCTCAGTATTAACGTTCTGTTATTGACTCAAGACACCTGCTATTGACTAATATATTTCTCAAACTCGAAAAGTTCCCAACTGATATTATGGGAAATACATGATTATTGTTACATATCTCTTTACAATACACTATTACTTTGTAATTTGATTAGAAAATATATATATAAATGTTATGAAATTTTGCCTGGAGATTGCTAGACAAGTAATGTACCAATCTATGATAGCCGAGAAATGACCAGGCGCTCAATTCTTTTTGGACAATTTATGATACCATTATTTGTGGTTTGTAGTAACAAAAAAATGTGTTTTAGTTCCGCAATTTGGACATTTGGCTTTGGCGTCAGCTGTCCCCATGTCATGTTAATACATTCATCTTTATACCATTATAGATGGATGCTCTCTGTCTTTGATTGTACTTGGAATTTCTGAGGCACTTCTACAGGTGGTGAAGAATGCATCCCAAAGTGTGACCTGATACCCAGCTACACTGCTCCCCCGGCCAGGCCTGGGGCCGGTCCACAGATTGCCACTATCCTCCGTGTGCTGCCCTCACCATGGGGAGGTTTGGTGTGGCCGTGAGTATACCTCACCTCCTTGGCACAGGTCTTGCTCCTGTGCTCTCTTTCTTTCTCCTCTCTCCCCTTCCTCCCATGGAGTTGGCTTTGCCTGTTGAGATTGTCTTCTGTATCTTTCTTCCCTTTGGGTGCTTAGCCTTTATGACCCTCTTTGTTTATTGTTTACTTTGTCGCAACAGATGTCTTGTGGGACTAACTCCAGAGACTCCAAGTTGGTAGTCCTCCACAGAGTTAACTCCAATACAGAGGAAGCTGTGGGTGTCCTGGTGTGAGCTGGTGGCCCTCCTTGGGTTTCACAGCTGGTGGAGCTGTGGACGCAGGTTGTGCGTGAGGTTTGCTGTTTCTGGCCAGATTTGGGACTGTGGGGGTCTGCCTGGTCAAGCTGATAGAAAGTACTATGCTGGTTTTCTGTCCCTTCCTCCACTGCATGTTTTTGTGCCAGATGTCTGGTGCCTGTGGGACATCCGGTTGTCCCCAGGCTCGGTAGGATCCTTGGTACAAGTGGAGGGTGGTAGTCTGGTGTTTTCACTGTGTTATGCATATACATGTTTTACAATGCATTTTTAGGGCCATGTTGTTACCAATGTTGGATATTTTAATGTCTTGCTTGCTCTGATAAGTGCCCTTCATATTGGGGTAGTCTGACATTTTGGTGAACTGACAATATTATGCGTCTATCTTTACCAGGAAATTGTGTATTATTGTATTATGACTTTATGTGCCATGTCAGGACTGTAGAATGCTCATCTTTTTTAATAGTACATTACCATTAGGCTACATCACAGCCCTTCTCTGGGTTGATTCCTTCCCCACACTGCTCATATTTCAGACTCCCAACTTTTGGGAATATGTCCCTGGAATATTGGTGTACGAGTAAGGAGCACCAACATAGCTTAGGGGCAGTCCCCCGCTTATCAGGTTATATGTGTATGCATGTAAGCACCTGCAAAGTTCACCACTGTCTGCATAAACTGTGTGCCACTGGCTGTGGATTCAGTCAGATTCATCTGCATCCTGCCGCAAACTCCCCAGAGGGAGGACAACAAGGGGGTGTAAATACTGTACTTATTCATGCTTCTCTGTCACCTTGTTTTCTGGGTACAGGACACTGAGGGAAAAGCTCAGCACCTTTAGCTTCTTCTTTCTCCCTCCAACTAGTGAACGCTTTATGTTGAACTGGCAATAAAAGAAATGTCTTGTGAGTGAAGCGCTGACCTCTTCACCTGCACTAACAAGACAGGTTGCTGGCTGAGTGACTGCGACGCCTGTAGTGTGGTGTATGCCTCCCTATTGTGTGACCCCAGGCATGTGCAGTGAAAAAGGTTCACCAACTCCTTGTGTTTCCTGTGCTAAGAATACCTGATTTTTTCTGTATGAGCAGTAGGGTCAGTTGACTTTAGAACATGGGGAACCCCTTCAGCAAAAGCAACATTAACACTAGCCAACCAGCCCCACCCAAAGACACCTCAGCTTTCCAGGTAGCCACACGAGAAAGGCTTGGGGTACTCATGTACTTTGAGAAATGGCATGCACTGACAGCTAAGAGACCAGATTTACAATTGTCATTGACTGGTACCTATGACATGGCTATACTGTCTTACTTGTGACATATACTGATTTTAAAGGGAAAGAAAAATAATTATTCCAGTTGGATAGTATGTAGGGTGCAACATAGTTGTTGAACTGATGCACACACAATATGGGATGTCCCCAAAGTCCACGGGGGAAGGTCAGTGGGATTCCAAAATGCATTCACAGACAGGAGACCGACAGCTACTAAACCAGTTTAAGGCTTGCAAAAAATGGGAAGTTAATAAATGGAGAGACTCAGAAGCTGGTTGGCCTGAGTGGGATAAGAAGGCAGAGATTTTGAAAGTGCCACATTTAAAGATCTGCATTAGAGCTGTGGCACCAGGGTGCATAAGCTACTCCAAGGATAAGGGTTAAGTTAGTACTGGTAAGGAGGTGGACCCAAGCATTGTGCTAAACATGCTTATCATGGAGGGACCACTAGCCTGTAAGGAACACACAGCAAGGGAGAGGCATAGCATATGTGTGGGCACCAGTAAATGTCGCAGATACACAGACTTAGACAGCATGAGAGATGGTCCCACATGATTGTCATTGAAGTTAGTAGGACCTGAAGGGCTTTTCTTCATATGTGGGGATTCAGCATACTTTTCGCTACCTGCTGGGTGGTGTGGTAGCTGCCACCTTTCCTTGGTGCTACCAAGGATGACTCATGTAGCCAACATGATGCTGATAGGTCACCTGGCTAGCCCAGAAGCTTGCCAGAAAGGATGCCTACCAGGATAGATACTAGTCTGACGGTTATGGGGGTCTTATTAACTCCTATAGGAATAGCATACTCCACAGCTAGGATCCAGGAACCGGCAGGGCTAATTAAATAGCTAGCCAGTTCCATAGCAGTGGCCCTTGGTAACATATCAGAAGAATTGACTGCTATGAGGGTTATGGTAATGCAGAATCGTATTGCGTTAGAAGTTCTCCTGGCCAAGGAAGGTGGGGTATGGCAGGGGGTACACCAAACCTGTTGTGCATACAAACCGAACAAAAGAAACAATATCAACAAGGCATTGGGGAAAATTAAAGAGGTCCAAGAGGAGGTGAAGAGAATACATACAGGTGGAATTTGGGAGATACTTGCAGTACAGCTTAGCAACGTGGGGGTTTTGGCTACTGGAGGTACTCATAATTGGAGTTGCAGCATTGGTGACCTTGTGTGTGCTGACACAAGTATGCCGTACATGCATAAAGATATTCCTTACTAGTTGTTTGCATTAGATCAGCACCCTCAAAGCGTGTAGATGATTTCCCAAGGAGTGATACTTACAAGCATAAGGGCGGAATGTGGAAATGGTTAAAGAATCCATTTTGTATTTCCAGGCCTCTCATCATCCTGTGATACTCAATGATGATGATGCCTGTTGCTGAAGCACATGACCTTGATGAACTCTTGTTTTCCTATTTCACATATGTTAGCTTGAAACGCTGCAAAATGCAAGGCTTGCTCAAAAGACAGCACTCGTGATGTACCACAGCATGTTAGCTCAGTATTAACATTCTGTTATTGACTCAAGACACCTGCTATTGACTCATATATTTATAAATCTGATATTATAGGGAACATGTAATTATTGCTACAAATCTGCTGACGATGTACTGCTCTGAAATTTTACTGGATAATATATTTCAATGTTATGAAATCTTTCCTGTAGTGTACCAGTCTATGATTGTCGAAAAAATAACCATGTACTCAATTCTTATTGGACAAATTATGATACCACCCTTTGTGGTTTGTAATAACAAAAGATTGTGTTTTAGTTCTGCAATTTGGACATTTGGCTTTGGAGTATCTTTATCGCACTTCTACAAATCAACGTATTGTCAAGAAAACCACACAACAGGAAGTATAGACCATTCCTAACTCTTCATCTACTCACTTTGAAGGCATGTTAATAGTCTACATTATGGAGTCAATATAAGTATTGGTTGATGTGACTGTGATTGACCCCCTTACCATCACTATTTGTTGTCCATAATATTGTACTCTGTATTCCTATTTGATACTAACTATCCACCAACCCAATAGTCCACCTCCATTACTGAAGCAATCATCTCGTCCCATGATGACATTTCCACTTTTCTGTGTCTTTACTTTAATAGGAGTTATGAAAGGTTACAATGCAGTTGATAATCATCACAATTTATGTAGTCATGCAAAACCACCATGTGGATCTTGAAGTTAAATGAACTGAATCAATTGGCACCAAGAGAATGAGTGCAGTGGTGCATGAGGACAACAAAAGAATCAAATGCATGCATAGGTGCCTGTGTAAGAAATAGAACATATTGACTTAAACCACATGTGCAGGTAAGGTGGAAAATGTTAATGACAAGCATTAGCAAAGCCAATAGGTCTGGCATTGGCTGCAACCTTTTGGCTTTGTCAATGCTAATTTTGTTTTGTCATAGTTTTTGCAACATCTTACAGTTGTGGAGCTGCCAGGCTTCCACTAATATTTTACAAAAAATAGTGAAACCAAAAAAATATGATTTAGTCTAAACAAACACGTTATCATAGTAGTCCCATGAATGTAGGGGAACTACTTTGTGTATGTACGTGCTCCTTGTGAAAAAGCAGAAAGCCAATACTCATAGTGAAGTTAGCCAATGGATGAAGTGGGCTGACCCATTACCTCATGCTGTAATGTGTGGAAGATAAACGTGAATGGCACAACAACATACAAATGGATGAAGAGGGCTGACTGAAAGTAAGTATATTATATTTAAATCATTTTAGTAAATTGAAAAGTTATTGTCTACTGTCAGACCTAAAAATAAGGCTATATATTCACAAATAAAATACATAACTATTGCTAATAGTTAATTCGTAAACTTTATGTAGCTGTATTATGAATGGAAAATTCATATTAGTGTATTTAGTATGAGACACAACAGATAACAATAGTAAAACACCTGAAATAGGCACAATTACAAAATCCCTAAAACTCGCTGCATACCTGCCGAATCACACAGAAAAGTATTGTACCCTAACTACCATTACACAAAGGTAAATTTGCCAGTTCTTTTCTTTATTTTCAAGACATAAGATAAGCTTTTTTCTGTGTGAGCCAACTTAACTCCAGAAGGAAAGTGAATATTTAAGACTCCAAAGATAAAGCACTTTGAGGACACTTGTTTGATGAGGATTGGAATGTTGTATTTTTATTAGTAAAACTCTTTGAACTCCTGATAAATAAATACTGTTTGATTGTTTTATATACATGTTCTGAAGATAATTGTTTCAGAAATAATAATTAACTGAACCTGATGGTTTAACAAGAAACAAGGTTATTTTCTGCCAGTGATACTGGCTTTCTCTGATTCTACTTTTAATTTTGTCACCCAGAATATCGATTAAAGGTTTCACCATAAACCAGAAGTAAGACTTATTAGGCATTTCTTAGCACCAAGCTTCATTCTTGATATCTCTGAATCTAATGTGCCTAAGGTGAGGTACAGAACTCAGGATCCATTTTCATTTTTTTGCTCTTCATTTTATATTAAGCCCCAAACGTTTTTTAAATGTTTACCCACAAAAGCCTGTTATTGCCTTTTACTAGCTCTCTTTGAAATGTACACGCTTTTTATTATTGTCACCAAATTTTTTTATTTATTTCAAAGAATCTTTATTGAGTTTACAGTGAGCAAAGACAAGGTAAAACTTAGGGATATAAAAACAATAAGAGAGAGCACTTTAAAGGAATGAATGCCCAAGGACAACTGCACATTATATAATCATTAAATAATTATGTTGAATAAACACAGAGTCAATTTATGACACTGCAAAAGTATAAATATAGCCAATGAATATATCCATGTATGATGAAATTAGAGGAATGAAGGTGAGTATCTTACTTCTTGTATAGGTTTGTGTTCGGTACTGTCATAAGCTCCTTTTTGTGAGGTGTTGATATGGGCGTAATAGATATGCAAGCAAAGCTGAAAACTATTGCCATTCAAGGAGGTTTGGTGGTTTTAAAGTATGTGGCCAAGAATTTCAAGATGGGTCTATGTTGTGATTTCCATGGGGAGTGTTGGAGGACAATGTTGTCAGCGCCTCTGGAATGTGTTACCCAGTTTAACAAGGTTTGTGAATGAAGTGTTGCTCGTGTATCTCCAGTTGGTGGTAATTGACTTGACTGCAGTTGTTAATAAGAGGTCAAGTAAGAGACTACCATTGCTATTTTTGATGTCGGGGACTAGAAATCCTTTCATGCGATTTTTGACTTCATACTTCGGGTGAATACAAAATATTTTAGTAATAAAAGAGAAGATTTTTTCCCCCAAAATGGTTTAACAGATTTACAGTAAAAGTAAATGAGGTAAGTCTCTTTGCGATTCCAGAAAGTAGGGTTATCTAATATTTCCAGCTTGTGTAAGCATAATGGGGTCCAAAAAGAGCTGTAAATTAGCCACAATTTGGTCTGTGATAATAGCGGTGAGATTTTGCATGAAGTAATTGATTTCCATATCTTTCTCCATTTCAACTCTTGTATGGGTGAGAGCTGTGTGCTTCCCATTTCTTCTTTGTTTTGTAGTTTATATTCGAGACACTGGGTTGTAATAGTTTAGAGAATTTGGAAACTTGATGGCCATCTTCATTAAATCTATCAAGAATGTTTGGAAGGGAAAGCTTTCTTGGTCTAAGATTTTTTTTGTGATGTATGCTTTAAGTTTGAGGAAGTTATAGAATTCTATATTTTCACTGTGGTGTTTTCTTTGGAGGTTGTTGAATGTTATAGGAGAAGGTCCTGTGCCTAGTTGACTGGGAATGCAAATGGCTTTGAATGTCCAGCTATGCCAGTAAAGTGGTTTACCTTCTATACAGAATTTAGGGTTTTGCCAACATGAGACTAAATTGGAGAAGTGGATCGGTCAGGCTGCTGTTTTATCAATACATAGTAGTACATTTTTTGTATCCTTAAAAGTATATTTGGCTGTGGTACAGTGTGTGGTTTCATTTCAGAGAAGTGTTATGGGGGTCTTGATTTTCTGGTATGGCTTTTTCAAACATTAGCCACATGGGTCTACAACTATCTGGTGTAGAGAACCAATGGTAGCCTTATTTTGCTAAAAAAGCCTTCTGTTATTTTCTAAAGTTGGCAAGGTTGACACCTCCTAATTCGATGAGAAGACTGAGTTTTCTTCAGTGCTATTCTAATTCATTATTTTGTCAAATGAAGTTTGTGATTAGTTTGTTGAGTTTATGATGGAAGTCGTTAGATAGCAGTAGTGGAATCATGTTGATTAGGTAATTGAATAATGGAGTTTTAATCATTTTGATCGTTTCGACAGCTGATAACTTTTGAATAGATCCGATTTAAAAATATATATATTTTCATTATGTTTAATGGTATCTGTTAGGTCAGATTTAAATTCAATGCCCAGGTATTTGAAGTAATGAGGTTGCCATGCTAGGCCAGAGTTGCCTAGTATTTTCTTTGACCCTAGAGGCTAGAGGATTAATGTTGTAATTTTTGGCTTGTCCCTCTTAAGTTTGTAACTGGACACTGCTGAATATGATTCAATCATGTCAATGGGGCATTGACAAGGTGTTGGCATTTTTGGTGACTATTAAGATGTCATCTGTATATGCTGATAATTTTGCTATGGTGTAATTGAAGTTAACTTCTGGTATGTTTACATAGTTTTGTTTAGCTATTAGAAGTGGTTCAAGAGCCAGTAGAAAGAGAGAAGGTGATAGTGAGCATCCTTGCTTCGCGCCTTCTTCTAGTGTGAAGAGTTGTGATCGGAATCCTCTTGCTCTGACTCTAGCACTAGGGTTGCTATATAGGGCCATGATCATCTTTATGAAACTATCTCCCAGGTTAAAAGCATGTATTGTCTCTTTAAGTAATGTCAAACTTTATTTGTGAGAAGAGAAAGTGTGGGGTTATCTACAATTTTTATATGTAGTGTTTTGAGGTGTTTTATTTCTCCCTCTAGCTTTGTTAATAGAGCATTGTTTGTTTTGTTAATTTTCACTTTTATGCTTATTGTGGAGCCTTGTAGGGTTGTTTAAGTGCGTTCCAGAATATTATTATTGGTATTTCAGTGGAAGCATTTTTTTATGTAGTTCAAGATGATTTTTTTCTATTTCCTCTATGTTGTCAGGATTAGATACAATGTAATTGTCAAATCTCCATATATTTGTCTGTGCTTTGGGGTTTCTTCCCAAAAGAAGCATGTTAATTCATGAATGGTTCGAGAGTAACCTAGGGTGGATATATGCCTGGTCTATTAAGTGTGTGCATGTGCCTGAGATGTGAATGTAGTCAATTTTGGTGTAAGAATTATTTGGAGCTGAATAGAAGGTATAGTCTCTGGAGCCTGGGTGCTGGAGTCTCCAGTGGTCCTTTAAGTTGTATTTGGTGCAAAGCTTCTGAAGTGCATAGTGAGTTTTAGTGTCATTTACAGGTAGATTGCCTCTCAAGGATATTAACTAACGGTATATTAACATTTCCCACTACAATGATTAGGTCATTAGTCAGTAGTTGACTTATGCTCTGTGATGGTGTTCCAGAAGGAGGACTCATCATCACTGGCCCTGTAGATATTGACAATATGTATTTTATTTTCAAGTCATCTTTCCTTAAATTAGTTATTTTCCATCTGTCTTTGCTGTCAGTGGTATGGGAGCCGATCTTTAGGTTTCATCTTCTAGCGATTATTGTATTTACACCACTTTTTTGTGTGTTGCAGGGGAACAAATGACTTCTAATATCTTGTTATGTCTGAAGGTATTGGGTTCTTTGAGAGGCAGTCTCATTTCTTGTAGTATGGTTATGTCCCTTTTGGTTTTATATAGATAGTCAGATGTTTTGTGTCTTTTTACCAGATGTTTTAAACCTTTAACCTTCATGGAGACAACATTAAGCTTGTCAGCAAGTGTAGAATTTGGTGTATTCGGTGTGTAGAACAGGTCTACCATCAGGTGGAAACACAGGAAAGATATAATTTTAGGTAGGTTGTGATAGGCAAGATAAGATCAGTTCATAAGCATGAGTTGGAAGTGAATCTGGGCATTGCAGTATGTTTTCCTTCATTCATGGTATGTAGATGGGTTAAATGCAGGATAATATGCATGTGCATATCTTGTTAGGAGGAAGTGGTTGTGCCCATAGTAAGACCTTCAAATATTAGGGGATAGATAAAAAAAAAAGAAAAAGTAAAATCCAAACACAAAAAGCAAAAGAATACCTGAATAAACATAAGCTGCCCCAAGTCCCCTACCTCGCCCCCCTCACTGATCACCCCAAGAACATCGTCATTCGAGGAAGGGGCAGAGAAGAGTGTCTGTCCATCAGCAAAAGAAAACATTATGACATATGGTGTGGAGCATGTCCACATCTATGACGTGAAAACATGTATCTAACTATAAAACTAATTATATTGAACAAGAAGAACTCTGGTGTGGGATTTGTTTATATAATGAATATCCATGAACCAACAATATTATGGGTCTGAGTGGAGCATGGTCTTGAGTAGATTGAACATATGGGTGATTTGTACAACAATATCAAAACTATTTGAGAATAAGAAATTGTTTTATAGCTCTAGCAATAAAGAGGAGCTTATGTCATTATATATGCATGAACATTATTTAAGTATTTAATATTGGGGAACATTTTATACTTATCTAGAAAATGTGTCATCAGCTTGAAACAGAAACAGGTTAACAGCTGAGGAAAAAGTCTTGATAATAAACAGATTGAGTCATGTTTTCTGTTTGTTCGAGGTAGGTTGTGAGATTTCCACTTTGTGCTTTTCTATTCCATGCAAAAAGGCTCATTGGTCTTTGTGATCTTCAGAAATGTGGTATTTGCAATTTGCCAGACCTTGGAATTTGCCCAGACATGCAAAGGAGAATTGTAGACTCAGGCTCTTTAGATGATCTACAAGTGCTGAAAAAACCTTTCCTTGTGTCAACCGTTGTTTTAGAGTAGTCTTGTGCGATATACATTTTGAGGCCATTATATTTGATGTGGTTATTTTGCTCATATATGCCAGCATTGCTTCTCTCTGTTAGTATAGTAGTCACCTGCTAACAATTAGTCTTGTGATAGTTCTGTTTAGATGTTTGAATGATGTGAAATGGTGGGCCCTCTCCATTTCCAGTTCTTTGTTGAATTTTAGGTTGGTGACTTGTGGTAATCAAATTTCTGGGCAAGCTATGCAAAATCCAGCTGAGTCCTTGGTACCCTCTGGAATCCCAAAGAGTCTGAGATTGCCTCTTCTTTTTTGATCTTCCAAATCCACTATGTCTTTCTTCATAGATCGTGTTGAGAGTTGGAGGGCTTTTAGATCCTTGGATGTTTTGGTGGGTGTATCGTCAACTGAGCTTATTCTGTTCTCTGCTTTTGCTATTTTACTGTTGATATAGTTCATATCTGCCTTTATAGATGTAATTTGCAGTTGCATTCTGTCTATGTTTTTTTGCAACGTCATGTACTTCAGCCAATTTTTTTAGAATCATGTAAATGATATTATTTATATCTAATTTGCTCTTAATTGGTGAATCAGGTAAGGCTGGTTTGGCTTTTGAACTTTTGAGGTCGAATTTTGATGCTGAGTTTATCCGCCACGGCGCTGAGTCTGGTGGGTGCCGTTAGGTATAGTTAGAAGGTTGGCAATCAGCGATAATGACCAGTTAATTAACAAATACTATGTAGGTGGGCCCAGGTTGACAATGTGCATATGTAAACTGGCTGTTGGCATATTGATAGTAATAAGACACTAGAGTAAATCCTCAATTTTGTCAAGGATAAGCATTGCAATGTAGGTACATATAATCGCTGAGTTATAGCATACACTTTTAGAGGTTGACATTTATTTGCAAAACTGAGGCGTTCAAGAATGGGTAATGGCGACTGGCAATAATTGCATTATTTTTTTATGACAAACGTCAACACATCACATCAGTGAACAGGTCCAAAGAACAGGTGTAACTATTAGACATAGCAAGTCTGGTTTCAAAAGTAAGAGTGAATAGAAGGATGAGATCATCAAATGTGTAATGCGGTATTGTAATACATTAAATCATTCTTGCAATTGTGAAGCATTCCTATTCTCTCCCTCTCCTTTGCCATCTGCCTGTCATTTTCTGGTTGTACATGTATGCACATGAGGCACTGTGGAGCGCTGTTTCAAAGTAGTGTGATGAGCCGGCCTCCTTCCTGGTTGGAATATACCTGTGTTCAAATGTCAAGTCTGGGGAACCAATATGCCTTGGCGGGGGGAAAGGGGCAGCGATGCGGAATGGTAGTTTACAGGCCGAATCTGGATGGTGGGGTCTCCTAACAATATGTTTGTTAGAATCAGGGCCATTATGAGCTATTAACACTTGCTGTTATCCTCAGCGTGTCTCACCTGAAATGCCTTTAATAGGGCATCCCATTGCATTGAGATCGGTCATTTATGCAACCTCCTGTACTCTTTGCAGTGGAGTGCTGCACTCTCCACTAGTCCCCAGTGCACTAACTCTTCATGGCATCGGAGTATTAGGGAAATCATGGGGTTTTCCAGTGCCTGGTCAGTAATCGTTTTGCTAAAAGGAGGGCCAAGTCTAGAATTGTGAAGTTACTTTGGAACTGTGAGGTTGGAGAAATAAGCCCAATACACATTGTTCTAATGTACGCTAATTATCAATGCCCAATAGCTTATTGAGTGTTGCCCCAATGTTTGTCCAGTAATTAGTAAGCAGCGGGAATGCCCAAATCATGTGTGCAAGTGCAGAGTCTATAGCGTGGCATCAGGGGCAGCACAATGAGGCTGTGGGAAACATTACGTTGAGTCTATGTGGTGTAGGTATGCATGATGGTATATTAAGGATTGATTGAAATTTAATCAGGAGTTATGAAATTCTTCCTGGGATATTGTAAAAGAAAACTCCATTCTTTACACGTGAGCCCCCTATTAAGGGCCATCTCCCATTTCAGTTTGAGGTGATCTAATGATATCTTGAGATGCTTTTCGAGTCCTCGATACAGTCAACGAATTAGGTGCCTACCGTGTCCCATGGACTGAAGTGCCTGTAGGAATTCATGTGTTGCTGGCTATATCCCATCAGATGGCCAGTGCTTACGAACATAGTCCAGTATACTGGAGTAGATTAGGAGCAGAGTTTCTGGCAACCCATGGATCTGTGCAAAATCAGAGTGAGCCATTAATATGCCATCTTGAATAGATCTCCTAGGGAATGCACCCCTTCCTGCTCTGATGGGGGGAGCATATGGGCTGTCAGGGTACCCAGGGATGTGGGAAGTCTGCTCAGTGGAACATTTGGGGAGTAGGAGACTGGGAAGACAGTATATCTGAAAGCCATTTTCCAATAGGGTAGAGTCATGCGCAGTAACAGATTAGATCTGGTGATGAGCGCAGGAGGACCAGGACACAGCAGTCTGTTTAGTCACCACCGGCGGAGCATTTCGGCAGTGTAGCCAATTTCCTCCAAATGATGACCAGCTAGCCAGTATGAAAGCCACTGCAGCTGTCCAGCTATACAATAGGCCTTATGATCTGGGGCACTCATGCCGCCATTGTCTGATGGTAATTACAGTTTTTTTAGAATAATTCTGTGATGATCGTTACCCCAGATCAGATCTACTAACAGTGAGTCAATTACCTGGAATATTCGGGCCGGAACTAATTTTGGTCGAATTGCAAAATAGTACAGTAAGCAGGGTAATAGTATCATTTTTGCCAATGCTAATCGGCCGGCCACTGAGAGTGGCAGTGTGGACCATTTGTGATCAGATCACTGTTATTGCCCTCATAAGATTACCCTTTAGTATATCTGACTGTTTGTGATATATGGGGATACCAATCAGAATGAGGATGGTGCTACTTTGATGAGTAAGGTCCCAAATTGGAACGTGGGATACATGTAGGTACCACTAAAGAAAAATGCAAAGGACTTATCAGCATTGATCCGGAGACCAGAGAGATCACTGAATCTGGACAGTGATTCAGCTGCATCATCTAAGTTGCTCTGTAGATCTCCATAATACAGGACCATATTGAATGGAAGGTACGCCAATCACGAAGCCCCAACTTACGGCTTCTCTGCAAATATAGTGTGCTAGTGGTTCTAGTGCTAGTACAAACAAGGGTGGAGATGAAGGGCATCCCTTTCTGGTCCCTCGTCATATGCGGTGAAGGGACAAGATATATTGTCATGTCTGTGCTCTTTCCGTAGGTTTAATGTATAATAACCGCACCCAGCCAGTATATTCGGTGAAAATCACAAAGGCAGCAAGTACCTCTAGCATGAAGTCCCAACTCATAATGTTGAACACCTGTTGTATGTTGAGGGATAGGCATCTGGCAAGGAGGTACGGTGACCAGGGATGAAACTGCTTTGGTCCAGGTGCAGTAAATGAGGGAGTAGAGGGAGCAGCCTAGATGCCAGAATCTTACTGAGGATTTTGTACTCTATGTTTAGTATTGACAGGGGCCTATAAGATTACAAGTCAGTGGGCAATCTGCCGGGTTTAAGGAGTGAGTTTACCAGTGCTTCCTGGGTCAATGGGGGAAGTGACTCTGTTTCTAGAGCGGCATTGTATAGTTTCTCAAGACGCAGGGCCAGCCGCGTGTTGTAGGTAGAATACAATTCTTCTGCAAGCCCAACAGACCCAGGCGTTTTGTTATGCGCTAGGTCTTTAATGGCTTCACGTATTTCATTCACAGAAATAAGAGCCCTGAGATTTTCCTTGTCAGTTGCTGAAATTTTTTGGCAATTTGACCTGGTTTAAGAATGTTGTTAAAATTGCCTGGTCAGGCGGGGACGGTGGAGCTGTGTATAACTCTGCATAATATCCTCGGAATGTGGTATTAATTTCAGTTTGTGTCACCACCATGTAAAAGGAAGGGGTTTGTACTGAGAGTATGGGTGTTGATAGTTGCTCCAGTTTTATCAGTCTAGTTAGTAGCGTACCGACTTTATGTATGTATTTTTTGTGTGTAGGCCCTATGATCTATTACTCGGAGGTGTTCAAGTGGCTCAGGATAAGCTATGCAGTCGGGGCTTGCTCTTTGTGTCATGTGATGCCACACACTCGAGCTAGCTCAAGCTGTCCTCCACTCGCATGAGTTCCCTTAGAACCTCTGCACATGCACCCACTAGTGAATGGATAGATGACTCAAGTATCACCTCTTTGAAGGCCTCCCATTCTATCAATGTCGACAAAGCTGTACCAGCATTTTCCTGGAAACATTTGTCGATAGTTGCAGCAATTTTGTCTCAGAATGATGCAACTTCGAGGAGAGTGGGTTGAAAACGCCAAGTTGGTATTGGGGTGGGTGTTCAGCAACATGCCATTGTAATTTCCAGGGTGTTGTGTTCTGATAGTGTTTTACCCAAGTATTTTGCATGTGTAATCTGCGGTTGTAAGTGGGACACACAAAGGAACAGTTGAGTGCATGTGTGGGTGAGTAGAATGAGTATGTCTACACTAGACATCAGACAGCTTCTAATTTGTCACCCACTGTTGGAGCGCCTTAACCTGTTGTATTGGAGAGGCTGCTGGTAGAGGGGGATGTGAAGGGTCAAGGTGAACATCTAGTACTGTATTACAGTCTCCGCCCAAGACCCAGAGGAGATGAGACCAATCCAATAACAGCGTAGTGAGGTGGGAAAAATACAGATCTTGGCCGTGATTCAGGGCATCGAGGCATCCTAGATCTATGGGCATCCCATCTAGGCTACCTCGTAAAAGTACATAGCGAACTTGTGTATCAATTTCGGATTTAAGGACTTGTAGGGGGACCACTGCTCGCACCCATAATGCAGCTCCTTAGGCATAGGCGGAGTAGGAAGTAAAAAGGAGTGGACCTCTCCTCCTTTTGCATAGCTTTTGGGCCTCTGTTTTGGTGAGGTGTGTTTCCTGGAGATATGTAATATGTATGCGCCGCCTGTGAAATTGTGACAAAACCCTGTGTCTTTTGTGCAAAGAGCCCAGTTCCCAAACGTTCCAGGTAAGAGTTAGGTGTGGTGACCATTATACTGGCATTGCAACTTTTGAGGTGTAGTGCCCGCTGTTTGATATTGTGCACCGCATGCAATAATTATTGATGACAGAGGCAAAACAATGAACAAATTCCCAAAATACTCGGTCCAGTGAGAAACGTTCGTTCAAGTTAACCATCTAGAACGCAACATTAAAAACAGAAATAACCATGGGCCTTTGCTTGTGGGATGCATTGTTCAAACCCCCAGGTGGTCATTAGTGGGATAGGACCACAAATTTAGTCAGTGGCAAGTCTGGACCATGGACCCCATAGTGATGGGATGGAGTTGTGGAGTACAGTAATAAAAGGGTGGATGGCGGCAAGCATCTGGGTCTCTGTATGATGTTCATCAGGCAGGGGGTGCCTTTGCACTGATCATTTGGACTACTACCAGGCATACTTCATGGAAATGAATGCAATCATACATGATTAGTGTCAGCACAGGGTCAGTAAACTCTATTTGTAGATTGCATCATCAGTCCCCTAGAGGATGGCGTGTCTCAGAGTGAACGTATACTTACAACCCTCACCCCAACAGGTCGTCAGCTGTTTGTGGTGTTATCGCCAGATATAGTGGCATGCTGCCATCAGTGTTAGTGTCTGAGGCACTGCCCTGGGATGAGCTGGAGTGACAGTCAGGATCTTGCAGCACTGTGGTCGAGCGTAGTGCCGTGCATTGGCCTTCCAGTGCCTGCTGCTATGTTGGCACCTCAGTAGCATTTCCTGGTGGCCCGGCCTTTATGTTGCCTTTGAGGTGGTTGCCGTGGCTTTTTAAGGAGAAGAGTGTGGTTGTGTACTCCCGCAGGAGTCAGGGAAACTAAGGTCTAGCTAGTCTTGGGCCACTTCGGTGGAGTTAAAGAAATGTGAGCACTGTTTGTGTACGATCTTTAGCTTGGCTGGGAAGATTAAGGCATAGGTAAGTCCAATAAAATGCATGAAGCATTTTACTGCCTGAAACGAAGATCTTTGACACAGAACAATCAAGGTGAAATCAGGGATTGT
This sequence comes from Pleurodeles waltl, assembly GCF_031143425.1. Classification (NCBI taxonomy): domain Eukaryota; kingdom Metazoa; phylum Chordata; class Amphibia; order Caudata; family Salamandridae; genus Pleurodeles; species Pleurodeles waltl. Next base: position 497,299,259 of record NC_090442.1, on the reverse strand, counting down.
TGAGACACTTGTTTCCTTGATTGTTATTTGTGCATTTTACCGGGTAGCCACAACAGTTGGTCTCGTTCTCTAAAATGAAGTATCCGCACCACTATGGGCCTTGGGGGTGCACCAGGGGTAGGTTTATTCATTGGTACTCAGTGTGCCCTCTCCATAGTGAAAAGATCTGACAAGCCCGATGGGGCCACTGCAGACCGGAACCAAGCCTCAATAAATTAGGTGGCCTGCAGGCCTTTCACACCCTCAGGCATACCCACAATGTGGATATTGTTCCTGCTTGCCCCTCCTCGTTGACAGCGCAGGCTTGGAGCATCTCCACCTGCCTGCTCAGTTGCACCACTAAAGTGTCCTGTTCAGTCTGTTTGGGTATCAGTGTGGATGTGTCTGCTTGGTGATTTTTACTCTATTGGCCAGTTTCCGATGCTCGTCTTTGAGAAGGTTAATATCCGTGGTCATGACACCAAGTTGTTTTTCTATCGCTACTCTGGAGTCATGGATTTCCTGTAATCTAATTTCTAGCTTGTCCATAGGAGGCACTGCCATTGTAGGAGTATTGCAGTCAGCAGGAGTCAGAGTTGAGGAGCTCTCAGAGGGTGGGTAGCATGAGCGGTATCGTATTTCTAGCACAGATGACTTGAGTTTGTTGCGCCCCATTATGATGTCGCTTGGCTGTGCCTGATACCCTTGGGAATCTATGGTTCTCACTCTGAGATGAGCGGGGTGGGGCAGCAATAATTTGGGTCAACGGTTCCTAAGGGGCCTTTCCCATAGGGCCATACGCACAGATGAGAAACTTGGAATTGTCCCAAAGTCTTCTGCCCTGGTATTGAGTGGAGGGTCATTAAGTCTGAACACATCTAAGGGAGGGAGATGTCCATGTATTACATATGGAATTATGGTGGTCATTACAACATTGGCGGTAAAAGCCGCTTACCGCTGTGCAGAAGACTTCCAATACACCACCGCGGCCGCGGAAATCCGCCACAGCTATTATGACCCACATCTCGGAATCCGCCGAAATTCAGACACCCACACAAGTCCGCCACACCAAAGATCAGTGATAAACTGGCGAAAACAAAACCTCCACTGTCACGCCAACAGAAACAGGCCCATGCTATCACAACCCACGAAGCCGCGCTCAAAATACACACACATCTCGAAAACACCGCCACATTGGACAATTCGAAATACACACACCTGATACACATACAAACACCACTCCCACACAATCAATACTATATAAAACACACACCCACATCACCCACAAACCCCTACGACCAAAAGTTTTGACGAAGGCCAGAGAGACTGCACAGCATAGACAACCCCACCACACAGAGGCACACAACACCATCACCCACACAACATCCATGCACAAAACACCACACACCACTACACATCACCACACTCATCACCACATACACCACCCCACACATCACCTACACCACCCCATGGCACGGCAAAGACACCCCAGGTTCTCGGAGGAGGAGCTCAGGGTCATGGTGGAGTAAATCGTACGGGTAGAGCCACAGCTATTTGGACAACAGGTGCAGCACACCTCCATAGCTAGGAAGATGGAGCTATGGCGAAGAATAGTCGACAGGGTGAACGCAGTGGGACAACACCCAAGAAATCGGGAGGACATCAGGAAGAGGTGGAACGACCTACGACGGAAGGTGCGTTCCGTGGTCTCCAGGCACAACATTGCGGTACAGCGGACTGACGGCGGACCCCCACCTCCTCCCCCACAACTAACAACATGGGAGGAGCAGGTCTTGACCATTATGCAACCTGAGGGCCACGGAGGAGTCGGTGGAGGAATGGACTCTGGTAAGTCAAATCTTAACTATCATATCCCCCACCCTACCTGCATGCTATCACAGACCCCCACCCTCGCCCCCTCCCCTATCACTCCAACTCCTCACTAATGTACTAATAACACAAACCACCCATCCCAACACCAAGCCCTGCATGACACAACAAAGCATGGACACCCCTCACTAAAGCATGCCCACTGCACATACCCATAACACCCCCCCAACCATCATCACACAATCCCACACACAGGAATGCTAGCACCGGGGTACACGCTCACCCACCCATTGCACACCATGACACACACACATGCAATAATCATGCTTTTACACCCCTGCAGGACCACTACCCAACGTCACCAGACAGGAGGGTCCAGACATCTCTACTACCCCACCCACAGAAGAGGCCCACAGTGATGAAAGCAGCTCTGGCCAACTGGATCCAGAAGACCAGCCCGGACCATTGTGGGCCTCAGGACAGTCGGTTCCCTTCGCACAGGCACAGCCCACCACAGACCTTCCACCCTCGGGTAACACCAGCACAGAACCCACCCAGCGGGCCCATACCTCAGTCCCCAGGACACGTCAATCAGCTGTGTGTCCACCACTACAGGGAACCCAGGATATCCCACCACCCCAACAACAACAGGGACCTGGGGCAGTGGTAGTGGGCACACGGTCCAGGGGACGGAGGCACAGGAACACAGGGCAACTGGGAGGGCTGCTGTGCGACAGGGGGCGGACAGGCCAAGGGAACCCACTCTCCACGAGGCCCTCTCCTCCATCATGGGAGCCTACCACCACTCCCAGGAGACGATGGCTATGGTCCTGGCCAAGTTTCAGGAGACCCAGCGCCTGCAGGAGGAACAGTATTTGGGCTTCAGGGAGGAACTCAGAACCATCAGCTCGGCCCTGGGCACCATCGTAGGGGTGCTGAAGGAGATACTGAACACCAGAAGGGACACCGTGGCACTCCAAGGGGCCCCTGACACTAGCATGGACGATGAACTGCCCACCACCTCTGCCGGCGCTAGTGGACAGGAGGCACCACCACAGGACCACCACACCAGCACCCCACCCCCTGCAGATGGAGAACCACCCCGCAAGCGGTCCCTGAGATCCAGGAACAGGACAGAGCACGATGTCAAGACCCCCGCCAAGAACTGAGACCACCCTGATTGTCATCCCACTGTCCCACTTTGTAACCCTGTCCATATTGGAACTGCCTCAGCTCTACTTCCTATGCCCATATGGGCAGTGCACCTGTGAGACTAATAGACTGGACTCTGCCATGGACATTCCTCCACCATCACCCCTCACCATTTTACCACCCCCCTCCAATATTTAGCACTTCAATAAACACCCTTGAAGCACAAAACAATCTGGAGTCACTCTGTGATTTTGAAAATGTGTATTAGCAATGACAGTGACAAAATCCGTTCTCAAATGTAATGTCAACATACCTATGTCACACATCACAAATCCATGAGGAATGTAAGCAGATGACACACGTAGGTAACCACACCTGTGAAACCGTAATGGAAATGTACAACTCAGTTACCATATACTGGTTCAAATTGACAGACAGGATAGAGTTAGAAGTGTGAAAGTACTTGTAGTAGGCAGGAATGTGTTCTCACCTGTGTGTCACTGGAAATATTGCTGGATAACTGAGTCCCTGTTGTCAATGTCTTCTTCCTCTGCTTCCTCCTCATGACTGTCCACAGGCTCCACAGCTGCCACAACACCGTCATCTGGACCATCCTCCTGCAGAAAAGGCACCTGGCGTTGCAAAGCCAGATTGTGAAGCATACAGCAGGCGATGATGATCTGGCACACCTTCCTTGGTGAGTAGAATAGTGAACCACCTGTCATATGGAGGCACCTGAACCTGGCCTTCAGGAGGCCGAAGGTGCGTTCGATCACCCTCCTAGTCCGCCCATGGGCCTCATTGTAGCGTTCCTCTGCCCTTGTCCTGGGATTCCTCACTGTAGTCAGTAGCCATGACAGGTTGGGGTAACCAGAGTCCCCTAATAGCCACACCCGGTGCCTCTGGAGTTGACCCATCACATAAGGGATGCTGCTATTCCGCAGGATGTAGGCATCATGCACTGAGCCAGGGAACATAGCATTTACCTGGGAGATGTACTAGTCCGCCAAACATACCATCTGTACCTTCATCAAATGATAACTCTTCCGGTTCCTGTACACCTGTTCACTCCTGTGGTGGGGGACCAGAGCTACATGGGTCCCATCAATGGCACCTATGATGTTGGGGATGTGTCCAAGGGCATAGAAGTCACCTTTAACTGTAGCCAAATCCTCCACCTGTAGGAAAACGATGTAGCTCCTCATGTGTTTCAGCAGGGCAGACAACACTCTGGACAACACGTTAGAAAACATAGGCTGGGACATCCCTGATGCCATGGCCACTGTTGTTTGAAAAGACCCACGAGCACTGAGAGCACCTGCACTTGAGGGGGGATCCCTGTGGGATGGCGGATAGCTGACATCAGGCGAGGCTCCAACTGGGTACACAGTTCCTGGATTGTGGCACGGTCAAACCTGTAGGTGATGATTAAATGTCGCTCCTCCATTGTCAACAGGTCCACCAGCGGTCGGTACACCGGAGGATTCCGCCATCTCCTCACATGTCCCAGCTGACGGTGCCTAGGAAGGACAACAGCGACCACAGAGTCAAACAACTCAGAGGTGTCAACACCAGGACAGTGCGCGCTCTACGGGCATCTAGAATGCAAAAACCCAACACTTGCAAGATAAAGTAATTTATGCATTGTGATGATATGTTATTGTTTAACTTTTTGCATTGCAGAATTCCATCCAAAAGATTCATTTTTAAGGTGCCTATAAATACTGTACATTTACAATGTATTGCTGCAGACATTCAGAGTGTGTTAGGGTGTGGTCCCTTTCCAGGGCCTTCTGGAGACTTTCCCTGCAACATGCCTGGGCGTGGTTCTAGGCTGGGCCAAGACTCTATAAAAGAGAGTCAGCCCAACTTCCAGTGCTCACTATTCAGAGGTCCCGGTGCAGAGCAGCAGCTTCTTCCTGAGCTCCTGTCCCGGCGGCCTATTTGGATTTTCCAGTCTTCTGCACTCATCTCTCATTGGTGATCACTGTTTCCAGGCGGTAAGACGGTGTTTGGACATTTCCCAACACCGTAATTGAGAATCTTCATATTCTTGCTTTTAATTCTTAAATGAATAACAGATTACTTGTGCGCTGCCATTTTTTGACATTTGTATAGTGGTTTGCAAATAGGGAGGACGCGCAATTTATTCCATAAAGATTTCACTTCGTTATTACATTATTGTTCATTGCGCGCTGATATTTCTTGACATTTACATGATGTTTTACGAGTTGGCAAGACGTGCAACTCGTTTCATGAGCATTTAACTTTGTTGTTCATTGCGCGCTATCTTTTCTTGACATTTACATGGTGGCATTCGAATCGGCGAAACGTGCGATTCACTTCTCGTGTGTAATTCATGCTGTTCATTGTGCGCTATCATTTTCTGGCATTTACATGGTGGCATTCGAATCGGCAACACGCGCAATTCTTTCTTTGAGTGTTTTTTCATGTTATTCATTGTGCGCTACCATTTCTTGACATTTGTATGGTGGCATTTGAATCGACAAGACGTGCGATTCTTTCCCTGAGTGCTTTTCATGTTGTTCATTGTGTGCTACTATTTCTTGGCATTTGTATGGTGGCATTTGAATCGGCAAGACGCGCAATTCTTTCCTCGTGTATAAATAATGTAAGTTACTGTGCGCTACCATTCTAAGACATTTTCTTGGTAGCATTTCAAGTTGACACGTCGCATGATTTATTCCTTGAATCTACGTTGTGTGATTTCATGGTGCACAAACCTTTATGGTGTTTAATACTCATATAAAAATCTGCAATGTGCGCAATTTACTTCCAAATGTTTTTTCTGAGATGAACACAACAATACCAGAATTTTAGATGTAATGCTGTGTGTTTCTGATATGTATTCATAAAAGGAGATTCATATGGTTGTTTAGAAATTGCTCAAAGTGTTTCCTGATTCTCATCCTAAAGAAAGTACTTGAATCTGAAAGTCCTATTTAACTTTTCCTGTTTCCTCCTCAGGTATTCGGTCATCTAAAGCCTAGTCAGTTTTAGGATTATTCCAGGTTTGTTCATGTTTTTTTTGGAAAAGACGAAGCTTAGAGTTGTAGCATGGTTCTGATTTCATGAGATGTAATTTTGATGTTGTGTTTTAACCTTTTGCTTCCTACAGGTCTCCTTCCCACCTGTTCCCGTCCTAATCCCCTTTTCCCCACTTGGACTCTCTTAGACTCTGTGATAAATCTAATCAGAGTATTGGAGCTGTCTTGTGGTGGAAGTGTTGGGAACGTGCATGGACCCCGAGGATCTGGTGACTCTGACAGAGGTATGTACCCACAGTCTACACAGAACTCGAAACATAATCCAAAAAGTTGTCTGTATGTGTGTTGAGTCTAGGCCTAGGTATGTGTGACGCAGTTAAAAATGAAGCCATGTGGGCCCCTGAAATGGCGGCTGCGGTAGGCGGCCGAAGACCGCGGCACAATGCTGCATTGGTTAACATTGGACCCTATGGGTCCCAGGAGCCAATGACGAAGTGCGCCGGCGGTGATGATACGCACCGCTGCGGACGTCACCGCCTCGGACGTGACCGCCATTTTCTATCTGTTGAATCACTCGATACCTGAACTTCGACAGGAGAGGACCTACACTGCAAGTGCTGCTGTGACCTCGGTCTGGAAGAGACAATGGCCCTCATTCTGACCTTGGCGGGCGGCGGAGGCCGCCCGCCAAAGTCCCGCCGTCAGGTTACCGTTCCGCGGTCGAAAGACCGCGGCGGTAATTCTGACTTTCCCGCTGGGCTGGCGGGCGGTCGCCTTCAGACCGCCCGCCAGCCCAGCGGGAAAGAGGCTTCCACGATGAAGCCGGCTCGGAATCGAGCCGGCGGAGTGGAAGCTGTGCGACGGGTGCAGTTGCACCCGTCGCGTATTTCACTGTCTGCGCAGCAGACAGTGAAATACATGTAGGGGCCCTCTTACGGGGGCCCCTGCAATGCCCATGCCAGTGGCATGGGCACTGCAGGGGCCCCCAGGGGCCCCACGACCCCCCCTACCGCCATCCAGATCCCGGCGGTCGGACCGCCGGGATCTGGATGGCGGTAGGGGGGGTCGGAATCCCCGCGGCGGTGCAGCAAGCTGCGCCGCCGTGGAGGATTCAATGGGGCGGCGGTACACTGGCGGGAGCCCGCCAGTGGTGCCGGTCCGACCGCGGCTTTACCGCCGCGGTCGGAATCCCCATTGGAGCACCGCCGGCCTGTCGGCGGTGCTCCCGCGGTCCTCCGCCCTGGCGGTCTTTGACCGCCAGGGTCAGAATGAGGGCCAATGGCTCGTGCGTCTGGGGAAAGGGCCCCTGCCTTCACTGCACAGGAGTTGGAGAAGCTCGTGAAAGGGGTCCTCCCCCAGTACACGCTACTCTACGGTCCTCCAGACCAACAGGTGAGTACACAGGGAGCAAGTTGTATGGGCTATGCCTGTGTGGAGAGGGCTGATTGTAAGAAGGAAGGGGGCAGAGTTCTGCGTGCATGAAGGACTGTGAATGCATGTGCCACATGGCAAGGGTAGGGATGTGGGCCACTCACTTTGACGGTGCAGTTGGTAATGACTTCTCTTCTTCCCCTGTACATGTCATGTAGGTCAGCGCCCACCAGAAGAAGGATATTTGGCGTGCCATCGCCAAGGACGTCCGGACCCTGGGGGTCCACCACACACGGAGCACCCACTGCCGTAAAAGATGGGAGGACATTCGCCACTGGAGCAAGAAGACGGCGGAGGCTCAGCTGGGGATGGCCTCCCAACGTGGGAGGGGTGCCCGTCGCACCATGACCCTCCCTGATGTTCCGGGTCCTGGCGGTGGCCTACCCTGAGTTGGATGGGCGCTTGAGGGCATCACAGCAGACACAAGGGGGTGAGTACATCATCATTCTGCAGACTTTGCGCGCAGTGAAGGTGTCTGGGTGGGGGAGGAGGGCTGTGGGGTTCCCTAGGCCAGGGCGAGTTCCGTAGGCTAGGCCCCTCCGTAATGCAGGCCATGTGGCACTCCACCCCACCTCTGTAGAGTGCCAAGTACAGGTATACATGCCCCTGTGTCATCTATGTGTGCTGATGTCCACCATAGCCATGTAGGCCATATCCCAGGAACTGCATCTGTAGAGCCCAACAGAGCAGCGTAGTGCAGGGGGCTGCTGTGTCTGTATTGTCCGCCAATGGTAGCGGTAAGCCATGCACTCAACCTGTCTTTCTTCTGTCGTTCCCCCCCTTTTTGTGCTCTCCCTGTTCTTGTGTGCATCAGCATCATCAGGCGGAGGTACAGTGGCACCAGAGCATGAGGGAGCTGCATCCCACCTGGCCATGGAGGACCACACCACGGACTCTGAATACACCAGTGGGACGGAGGGAGAGAGGAGCTTCACGGCGGTCACAGGATCAGCAACCAGCGACACAGACTCGTCCTCCGATGGGAGCTCCCTTGTGGTGGCGGCAAAATCTGTGCCCCCCACTTCTACAGGTACAGCCGCCACACCCCCTACCAGCACCACCCTCCCAGCAGCCCCTCAGCCTTCGCCCCGTGCCCGCTCACCCAGGAGGGTGGGCATCACCTTCGCCCCAGGCACCTCAGCCCCTGCCCCTGTCACCTCTGCTGCCCTCAGTGAGGAGGCCATTGACCTCCTCAGGTCACTCACTGTTGGGCAGTCTACCATTTTGAATGCCATCCAGGGTGTAGAAAGGGAATTGCAACACACAAACGCATTCCTGGAGGGCATTCATTCTGGTCAGGCTGCCCTTCATCGAACCCTGCAATCTCTGGCCTCAGCACTGATGGCAGCCATTGTCCCTGTCTCTAGCCTCCCCCCTCCAACTTCCTCCACCCAGACCCAATCCCCTGTACCCCAGCCTATCCCAAGCACACCATCAGACCAGCCTGCACACACATCAACACACAAGGGAAGCTCAGGCAAACATAAGCACCACACATCCCACAGGCACTCACGCAAGCATCACACACATACAGACACACCAACATCCACTGCCTCCAATGTGTCCCCCTCCTCGTCGTCTCCCTCCTCCCTCCCAGTGTCGTCTACACTCTCACCTGCATGCACTACCACTACAGCCACTAGGTCCTGCACCAGCACACCCACCACCACACCCTGCTCACCTGCACTCACCACCCCCACTACCATTTACACGTCCCCTGTGTCCTCTCCCAGTGTGTTTGTGACGCCCCCTCCCAAAGTACACAAACGCAGGCACACACCCACCCAACAACCATCCACCTCACGATAGCCTCCAGCGCATGCACCTGCCCCTAAAGCCACAAAAGTTACACCTCCTACAACCACCTCCTCTTCCTCCACTCCCAGACCCCCTCCAGCTACCCGTCCCAGTGTTCCTAAGAAACTTTTCCTGAGCAAGCTTGACCTCTTTCCCACCACCCCCCTCCCTCCAATTCATAGGTCCCGTACTAGCACCTCAGCCAAAAAATCGCCGGTACCAGTGGTGCCTGTTAGAGGTATGTGGAGTGCACCGGGCACCAGGGCAGCCAGTGTGACACGGAGCCACAGCACAGCCAGTCCCCCCCCTGTGAAGCACCAGAAGTTGGACAGTGCCCGGCGGGAGAGGGGGAAGACTCCAGCAGACAAAGCCGCTCACAAGGGTCCCGGGGGGAGTGTCCACTCAGCTGTAACTCCTCCCAAGGTGGGGAAGGGGCAGAAGAAATTGCCAAAGTCTGGGAAAAGCAGCACGGCGGAGAAGACCATCATCATCCCCGCTGCCCAGGAGGCCACCGCTAGCCCCATCGTCACTGGCCAGGAGGCCACCGCCAGAGTCAGTGCCCAGGGGTCCCCGGCAGCCACAGCCCCGCTGGGCAATGAAGGACCGCCATGGCAAGCACCGCTGAACATGGCAAGCACCGCTGAACAGGTCATAAACAGTAAAGTCAAGCACCGCTGAACAGGGCAAGCACCGCTGAACAGGGCACAGACCGCCATGGCAAGCACTGCTGAAGAGGGCACAGACCGCCATGGCAAGCACCGCTAAACAGGGCACAGACCGCCATGGCAAGCACCGCTGAACATGGCAAGCACCGCTGAACATGGCAAGCACCGCTGAACAGGTCATAAACAGCAAAGTCAAGCACCGCTGAACAGGGCACAGACCACCATGGCAAGCACCGCTGAACAGGGCAAAGACCGCCATGGCAAGCACCGCTGAACATGGCAAGCACCGCTGAACAGGTCATAAACAGCAAAGAAAAGCACCGCTGAACAGGGCAAGCACCGCTGAACAGGGCACAGACCGCCATGGCAAGCACCGCTGAACAGGGCAAAGACCGCCATGGCAAGCACCGCTGAACATGGCAAGCACCGCTGAACAGGTCATAAACAGCAAAGTCAAGCACCGCTGAACGGGGCACAGACCGCCATGGCAAGCACCGCTGAACAGGGCACAGACCGCCATTGCAAGCACCGCTGAACAGGGCAAGCACCGCTGAACAGGTCATAAACAGCAAAGTCAAGCACCGCTGAACAGGGCAAGCACCGCCAACTCAAGCACCGCTAGCCCATGTGCGGCAGGGGCAGTGACGGAACTGGGACCGTCACGGGGAGAGTGATGCACTCAGGGCACCAGTCCCACTCCAGAACCAGTGGAGAACAGCATCCACTCCGTCTGTCCTTAACAGGAATGAAGCACTCTGGGCACCAGTCCCCCTCCAGAACCAGTGGACAACAGCATCCACTCCGTCTGTCCTTACCAGGATGAAGCACTCTGGGCACCAGTCCCCCTCCAGAACCAGTGGAGAACAGCATCCACTCCGTCTGGCCTTACCAGGATGAAGCACTCTGGGCACCAGTCCCCCTCCAGAACCAGTGGAGACTGTTATCCACTTGAGAGACTGTGGCTTTGAACTCCCCAGGATGGTCCAGTGGGCAACCCACCCACTGTAGAGACTTGAGAGACTGTGGCTTTGCACTCCCCAGGATTGTACAGTGGGCAAACCACCCACTACAGAGACTTCAGAGACTGTGGCTTTGCATTCCCCAGGATTGAACAGTGGGCAATCCACCCACTGCAGAGACTTCAGAGACTGTGGATTTGCACTCCCCAGGATGGTCCAGTGGGCAACCCACCCACTGTAGAGACTTGAGAGACTGTGGCTTTGCACTCCCCAGGATTGAACAGTGGGCAAACCACCCACTGTAGAGACTTGAGAGACTGTGGCTTTGCACTCCCCAGGATTGAACAGTGGGCAACCCACCCACTGTAGAGACTTGAGAGACTGTGGCTTTGCACTCCCCAGGATTGAACAGTGGGCAACCCACCCACTGCAGAGACTTGAGAGACTGTGGCTTTGCACTCCCCAGGATACATCAATGGGCATGGAGCCTCCTCGTGGATCTGGCATGGTGCAGTCATGGTGCCCCCCCTTCCCTTCCCCCTGAGGTGCCTGTTGTATTTCTATCTGATGCCTCAGCAGTGTTCTCTCCGTTTTGATCAGGTATCTGATGTGGGCCTCGCCCATGCATTTTGGGCCCAGTGGTCCACGGACATTGAACGGTGCATTACCTGCACTACTAATCGTGATGTATATTTTGTTGAATGTGTATATTTATCTGTATATATTTGGTTAGTGTATTTTGATATATTACAATGGTTGTACTCATTTCCTTTTGTCTTTGCATTCTTCTGGGGGGTTTGGGGGTTGTTACTGTAATGTTTGGATATGCATTGGTGTGTGTGTTGTAGAGGGTGAGGGTCAGGGTGGGGGTGGGGGTGTTGCGTGTGTGTGTCCCTGACTCTTGCCTCCCCCTCCCCTATGTCGAAGGTGCAGTACTCACCGTTGTCTTCGGCGCCGGCGTTGATGATGGTCGTACAGGAGCAGGAAGACTATCGCAGGGAGTATTTGGCGTTCCGGCTCCATGGTGTCCTCCTTCCTCGTGGAGTGTGTAGAGGTGAGCGTTTTCCCTTTGAAATGGCTGTTTCTGCTGTGTTTTTATCCACGGTGAATCCGCCCTGGAAAAGGTGGCAGATTGGTAGGTTGTGATACTGTGGGCGGTACTTTGTCTTCTGCCTGTCTGTTGGCGGTGACCGCCGCGCTGTTTGTCTGTACTGCCGTGGCGGTCGGAGAGTTAAAGTGGCTGTCTTTGTTGGCGGTTTCCGCCACGGTCATTATTCCAATTTTTTTTCCGCCGGCCTGTTTGCGGTCTTACCGCCGCTTTAACACCGTCCGTCAGGGTTGTAATGACCCCCTATGTCATTAAAACAGTCTTGTACTTTGAGCAATGTTATTTCTTCTTTATGTTCCCCCATCCGTGCTGTTACTGCTGCCTTCCCGGGGTACCCCGTTTCTCTTGTCACGTGCAATGATTCTCTATCTGTGGCAGGTGGGAACTGTGGATTTTGCCCTTTTGGTTTGCAGGTGTTTCACATAAGGGTGAGGCACGCAGGTCAGGCAGGTTGCTCCAGTCTGTGCCCCGGGGCCACAAGAGACCCCTGTCCATATTCCTCCAGCAGCTCAAGTGCATGGAGCATCATAGCACTGCTCATGTGGTTCCCACAGGGTTCAAGCTTGGTAGGTATCCCCATGCTGTTTCGATACTTCGACTGCCAACTTGACAGCAGGGCAAAGCTCTGGAGGGGCAATCATCTTGGTGGGAGGGCCCCTACACCATGGTCTCCTGCAGTGCGGCTGGCCAGCAGGCCGCACCAGCATGGCCCGATGTGCGGGCTGCTGCCACCCGCTCCTGGCAAAGATGCCACAGTGTTTCACAATCCAGCTGTCTGTAGTTTCCTTCAATGTGGATCACATGTCGTGACCAGCTCAGAGCAATCAGAGGGCAGGTCAGGGTGCCGTGATCGGGGGCTTAGGCACATGCAGCCTCAGCTCAGCCCTCTTCCACTCGGCAGGTACAGCCGTCCAGCTTGGTTCTTGCAGCTGGTAATCACATCAGGTGGCCGGTGAAGTGAGACCCAGGCAGGTAAGTGCAGAAGGGAGGGTTAGATGCCACTATCTGAGATAGATTTCTCATGAATTATTGGTCTCATGTCTGGGAGTTCTGGAATCACGCATCCACCATCTTGGGTGGTTGAACCCCCCACCCCCGGCAATAGTTGCATTGTTAATTCTGGTAGCAATTGTGGGAGCCATGCATATATCAGATATTAAGAAAGTATGCTATCAATTGTGACAGTATTGTAGTAGCACTAGTTCGAGACTCTTCAGCTGGAATGTCTTTTGAAAGTAATGTTCTTTGCATTAAATGGTTCTCCAGACCATACAACGCCAATGTTTTTCTTTAAAGTTTTGTTTCTTTCAATGATGAAAGTTATATGAGGGTTTCTGGAATATTTTGGGAGAGGCAATAATAACTGTTTCAACAGAGAAAAAAGGTGATTGAGGTACGACTGCCATCTTGAGGACAGGCTGACCCTGTTATGGGGTAAATCTATTGTTGAGCCTCTATTTGATGTATTGTGCTTCTTCATACACTGGGTATCAGGTGAGGGTCACCACTGTTTTGTGCAGCGACAAATTTCTTTTAGGTTCAGATCACATATTTAGAGATAGAATCTGTGTTGTACTGCGGCCACCATGTTGAAGTCAGGCAAAGAGTACAGAGGGTCCTCAAGGTACTCAATAAGTATTTGCTTCAACTTGTATAAAAGATAAAGATGTACCTCACTCTGCAGGCTGGAGTGGTAACTGTTGGTGTCCGGTAGGAGCCTCAATGGGGTGACACAGAACTACATGAGTTTTCAGTATGTGGTGTGTACTGACCTGCAGCTAAACAATGCAGGTTGCCATCTTTGTTTCCAAGGGCATTGTCTCGGTGAGATTTTCCTTCATGTTTATATCTTCCATATGCAATGTTTCAGTCCATTCTCGTCTGGCAATTCAGAGTTCCTGGAATGTGTTGAAGGGTGGACATTTTGTTTTTTGTAGTGTGAAGAGACTAAGTTATGCTGTCATGCGCTTCCTTGTCCTAGCTATGCCCCATCACCAAATGTTTCACCTCTCTAATTGCCAACTAAAATCTTTCAAACTATACTACCAGTGCCATGAAAGGTCTCTACCAGTTGTCTCAAGCGAGTGATAACTAGGTTCACAAGCATCTTTGATACAGGAGAAGGTCTCCGTTAAAGTGTTTTCTAGTTGTGCTCATGATGTTTGATGGATGGGGACATTTAAAGTACCATTAAGAATAAAGTGATACCAAGATGAGGAGTTTAGCACTCAATGTGCCATCGCTTCAATATCCAGCTATAGAATTGTCAGAACTAGCATAATTTGTTCACCTTATATGGCCACTTTTTTACCATTGAGGTTTGACACACCGCACAATTTGAAGAGCTTTCGCTTAATATCTTTGCATTAATGATTAATAATACCTTGCATTATGATAGCAGTTACAGATGATGTGCATAATTTTCCTGAAACCATGGGTCACATTGTGGCCTTGTATTTTTGTCATTTCTTAGAAAACATTGTGGACAGTCTTGACAGAATAGCATTGTTCTTTACTCTCTAATTATGAAATAATCTTTTGGGGAGTTGAGATTTAACCCCTTCAGTGCCACAGATGTAACCATTACGTGCTCTCTCCATGGGCCTCTCCCCCCCTCCCTTGGGCAGGGGAAGTGCTTCCCATGCCACCCCGACCACCCCGATCCCCTCGTCCCCCAGTGACGTCTGTTGATGTCAGCAGGCAATCGTGCGCTGACCTCATCAGAGGTCGCCCACAGGAGAAACTGATTAGTTAGGCAAAGGTCGCTCCCCAGTGACGGCATATTGTATTAGGCCTTTTCTGTCCCCAAGCGGGGCAGAAACCTCTTAGGCACTAGGGTTTGTTGTGTGTGTGTTTTGTTTGGGGGTGGCGGCCCCTTGGGCACGGGTCTCTCCACATTGGGGCACATTACTGTTGGCCATTTCTGCCCCCTTGGGAGCAGAATGGCCTATTTTTATTAGGGGGCAGAAAGCCCACTAGACACCAGGGAAGAACTTTTTTCCAAAAAAGAGGGTGGGGGTATGGCCATAATAACCCTAAATAAATACACATAACAAATAAATGGGGACAAAGTTGTTCTGCCCACCGGTGGGCAGATAGGGTAATTACCCCAGATCCACTCCCGGTGGGGGGAGGGGGGAAGAAAGCCTACTAGATGCCAGGATATTGAATTTTTTTTAGGGGTGGGAGCTGGCAACCAGTATGGGCATGGTTATGCCCCCCCACCTCAACTAAAGGGGGTAACGGTCTTTCAGCCCCTCCTGCAAAATAAAGGATCTTATCCTAACGGCAAGCAAGAGGACATTTGACAATTTTGGTGAGCACCTGCACTTGAACTTTGGGATGTTGCCACCTAGAAAAATCTACCAGACCTACACACACATCTGAAAACTAAACATCTGGGTGAGTCCAGGGTGGTGTCCTTTACATGCACCCCACACCATTTTCTTACCCACAATACCCTGTAAACATCCACCTTTGCTTGAAATCATGCATTTTCCCTACATTTTTGTGATGGAACCTTCCAGAATCTGCAGGAATCCACAAAATTCCTACCACCCAGCATAGTCGCATCTATGCTGATAAAAATTCTGCCCCTCTTGTCAGCCTAAAACAAGTTTTTTCAAACTGCCCTTTTGGACCCGCTTTGGTTCCCTCTCAATTTTGACATGTTTTTTGCCCTTTCTTGTCACAGGCACCTGGCCCATCTACCCAAGTGAGGTATCATTTTTATTGAGAGACTGAGGGGAACGTTGGGTGGTAGGAAATTTGCAACGGTGCGGTGATCCCACACAGAAATGTGAGCTAAATTTGAGGTTTGCTGAGGATTCTGGGTAAGAAAACACTGGGGGATCCTCGCAAGTCACCCCTCCCTGGACTCCCTCAGGTGTCTAGTTTTCATAAATGTCTGTGTTTGGTAGGTTTCCCTAGATGGCTGCTGAGCCCAAGACCAAAAACGCAGGTGCCCCGCTTGCAAAAACAGGTAGTTTTGTAATAGATAATTTTGATGTGTTCATCTTGTGTTTTGGGGCATTTCCTTTTGCGGGCAATAGGCCTACCCATACAAGTGAGGTATTACTTTTATCGGGAGACTTGTAGAAATACTGGGTGGAAGGAAATATGTGGCTCCTTGCAGATTTCAGAACTTTCTATCACCGAAGTGTGAGGAAAAAGTGTTTTTTTTGCCAAATTTTGAGGTTTGCAAAGGATTCTGGGTAGCAGAACCTGGTGAGAGCTCTACAAGTTACACCATCCTGGGTTACCCTAGGTGCTTAGTTTTAAAAAATGCACAGGTTTGGTAGGTTTTCCTAGGTGCCGGCTGAGCTAGAGGCCAAAATCCACAGCTAGGCACTTTCCAAAAAACACATCAGTTTTCAATGTAAACATTTGATGTGTCCATGCTGCGTTTTGGGGCATTTCCTGTTGCGGGCACTAGACCTACCAACACAAGTGAGGTACCATTTTTATTGGGAGACTTGGGGAAATGCTGGGTGGAAGGAAATTTGTAGCTCCTCTCAGATTTCAGAACTTTCCATCACCGAAATATGAGGAAAAATAGTTGTTTTGCCAAATTTTTAAGTTTGCAAAGGATTCTGGGTAGTAGAACCTGGTGAGAGCCCTACAAGTCACCCAATTCTGAATTCCCCTGGGTGTCTAGTTTTCAAAAATGTATAGGTTTGCTAGGTTTCCCTAGGTGCTGGCTGAGCTAGAGGCCAAAATCCACAGCTAGGCACTTTGCAAAAAACAGGTCAGTTTTCTTAGGGAAAATGAGATGTGTCCACGATGTGTTTGGGGGCATTTCCTGTTGCGGGCACTAGGTCTACCCACACAAGTGAGGTACCATTTTTATCGCAAGACATGGGGGAGCGCTGGGTGGAAGGAAGCTTGTGGTTCCTCTCAGATTCCAGAACTTTGCAGCACCGAAATATGAGGGAAAGGTGTTTTTTTAGACACATTTTGAGGTTTGCAAAGGGTTCTGAGTGCCAGAACACGGTGAAAGCCCCACAAGTCACCCCATCCTGGATTCCCATAGGTGTCTAGTTTTCAGAAAATACACAGGTTTGCTAGGTTTAGTTAAAGGCCAAAATCCACAGTAAGGCACTTTCCAAAAAACAGATTTCAATGTAAAAATGTGATGTGTCCATGTAGTGTTTCCTTCCACGGGGACTAGGCCTACCCACACAAGTGAGGT